>NW_022196909.1:47618876-47643981 GCF_008632895.1 Mastomys coucha | reverse complement strand
CAGGGTCACTTGGAAATGTTTCTTATGTCGCACTTCAGGGTCTGGGCTGCTTTCCTTTGGGTCTGTGGATGGAATTCAGCCTTACACATGGTGGCAAGCGCCCTTACCCCTGAGCTGTGTCCTCAGCTTGAGATTTGAGCTTAGACTTGATATCAGGACACTTGCCAAGGCTGGCGCTTGCATCAATTTTTAAAAAAAAATTTTTTTTTTTTTTGGTGACAAGTCTCTCGGTGTAACCCTGGCTTGTCCTGCAACTCCCCATGGACACCCGGCTCCCCTATTCGCCATGCCTCTCTGGCTCTGGGAGAGTTTGGAGTAAAGGTGCATGCCACTCTCTCGGACGCGCGAGCCCCGCCTCTGAGCGCGTAAGTCCCGCCCTCGCCGCGGGCCCCGCCCCCTCGACCAGGCGAGCCTCGGCGGCCCCGCCCCTTCTCCCCGTGCGCCTGTGCCGCCGCGCGCGTCCCCGCCCCTGGCCGTGCGCTCTCGCCGCCACGGGGAGCCGGCTGAGCGGCGTGCGGTCGCGGTTCTCCTCCTCCGGAGGCTGCGGCGCCGCGCGGGTGGGTGGGCACGTGGCGGGAACCCCGGGCGCTGCGGCAGGGGCGAGCGCAGAGCGCCATGGCGGCCGCCGTGGCTGCGACAGCCAGGGCCCGCGCCGCGGCCAGCTGAGAGGACGCCTCTCTCCCACCGCCGAGGAGGCCGCGGCTGCAGCATGGCCGGGATCATTAAGAAGCAGATCCTGAAGCATCTGTCCCGGTGAGAGCGCCACCCCGCGTACTCGGTCCCTTCCCGAGCCTTCCGACCTCCCTCGGGCCGCGCTGGGCGAGCGCCTCCGGGCAGCCGGGGTTCAACTCTACCCCGGCCGTTGTCAGCGCTGCGTTCCTCCCTCGCCCGGGCCGGCTCGCTCCCCATCCCCGCCGCCGCCGCCGCCTCCTCCTTCCTCGGTCCGGGTCACCCAAACCCGCACGGAAGCAGGCCGGCGAGCCCTCCAGGCCTCTTCTCGCCTCCCGAGTCGGCCAGCGCCGATCCACGTCCACCCTGGGCTGGATTATCCGCGTCCCCTTAGATTGCAGCGCCGACGCTGGAATCTTTCCTTCTGGGAGGCGAGCTCCTCCTCTTCTGTCTGACCCTGTTGCATCACCCTTGAAAAGCTGTAAACCCTTCTTTACCCGAGGCTGGTCGTCCTTTCGGTGCTCCCTCCTTTCTGGGTCCACTTTCTTCTCGGTGCACAGGCTGATGGGAGAAAGGTCAGCGGAGGCGGGGGGTGGGGGGATAAAGTTTCAGCAACCTTCCCTTTAAGATGCCACAGAGGTTTGTTTTTTTGTTTTTTTGTTTTTTTTGACAGCCGGTGTCCACTCGTGCTGGGTGGCCTTCTGTTAAGCCGTCCCGTCGGCTGGGCAAGACAGCTTTTCGGCTGTAGCTGGAGGACTCCTGGTCTCCACGCGATGATGCAGCTTGTTAGGACGGGTGACTGCAGATATTGGGAACTAGCTTTGCAGTTGGTTTTCTCTGCTCTTTCTAAGCCTGGGCTTGGCGATGGTTGTTCATTTAGGTGGTCTCAGTAGCTCTACTGATCCAGTGTTTGGCTGCACCGTGGCTAGACTGGCTGCACCGTGGCTAGTGGTTTTCAAGAGGTGTGTGTGGGTGTTGCCAGTCACCATGGAACACCAGGGCTTGCTTGTGTGAGCCTCTATCCCTGACCGGCTGACCCCCTTTGCCTGGCTGACAGTGGCTTATGTGACCTTAGACTTTATCAGCTAGATTCGGATACCGGGTTTGATTAGCTCTGTTATGTACAGGGCTGAAGGGCCGCTCCTGTAGTCTGGGCACTTACTCATTTTTTTTCATCCCTTTCAAACTAGATAATACTTCAGAGATCATCCTAGGCTGCTGTGGTGCACGCGCCCGCGGCCTTAGCTTTTGGAGGCAGAGGTAGGAGGAGTGGGGTTTTTAAGGCCAGCCTAGAGTAGAGATCCCAGCCAACTTGGACCATGTGGACAGAGAGAAGTTAGAAAACTACACGAGGTTTTTTTGTTTTTGTTTTGGTTTTTTTTTTGGTTTTTTGTTTTTTTGAGACAGGGTTTCTCTGTGTAGCCCCTGTAGACCAGGCTGGCCTGGAACTCAAAAATCCACCTGCCTCTGCCTCCCAAGTGCTGGGACTACAAAGGCAGGCGCCACCACTGTCCGGGCTCCATGGGCTTTTATATGGAAAGACTTAAGAGCCTCACACACAGGGAGCGCTCAATAGGATGCAGGGTATTTTTATTTGGGGCTTATAACTTGTGTGGCTATTTGTTATTGGGCATGTGTGTGTTGTGTGCGATCAGGGAGGTGCAGAAGTACCACGTGTGCGTGCGGAGTCTGCAGGGCAACTCTGGGGTGTCGGTTGTCTAGTTCCACTTTCACATGAGTTCTGGGGATCAAACCCCGGTCATCAGGCTGCAAGGCAAAACACTTTTCCGGGCTGAACCCTCCTGCTGACCTTTTCTCTGTCTCCTGCTGTCTGTCTGTCTGTCTGCCTCTCTCATGAGACAGTAGCAGGAGTTAGCCTGGAGTTACTGGGCTTTCCTGCCTTAGCCTCCTCCTAAGTGCTGGAGTAGTTGGCATTCACACCATGCCTGGCTTTAGGTAATTCTCTATAGCCCTTTCTGTGGGAGTTAGGAATGCACACATCTGAATGTCTCTCAGAGTGTCCTGGAATAAGTGAAGGACCCTTGCTGCAGTCCGAGTTCTCCCCTCCTCCCTCCCCTCCCCTCCCCTCCCCTTTTTCTCCCCCCCTTCCCTACCCCCTTCCCTCCTCACTTCCTTTTTTTTCTTTTTTTTTTTTTTTTTTTTTTTTTTTTTTTTTTTTTGATTTTTTGAGACAGGGTTTCTCTGTGTAGCCCTGGCTGTCCTGGAACTCATGCTGTAGAACAGGCTGGCCTCGAACTCAGAAATCCGCCTGCCTCTGCCTCCCAAAGTGCTGAGATTAAAGGCGTGCGCCGCCACCACCCGGCTCCCCACTTCCTTTTGAGACAAGGTCTCGGTGTGTGTGGTCTGTAGTCTTAGTGTCCTGACGCTTGGTCTGTAGACCACCCTGGTCTCAAAGTCACAGGGATTCTCCAGCCTCTGCCTCCTGAGCGCTGGGATTAAGGGAGTGTATCACCCAGCCTGGCTTCAGCCTGGCTCTTGACTGGGGTTGCCAGCCTAGCAAAGGTAAGTCACTTTTCTAGAAGATAAAGGGGTGGACAGAGCCAGCTTCCTTACTCTGGACCACCCCCTGTGAGCATACGATGTTAATGAGACACCCTGGAGCCTTTGTTTTCTTTTGTTTTGTTTTGTTTTTTTAAGGCTTGTCGCTGGGCACTGGTGGCGCAGGCCTTTAATCCCAGCATTTGGGAGGCAGAGGCAGGTGGGTTTCTGAGTTTGAGGTCAGCCTGTTCTCCAGAGTGAGTTCCAGGACAGCCAGAGCTACACAGAGAAACCCTGTCTTGAAAAACCAAACCAAACCAAACCAAACCAAACCAATCAAACAAACAAACAAAAAAAAGACTTGGTGTCATGTAACCCGAGCTAGCCACAAACTGCATTCCAGGACCCAGTTGGTGATTTCCGGGGGGGTGGGGGGTGGGGGGGAGGGGGGGCAGAAAGCCTGTTTGCTTAGTAAAGTAGGAACAGATTGTCTGACCTGGACGGCCATTTGTGATTTCACCAGGTGTGGGACTGGAGGAGGAAGAGGTTGTGTTCTGGGCTACAGTTTCAGCCCCCTGCAGAGGAGTAGGAAAGGTCCAACTCTCGGGGCCTTTGTTTACCTCAGACTCACTACTCAATCCTGTGAGACTTCGCCATGTGTATTGTACTCACCACCACAGGCAAGGGAGGGCCTTGTCAAACCTGATAGGGAGGGAGAAAAGCTAGGAGGTATACAGAGTCCCAGGTTAACTGTGGTGTGGCAGCTGTCTGCCAAGTGCTATGGGACTCCAGGGGCAGTGTCCTACAGCAGAGAGGACAGGCCAGGGACAACAAATTTCGTCCTGGCGATTTTATTAATTTCAGCTATTTCCTTTGAATGCATTCCCTAGCTAGCTACTGGTCAAGGCGCTGGAGAAACTGCTGGAATTTCACCCATGGTTTCGATGGCCGTTGTCCAGTGTGCATCACTTTAATGCCCCATTAAATGTTCATTGAAGTGGACCTGTGAAAAGAGCTCTACTTAGCAACATGAAATAGTTATTTATTTAGAAAAATGTGGGGATATTGGCTGGGAGTGGTGGTGCACACCTGTGATCCTAGCATTTGGGAGACTGAGGAAGGCCTTGAATTTGAGCCCAGCATGGGCTGTTTATTGAGAGCCTGTTTCATAAGTAAATGCTAAAATAGACTTTTTTTTTTTTTGTATTTTCGAGACAGGGTTTCTCTTTGTAGCCCTGGCTGTCCTGGAACTCACTCTGTAGACCAGGCTGGCCTCAAACTCAGAAATCCTCCTGCCTCTGCCTCCCAAGTGCTGGTATTAAAGGCGTGCGCCACCACCGCCCGGCTTAAAATAGACTTTACTGAATTAGGTTTTTCATGTTGTTTTTCCTTCTTGAGAACCCACCTGTCTCAGTCTTTGGTCATGTTGGTGCAACCCTGCCATGCCTGAGTACCTCAGCTAATGACCTCAGATCGGATGAGTAAGAGGGTGGACGGTAGGATGTGCAGTCGGCCAGGGCACTCTGTTCATGAAAAGGGCGTGGGCTTTGGAGCCAGCCAGCCAGAACTGATCTGTCTAAGCCCTGCTGTTCTTGATGAGGGAGGAGTTCCCCAGCTAAGCTGTTGTTGGCTGTAAGAGATAAGAGGAGTAATGGAAGCTAGCAGAAATGTCTCTGAGGATCAGGGATACGGTGTTGGTTACAGTGCCTGACATTTACGGAGTGCTTAATAAAGAGTAGGTGTAGCCGGGCGGTGGTGGTGCACGCCTTTGGTACCAGAGCTCAGAAGCAGGCTGGCATATCTGAGTCTGAGGACAGCCAGGACTACACAGAGAAATGCTGTGTCAAAAAGACCAAAATAATAATAATAATAATACTAAATAAGAGGAGGAAGAAGAGGAAGATGATGATGAGGAGGAGTAAAGAGTAAAATGTGGCCAGAGGAGATAGGGTCAGGGTCAAAGCATGGGTGGCAGAAACTCATTGGAAATGTTATTTATTTACTTGGAGTGACTAGAAAATGTCAACCTAGATTTTTACATGTAAGTGCATAGGAGGTTTCAGAATCCCTTTTGGAGAACCAGAAAACCGGAGTTAAGCTGTTGCCGTTCCTGATCGGTGGGTCCTCCAGAGTGTCAAAGCTCTGAAAGGTCTTGGAGCTTGCCTGGGCCACTCCACTCTACAGCCATGGCCGCGCAGACCTCAGCTCCCAGCGGCCTCTAGGTGGAAGTCTGGAGGACTCGTCTTCCCTTGTGGTCAGGTTCCTTGGTGCTAGACCAGTGATTGTTTTCTACCAATGCACAAAACCTGTTTCTGTGTCTTCTTTTTCTAACGTTGCTTTAGAATAAACAGTAAACCACTTGTATTTACTTACTAAGCAAACACTTAGTGACGGCTTTCTGCACAAATGAGGGTCCCGCGGTCTTGTGGTAACTTCAGGCCTTACGCTTACTTTACAGAGGAAGAATTTCAGCAGAAGGTTCGTGCCCAAAGTCACAGCTAGCGAGTGATAGAGGGAGATTCCAGTGCAGGCTGCATTCTGGAGCTGCCCGCCAACCCCCCCGAGCTGTGCTGCTCCCCGTCTGTTCTGTGTGTCAGACTTAACACAGCACCCACTTGAAGCCCCTGCTGGAGAAACAATATTCTCTTCCTACCTCACCGCTGCTTTCTCTCAGAATTACCACTCCATCAAAATGGGACTGTCTTGTTTTATGTGAATGGGGTTATACAGTATATATGCTTTAAAAAAAAATCTTTCAATTGATATTTTGGTTTTGTAGTACAGGGACTAGAACTCAGGGCTTTGCGCGCCTGGGACAAGTGCCCTGCTCCTGAGCTGAGCTTCATTCCCCATTCTTCATTTCGTGAGACAGTCTCTATAGCCCATATGGGCTTCAAACTCTCAAGTCTAAGACTGACAGGTGTGTACTGCTTGTGGCTCGCCCACTTCCCGCCTTGGGGTCCTAGAGATTGAACCCAGTGAGGGCCTCATGCACGGAAGGTAAACACTACCAGTTATTCTGTCTTTGGCCATTGTTGTCATTCATTCATTCATTCATTCATTCAATCACACATACATACATAAACATACGTATTTATAAGCATTTTATTTATTATGTGTGCGTGCGTTACAGGTTTACACCACTGTGTCTGCTATTTGGCATACGCATTTTGTGTGTGTGTTCCTGTGTATGTGTGTGCGTGTGCTTACATATCATTTCTCGGTAGCTGTCCATCAGTTTTTTTCCCCTGGGACCTGAAACTCACTGACTAAAGTGAGTTAGCTGGCTAGTGAGCGCCTGTGGTCCTCCTGTCTCTGCCTCCCTGGGACAGGTTGGAAACCTGCTCAACCACTCTGGATGCTCAGGACTGAACGCAGGTCCTCACGCTGGCACTGCCAGTGTGTGACCCACTGAGGCGGCTCCCTAGCCCTAGCCCTTGTCTGTTGTTTTAGCGGTGAGTGTGTTTACATTGTGTTACAGACCGCACGGTCGTATGCTTTTTTGTTTGTGGGAGCATAGTCCGCTCTCCTTATACTTGCTGTGGTTGAATATTATGTATTTTCCCAGCGAGAGCCGTTCAGAACACGTCTGCTGGCGCGCACACCTGCCGGGAGTCTAAGACAGGGTTTGATCTGTTCTGGGTTGTAGACTGTGGGTTTTCATGAGTGGGCTCCTGCCTGATGTGCTAGTGGGCATGGCTACTGCTGGAGGGTGTGGGATCGAAGTCCACAGATCCTTGACAACACCTGGCATTTTCTGTCCTCTCATTGCGGCCACTCTGAAAGATGCATATAATTTTAATTTGAAAAGCTGGACGTGGTGGCTCCCAACGATTCAGAAGCTGAGGCAGGAGGATTGCCTGCAGTTTTGAGACCAGGCTGAGGTACATTACGGAGCCTTGACTCAAAACTCACCGGGAACCAGAGTTTAAGGAAACCCTTCTGTTGGGTGAAGCACACGAGTACTCCGGCTGCTCTTCAGTCTGTGTGATTCCGAGGACCGAAGCCGTGCACACTGCTTGGCGCGTGCTGACAGAGCTAAAGAGAGTCCAGGTCTCTGCCCCCTTTCCAACCTTGATGTCCCGTCCTTAAACACATGATGTCATTCCAGAATAATATTCAAATTACAAAGGGACTGTGGAGATGGGGCGTTTCCAACCATCACAGAAAACGTTTCTTTTTCTTAAAGTTTTATTTATTATTACAAATAAGTACACTGTAGCTGTCTTCAGACACACCAGAAGAGGGCAACAGATCTCATTATGGGTGGTCGTGAGCCACCATGTGGTTGCTGGGATGTGAACTCAGGACCTTTGGAAAAGCAGTCAATGCTCTTACCCGCTGAGCCATCTCTCCAGCCCCACAGAAAATGTTTCTAACTTAAATCGCATGTGGCAGCTGTCAAAATAACTATTATATAGTAAATGAGTTTCTAAACATCCAGGATTTTGCTAAGTATTTGGTCTGCTCTGTAATCTTAGCAACTCATTGACACATCATTTCATTTTTCCTACAGAAATAGAAGTTTGAATTGCATAGCTCTCCTATGATTTTTTAAAAGATTTATTTATTTAATTTATGTATACGAGTACACTGTTACTGTCTTCAAACACATCAGAAGATGGCATCGGATCCTATTACAGATGGTTGTGAGCCACCATGTGGTTGCTGGGAATTGAACTCAGGTCCTCTGGAAGTGCAGTCAGTGCTCTTAACCACTGAGCCATGTCTCCAGCCCCCTTTCCTATGATTTTTAAGAGTGTCTCTCTCTCTGTCTTACATTTGTATGTGTCCCAGTGTGTCTGTGTGCGAGTGTGCCTGTTTCATGTGGAGTCCTCTCTCTCCTTCCACCATGTGGTCCCCTGCATTGAACTCAGGCCCTTGGGCTTGCTGTTGGAACCTGTCACCTGCTAAGCTCTGCACTGGCTTGAGATAGTCTCTGTGTGTAGCTGACTTAGTCTGGGATTTGGTAATAGCCCTCCTGAGTTTCCTGAGTCTTGGGTTACATAGCTGGGCTGAGCCACTGTGCCTGGCAAAAGATAATAACTTCTGTTTTGTTCTTTAAGACAGGGTTTCTCATACTTACCTGGCAGGGGAGATACCATGATCACGAAGGTGGTTTTCTCAGGGTGAGGCTTATCCATTGCACTCCGGATGTGCTGACCCCTGCGATTTCCCCAAATGCGGGAAACTCAACTGCATAATCTGTGGTAGTGGGAGACTGAGTTCTCGCTCTCCCCTGGGAAAAAAAAAAAAAAAGACAGGGTTTCTCTGTGTAAGTCTGCCTGTCCTGGAACTCATATGGACAAGGCTGGTCTTGAACTCATAAAAATCCACCTGCCTCTGCCTCCCAAGTGCTGGGATTAAAGGCGTGCGCCACCACTGCCTACACAGGCTTATGCTTCTTATAAAAAGTACTTTATTTTAATTTTTAAAATACATTTAAATTTTTAAAATTATACATGATTACATCATTCCCCCCTGCCCTGTTCTCCCTTCAGACTTCCCTGCATATTTCCAGCCTCTTCATGGCCTCTTGTTCTGGTAACATTTTATTTTATTTTATCTTATTTATTTATTTTTTATTTTTTAAAAATATTTATTTATTTATTATATGTAAGTACACGGTAGCTGTCTTCAAACACCCCAGAAGAGGCTGTCAGATTTCATTATAGGTGGTTGTGAGCCACCATGTTGTTGCTGGGATTTGAATTCAGGACCTTTGGAAGAGCAGTCAGTGCCCTTACCTGCTGAGCCACCTCGACAGCCCCTGGTAACATTTTATTAAAAGCAGAAACTTTGGGGCTGGAGCTTTGACCGGACAGTTAGGAGCCCTGTTGTTCCTGCTGGGGACCTGGGTTCAGTTCCCAGCGCCCACGCGGTTCTCAGAACCACCCACAACTGCAGTTTCAATGTCTTCTCCTAAGGTCTGAGGGCACTAGGCTCGGAGTCGGTGTATAAACATACACGTTAGTGAAACACACTCAAAACACGTGGAGTAAAATCAATCTAAAAAAATTTTTAAGAAAACTTGGGGGCGGAGTACAGTGGCTTAGTGGCCTAGCACATTTCAGGCCTGCTGTAGTCTTCAGCAGCACAGGCACGAATGGATCTCGGTAGAGAGACGGGCTTGCCCTGAGAGATCAGCTGGAGCATGCGCGGTAGCAGAGAGAGCTGTGAATTCAAAGCCTCCTGCTCAGCCAGTTTCTTAGCTTCTTGAAAGTTAGTTTCCTCGTCTATAAAACTGCGCACACGCTGTTTTGCACTTGAAACTGGGGGTCCCAACTGGCTACACGGCCTGCCTGCGTGTTTGTTTTTTGACACGTGGTCTCACTGTGTAGCCCTCGAGTTTGTAATCCTCCTGCCTTAGCCTCCCTGGTGCTGGGGTTATAGTATCCACTGCTGTGCCAGGGTAGGGATCACATTTTAAAAATAACGTGCCTGCTTCACTGTGTCATCTTGGCACAGGGGCCTTGCTACTCTTCTCTGGAATATTCCACCTTATGCAGGTGATCTCTGAGTTCTAGGCCAGCTTCTTCTACGGAGCCAGTTCCAGGACAGCTGGGGCTACACAGAGAAAACTTAACTTGAAAAAACCAAACCAAACCAATCCAAAAATTAAAAAAAAAAAAAAAAAAGACCAACACACTTATTGTGGAGTGTGTGAGTCCCACATGTGTGTAGAGACCAGAGGACAAGTTTGTGGAATCAGTTTTCTTCTTGTACTTTATGTGAATTCTGGAGCCAGGTTCAGGTTACCCTCCTGTGTGGCAGGTATTTTACCTGCTTCGCCATTCCCCCACTCCACTCACGGTCAGTGTTCATATTCCTGTGTGTGCTGTGCATGTGTGCATGCGTAACTTTGAGCGTGTGTGGACATGGGTACATGTGTACGAAAGACGGGGCTCAGAGTTGACACTGGGGCTTCTCCTCCATTGTTCTGCAGACTTACTCCTTGAGGCAGACTGTCCGTCGAACCCAGAGCTCCCTAGACAGCTAATCTCAGTAGCCAGCTTGTTTCGAGATGGCCCTGTTTGTGCCGGCTGAGGCTGGAATTACAGGCAGACTATCCATTTACTCGGGCAGATCTTGTAATGGAGTAGGGATTAAGGCTTTCTCACTGAACTTGAAAAGGGGAGGAACCTTCTTCTCGTGTGTGGCACGTGATGTGGGAGTCTGGGACTGTAGCGTAGAGTGTCCTAGTTACTGTCGTGTCGCTCTGGAGAGACTGTGACCAAGGCAGCTCTTGTAAGGGATGTGTTTCATGGGGGTTGGGGTGGGGCTGGCTTACAGTTTTAGAGAATTAGTTCATTATCATCATGGCAGGAAGCAGGTAGGTGTGTATGGTGCTGTAGCTACCAGCAAGTGACCGTGTGCATCCTGAGCCACAGGTAGCAGGCAGAGAGAGAGAGAGAGAGAGAGAGAGAGAGAGAGAGAGAGAGAGAGAGAGACAGACAGACAGACAGACAGACAGACAGACACTGCCCGGAGACATGCCTGCCTACAAGAACTCATTTCCTAGTCTTTTCCAAACAGATCATTAACTGGGGACTAAACATTCAGACATACAAACCTCATAGGGACAATTTTCATTCAAGCCACCAGAGGGTAAAAGAGCCAGAGGGTGTGTGTACACTGGATTGATCTCTTAGAGAATTTACTCAACCATTAGAGGGCGTTTAGTCACCTTCACTTTATAGAACCTGGCTAAAGAATAATCAGTGAAAATGGTTTTAATCACAGCCCAGCTCTTTCTCCAGCTGCATACTGGCCCCAGAGCAGAGTTTAACTAAGAGCAGGGAAGTACTGTGGCTTAGTCACTAAGGTACTGGGTTTTGGTGGGAGAGAGAACAACACCTGCGGGCTGTTTTTTCCTTCCCATACATGTACTGTCCTGTTCATGCTATGGGCTGTGTGTACACGTTCAGTCACTTAACGGCAGCAAAAAGAAACAATGAAAAAAAAAACAAAACCATCAAACCAGAGTTTGAGAAGTGGACAGGTGAGTCAGGTGCCAGAGAGAAGTCAGGTGCATGGAGGACCGTGCTTGAGGCAGTGGATCGCTCGGTGGCCCAGGTTGACTGGGAGCCACAGCCCCCCAGCCTTTGCATCCCCACTGTGGACTTGAGTCTTGGAGTTTGGAAACCTTTGCTCTGGCGAGGGGGACTCCAGTCCAGCCAGGTGTTAAGCAGCCAGTCTCCTTTATCTGTGTGTTACTGGTGCCAGAAACAAACACTAAAGAATATTCTCCATGTTATCAACCTGTACTGATTGTAAAGGGGGGGAATTAAAGTTTAAAAATAGTGTCAGCTATTCGGGTGAGGGGCAGGAAGTTTGCATCAACTTTCCTGGAAAACGGGTATGTGATGCGTGCGTTGGGCTGGCTGTGTTTCATTGCCTACCTCAGTAATTTTTTACATGTATGCTCAGAGTAGCACCTTGGTTATACAACCAAGTTATATAACTTGGCTGCCAGCCCATAATTGAAGAGCATTGAAGGGTGTTAGAGGCTACAGTGGCTAAGAACTCACAACTCTCTGAAACTCCAGCTCCAGGGGATCCAGTGCCCCCTTCTGACTCTGTGCTGGTGCACAGACATGACACACACACAGACCTGCAGGCAAAGCACTTTTGCTCATAAAATAAAATAAATCTAATTTTAAAGAAAGTTTTGGAGAACATGAGAAGTGTGATATTAGTTAAGTTTGACTGAATGGAAGTGTGATGTTCCGAAGTTTAACTTCTTTTTTTAAATCTATTTTCGTGTGTGTGCTTTGCCTGATTCCTGGAACTGGAGTTACGGGCAGTTGTGAGCCTACTATGTGGGTGCTGGGAATTGGATCCCAGTCCTCTTCCAAGAGTAGCCAGTACTCCTAACTGCTGAGCCATTTCTGCAGCCCCTGCAGTTTTCACAATTTTCACATCTACCTTTGAAGTTTGGAGCATCAGGTCATAGAAACTGTTCCGGTGCGGGACAGCTTCCTAAGCTCCCCCAGTTTCAGACAGCGTAAGCACGTGTGTACACTTACCACAGGGAGGGCTAGCTCCTGCTAAGACCTGTGAGGGTTAGAGGAGGGTGAAGATACAGAGGTGACACCTTCCCTGTCATGGTGTAAGGTCCTTTAGAGCATGGGTCTCCGCAAGAGTTGCTTTGGGTTGTCACCTGGCTTGAGGAGTGTGACAGATGCTGACTGGGGGAGAAGCTGATGTGTTGTTCTTGGAGGCACTCTCTAAAGCCAGCAAGGTGACTTATAACTCAGGTGCTGGGAGGCTGGGGCAGGAGCATTGAGGGCAGCCTGCTCTACACAGTGATTTCCAGAACAGCCTGAGCTAGAGTGAGCCCTTGTCTAAAGAAAAGGGCTAACCAGTTTGAGCCTGGGTAATTCTAGTACTTGGGAGGTGGAGGCAGAGGTTGAGAGATTGAGGCTAGCCTTGACTACATAGCGAGTCTGAGGTCAGCCTAGGCTAGCTATATGAGAACGTACCTCTCTTCCCATAAGACGCTGGTAGTGTTGGGCATCTTCCTCTGTAGTTCTCCCTCCTTGTCTTTTTTTGGAAAGGGTCTCTTACTGAATTTGGAACGCCTGTTCGTAGACTGTCTGACCAGCAAGCCCCCAGGATCAGCCCTCCCTGCCTTCACCAAGTGCTGGGGGTACAGTAGCCGTGGCCACAGCGTGGCTTTGTGTGAACACTGGGGAATCCACTTGGCTCTGTGTGAGCACTGGGAATCCAAACTTGGGCTCTTAACTTGAACAGCACTTTACCAACTGAGCACCACCCTCCTCGAACAGATCTATGACATGGAGTTCACTGATTTAATAACACGCTTGTTGTGTTACGATATTAGGCATAGAGAGATTTGTTACGCATCAGCAGATAATGAAACAAGATAGAATAAAAGTATGTACTGTACAGAGAGATCAAAGCCAGCCTCGGATGCATGAGGTCTCATTTCAAAATCAACAAAAAGTCAACAGCACAGTCATAAAAGGCAGCTGAGTTTAAAAGCAGTCAAAGGCTCTGAGCAGGCATTGCTCCAAGAAGAGACGCGCATGACCAGCAAGCACATGAAAGAGTGCTATCAAGTGGGTGCAGGTCAGAAGGAAGAAGAGACACTTGTACCACAGGGTGACAGCCATGAAGAGGACCGCGGCACGTGTTAGTGAGGACTTCAGACATGACTGGAGGAGCACCCGTGCGGAGCCTTCATGGTACACATCTGACACGAGGCATATGGCTGGGTACAGCGATTCCACTCCACGTTCACACCGAGAGAAATAGAGTTATCTGCTCGCACCAAAACTTACATTGTACATTTACAGCACCATAATAGCCCCGAAGAGGAATCCCTCAGATCCGTACCAGTGGGGTGATCATTGCACAGGAATGAGGAAAGCGGGACATGTTTGTCAGCAGCACGTTGTTAGCCCTGAAGAGGGAGGCAGTGCTGACGGGGCTGGGAGGCCGTTCGGTGAGCGTAGCGCTTGCCTCACAAGCTGAGGACCTGAGTTCTGATCACTAGAACCTCATACAAAGCCAGGCTGGGTGTCCATGCCGTGATCCTGATGGTAAGGGCGGGGCGGAGGCGAACTCCCAGGATATCCTTCCCAGGATGTCCTGGGAAGGATAGAGCCTCCAGGGATGAAGAGGAGGATAGAGCCTCCAGGGATGAAGAGGAGGATAGAGCCTCCAGGGATGAAGAGGAGGATAGAGCCTCCAGGGATGAAGAGGAGGAGAGAGCCTCCAGGGAAGCTCTCTTATGTCTTTGAAAGACTATGCTGGTGATCCAAGGAAGCCATATGTAAGGGTTTTCTATTTATATGTTATACATAGAGGTTCCTAGAAGACTGCGCGTGGCACCTGCAGAATTCCCGTTTCAAATGCACAAGAAGTGTGTAGACCAGGTAGGCTATGTCTTGATCAGCAAACTCTATGAATAATTTTCAAGACAATGAGCAGCTAGCGGGACGACTCTGTAGTTAAGAGCACCAGGGTTTGATTCCCAGCACCCACATGGATGCTCACACCTGTGTGTAATTCCAGTTCCAGGGAATATGACACCTTCTTCTGGCCTCTGTGGGTACCAGACATTTATGTGGTGCTCATACATACATGCAACCAAAACACACGTAATAAAGAAAATAAAATAATGAAAAAATCCAAGATATCGAAAACTTATTGTGTTTCCTGACAATAATGGAATTAAATTAGGAAACAGTCTTCAGTATTTGAGGGTTTATTTTATTATTTAAAAAGATTTTTGTGTGCATGTTTTTCTGAATGTATGTCTGTGCATCAAGTGTGTGCTGTGCCGGAGGAGGCCCAAAGACTTTCAGATCCTCTGGAACTGGAGCTACATACATTTGTGAGCTGCCATGTGGGTGTTAGAAATTGAACCCAGGTCCTCTGGCAGAGCTGCCGGAGCCCCTGGCTGCTGAGCTGTCTCTCCAGGGCCATGAGCTTTGGAGGTCTGAGATGGGGTCTTGTTATGTTCTTAGTGAAGGAGAGAATGCATTTGTGGATCTGGAGTGGAGGGGTTGTTGCAGGTTCTGCTGTCTGCAGGCTCCTGGGGCAGGGTAGTGGAGTTGAGTGCAGAGCATGCTGGGTTCTGTCCCATGTCTGTGGTGTGTTGATTCCCAGGCTTAAGCATCGGCTAGCTATGACTCCTGGGCAACCCTTTCTCATTTCCGATCACCTTGTTTCTTTTTTGCAAACTATAGATTTTGACTTAATTAATTAATTATTATCTTAATCATTTATCTTAATTAATTAATTAATTAAGATCCCTTTTTGGCTGGACATGTTGGCACTTACCTGCCATCCCACACTAGGGTGTCTGAGGCAGGAGGATCGGGAATTTGAGATACTTACTCAGGAACTCAATTCCTAAGTACTGAATTCAAGGGCAGCTCGGGCTCTTTGACAAGCTGACTCAGGAAAGTTTCTTGCTCTTAAAGTCTGCAGGGTTAAAAGCTCTGGCTTCCTAAAATCGTGTTACTCGTTTGCAAGGGTGACTGAGAGCCTTCCTGCTGCCTCTTGGCAGATTGCGTTTCTCTGGCAGAGATGAGGTTGATCTGTTTCTGCGACTTGATTTCAGCTGAGTCTCTGTGCTCAGTCATAGCAACAGATGGCCTGACAATGTTTCCCCACATTCCCGAGTGGAACTCATACCAGGCTGCCATTAGCCTTTTTAGCCACCCTGGCTAAGTAAAGATTGTGCCAGGGACTGTGGAGGGCTCCTCTAGAGCCACTCCTGGTACCAATTTTGTATTAATCAGGGTTCTCTAGAGTCACAGAACTTATGGTAGTCTCTATGTAGTAAAGGAATTTATTGATGACTTAGAGTCTGTAGTCCAACTCCCAACAATGGTCAGCAGCAGCTGTGAATGGAAGTCCAAGGATCCAGCAGTTGCTCACTCCCACAAGGCAAGCAGATGAAGCAGAGAGAGCCTTCATCCTTCCAATGTCCTTATATAGGTCTCCAGCAAAAGGTGGGGCCCAGGTTAAAGGTGTGTGCCACCACACCCTTAATCCCAGATGACCTTGCTTGAACTCGTAGATCTTCCAGTCTTAATCTTCTAGGATTCATAGCCACTATGCCACCACACCTTTAATCCCAGATGATCTTAAACTCATAGATCTCTCTATCTTAATCCTCTGGGATTCATAGCCACTATACCTCAAGATCTCCATGCCAAGATTCAGATCGGAAACTTGTATCTCTCAGCCTCCAGCTTAGGGCCAGGTGAGCCTTCTAATTCTGGATTGTAGTTCATTTCAGATATAGTCAAGTGGACAACCAGGAATAGCCACTACAGTCCCATTATGTAGCCCTGGCTGGGCTGGGCTGGAACTCTTTGTGTGGAACCCCTTGAATTCAGAAGTCTACCTGTTTCTACCTCCCAAGTTCTGGGATTAACAGTACCACTGTGTTCTGAATCCTTACTCGTTTCTGGCCCTAGGGATCCAGCCTGGCGCTCCTGTGTCTGGGCATGTGGTTTATTTCTTGCTGCTCTTTTGGAGAGACGCTTATAAGGTGGGCTCTGCTTATTATTGGTGAGAAACTGCATGCAATATTTTCGCCGGTGCCAGACCGGATAAGCAGAGTGTGCGTGCACATCCTAGAGCCTAAGTATGCAGTATGCTGTTCTATTTAGAGCCATGTAAGTATGTTCAGCGAGAATTGCCTAAGGACACGTCACCCAGACAGTGTCCCCAGTGTCCCCTGTACGTGATGCATCCTCACTGTGGTCAGGTAATGTACTGAGGGGGGCTGAGCACAGGGTCTTATGCTCTCCTGGCAGGCACTCCGTCATGGAGCTAAGTCCCCACCCCCAACCTGACGGACATAGAGTATCGGTGTCTGCTTTTGATGTTTAATGCATGCCCTTTGCTCGATCATCCTGCTGGTAACAGTGCATTCTGTGATCACCAGCCAGCGACTTGGTGGATAGAGATGGGGTGTTTTGCTGGGGGAGGACATGAATTAGTCCTGGCATTCTCTAGAAAGATCTTGTTCTTGCTGATTTCTTTCTTTTTCTTTTTTTCTTTTCTTTTCCTCTCTAGACAGAGTTTCTCTGTATAGCCCTGCTGTCCTGGAACTCACTCTGTAGACCAGGCTGGCCTCAAACTCAGAAATCCGCCTGCCTCTGCCTCCCAAGTGCTGGGATGAAAGGCGTGCGCCACCACTGCCCAGCAGATCTTGCTGATCTCACTGGTTTGGTGAAGTTCAGAAAGGTTTCTGGTCATATTACACTATAACTTTACACAAAAATTGAGCTTTATTCTACTTCCAAAGGTTCATAAGCAGTGGGTGACTAAGGGCATCTGTTACCCCTTAGGTTTATTTCTTTAAACTGAGGTCTGGGCCTTGGATATGCTAGGCAGGTTGTATGCCTCTAGCTGCAGCCCCAGGTGTCCTCTAACCGTTTCTGAGGGTCTTCAGGTACATACTGTGCCAGGAACTGTTGACAGTCAGAGGAGTAGTGGATCTGAGTGTGGGGGTGGAGCCTGAAATCCCAGCACTTGTTAGGCAGCGGCAGGAGGGTCAGGACATCAAGGTCATCCTAGACTGTATTCAGCCCACTTTCAGGAAAGCAAACATAGTCAAAGATGTGTAAGTGTTTATAAACAAGTATGCCATTTACGGGATAAGCACCTACAAATGGCGGCGTGTGCGTGGTTGACCAACAGATAAAGGACCAACAGCATAGAGCTGGGAAGACCCGATTACAAGATATAAACAGGGCTGGAGAGATGACTCAGAGGTGAAGAGTTCAAGTCCCAGCAACCATCTATAATGAGATCTGGTGCCCTCTTCTGGACTGCTGGCATAACACTATATACATAATAAATAAATCTGTTAAAAAAGATATAAATAACTTACACTCATTATAAGTAATGAGATAGAAGCTATTATTAAAGTGTGTATGTAAGTGTGTGCTTGTGTGTGTGTATGTTCATGTGCATGGGTGCCCATGGAGGCCAGAAGAAGGTGCTGGGTCTCCTTGAAATAAAATTACTGACGCAGATGGTGAGAAGCAAAATTGGTCCTCTGCAAGAGCATGAGTCATCTCTCCAGCCTGAGAATTGTCATTTATTTTATATCAAACTCTGGAGAGATTTTGGAAAGAACACAATGTAGAAATTAGTTATGTCACATCTCTTTAGTATAATCACTCCTCGGTGCTAAAAATATTATAGCTTATTCTGTGTTTATAGTTTCTCTCCTATCAAGGGGAGCATACAGTTAAAGGTATTTTCCCCTTTACGTATGTATGGAATAATGATTCTTCTTGGGTAGGCTTTTCAAGTTATTTTATTATTTTCTTTAAAAAGATTTTGGGATGTGTGTGGTGTGCATTGGTGTGTGTGCACACGTGTGTGTACAGCTTGTGGGAGTTGGTTCTCTCTTGTCAGTGTGGGTCCCAGCGAGTGTCCGTACCTGCTGATCTCTCTCTAGTCCCCCTCCTCCTTCCTGCCTTCTCTGAAAGCTCCTATGTGGGCACAGCCGCACATACCTGCAGTCCAGGACTCACAAGTGAAGGCAGGATTGCCAGTTTGAGGCCAGCCCTGGGCGATTATAAGGGAGAGCAGCTTATCTTGATGATTCTCATCCTGGGTTTGTCTGTCCTGAAGGAAGGGCACTTAAGGAAGTTGGAGGGAGGGACGGTGATGTTTGAATGCCTTGAAGATATGTGGGGCTTGGAGGGGGCTTGGAGGGAGCTTGATGTCCTCGTGGTAGCAGATGTGCCCAGTTTCCTGTCTGCCTGCTCTCCTCCCTCTTCCTCCTTTGGTCTCCTCCTGTGGGCCCTCCTCCTCTCTTCTCATTCGGTCTGCCCCTCCTGTGGGCCCTCCTCCTCTCTTCTCATTCGGTCTGCCCCTCCTGTGGGCCCTCCTCCTCTCTTCTCATTCGGTCTGCCCCTCCTGTGGGCCCTCCTCCTCTCTTCTCATTCGGTCTGCCCCTCCTGTGGGCCCTCCTCCTCTCTTCTCATTCGGTCTGCCCCTCCCGTGGGCCCTCCTCCTCTCTTCTCATTCGGTCTACCCCTCCTGTGGGCCCTCCTCCTCTCTTCTCATTCGGTCTGCCCCTCCTGTGGGCCCTCCTCTCTTCTAGGCCATGGACTCTACTTCCTTGCTTTTCCTAGTCTTGCTCTTTAGCAAGTGTTCCAGGTAGACGGACTTTCTTCTCACCACATTTTTGTTTACTTGTGGGTAGGTGTTCATTTCAGGAAAAGGATAGCTTTCAGAGGGAAGGACCCATTGCTAGACAGCTGGTCTCTGGTGTAAAGAACAAAGCTGGTTCATACTTAGTTGATTTTAAAGAATTGTTTGTTTGTTTTTGTTTTTGTTTTTGAGATAGTTTTCTCTGTGTAGCTCTGGCTGTCCTGAAGCTAAGTTCTGTAGACCAAGTTGGTCTCAAACTCCAAGAGATCCTCCTGTCTCTACTTCCTGCCTCTCTAGTGCTGTGCTGGGATTAAAGGCATGCATGCCACTCTCCTAGAGGGATTTGGATTATAGTACTTAGCACGTAACAGCTGACCCATCAAAACACACGTGCACACACACTCGAACGTGCACCACACACACACACAAGTGAAATGAATTAAAATCAGTTAGCTTACATGTTAAAGTCTGGGAATGTCTTTTTCTCCTATCCTCTTGTGGAAATAAGGCGAGAGCCTGCCCTAGGCCCTTGGAAGCGCTGCAGGAAGGGTGTAGCTATAGGCAAGAGTGCTTTTCAGGAGCTCACATCTTCAGGGACAGTCACAGTGTGATTAGCCTGTGACCTTCTTCATGACAGGTGGTAAAGGTTATGAGGGGCCCAGGGCCTGATAGTGCACTGGATATAGTGCACTGGGTAAATGGTTCTCTAAGGATCTGAATTGGGTTCAGAGGCAAAGCTCTACCTAAGTGTGATCCTCTTGAGTCTTTCCTTTCGATGTGAAGTTAGTTAATGGAAACTGAGAGAAAGGCCCTCACGTAATCTTTCCCTTTATGTGTGTTCTTGAAGCAGACAAAGCTTCAGAGTGAAGCTGCTTGCTCTGGGCGTCCGTCTACTGTCCTTCCCCGCTCTAGGCGTCCACTCTCCTTCCAGGGCTTTGACTAGAGATGGTCAGTGTGCTAGGCGTCATATTTGGGAGGTTGTTTCCTGAGCTCCAGCATTATTTTTTTTTTTTAAAAAATGAGGTGTTTGATTTTTATGTGTATGAGTACACTGTAGCTGTACAGATGGCCATGAACCATCATGTGGTTGCTAGGAATTGAACTCAGGATGGCCTCGCTCGCTCTGGCCCCACTCACTCCGGCCTCGCTCACTCCGGCGGCGTAATACACTGTAACTGTCTTCAGACAAACCAGAAGAGGCCATCTGTCCTATCTCATTACGGGTGGTTGTGAGCCACCATATGGTTGCTGGGATCCGAACTCAGGACCTTCGGAAGAGCAGTCAGTGCTCTTACCCACTGAGCCATCTCGCCAGCCCGAGCTCCAGCATTATTTCGAAGCTAGCACAGCCTGCTGCTGTTGGATGGATGCTTGCAGAGGTTAGCAAGCAGTGCGAGCGCAGTGGTGAGATGCCTCCATGCCCTAGGGCCCACGAGTGACATGGCGAGCCTAGTTGGGTCCCTGCGTGAGTGGCTGGGACAGTCCTGAGCTTGAGACTTTTAACTTTTGAAGTTCTGGAGTCCATGGCTAGTAAGCCTGTTTTCTGTCCTGGAGGGGCACTGCTTCATCCCTCCTGTCTGCTCTGCACACACAGTCCTGAGAAGAGCACTGAGTAGGGCCGCATATCTTGGAAGCACAAAATTGACGCAGAGACCCGTGCCGTGTGCACACATGGGAGTTGGTGGGCCTTGAGAGAAGCCACGGAGGAGGCGGTCTGTGGGAGTGTGTCTCTGTGAGAGAAGCCACGGGGGAGGCGGTCTGTGGGAGTGTGTCTCTGAGAGAAGCCACGGGGGAGGCGGTCTGTGGGAGTGTGTCTCTGAGAGAAGCCACGGAGGAGGCGGTCTGTGGGAGTGTGTCTCTGTGAGAGAAGCCACGGGGGAGGTGGTCTGTGGGAGTGTGTCTCTGAGAGAAGCTACTGGGGAGGCGGTCTGTGGGAGTGTGTCTCTGAGAGAAGCCACGGGGGAGGCGGTCTGTGGGAGTGTGTCTCTGTGAGAGAAGCCATGGAGGAGGCAGTCTGTGGGAGTGTGTGTGGGGGCTGGGGAAAGCCACAGCCGCAGCACACAAAAGTCTGCCTTGCGCCACAGTGGGGGGGGGGCACTATTGAGTAGGAGGCACTCCGAATCTCTCTTTTTTAAAGATGTATTTATTATTTGTATGTGTTGGTATGTGCACCTTTGTGGGTGCTCTTGTGGCAGGAAGAGGGCATTGGATGCCAGGAACTGGAATTAACAGGCAGTTTGAGCTACTTGATGTAGGTTCTCTGAACCAAACCCCAGTTCTCTGAAAGAGCAGCTAGCAGTTTTGATTGTTGAAACACACCTCAGCTCCTCTCGGTCTCTGTAAGTGTTAGCTGTGTGAGGCCTTCGGAGGGTAAAGGTGTGTCTTCCATGGAGTCTGGTGATCCATCCATGAAAAGTTGACCTCTGACCTTCAGATGTGTGCCATGGCCTGTTGTGCAAACACATGAGACACGTGCACACACAGTAATAAATAAATTTTGAAAGCAAAACGAAACACCAGCTGTTGTCATTTGTGTTTCTTTTAACAAAGGGTCCTTTATTATTTTGTAGTCTGCATCCCAGGCTGGCTTTAAATTCATCATGGCCTTGATCTTCATCAACACATACAGGATCACAGGTGTGCACATACAGGATCACAGGTGTGCACATACAGGATCACAGGTGTGCACATACATCTGACCTAGCTGCTCTGTTTTTAGGGGACTTTTATGTGGGGATCCAGAAATAAAAGGCCACTGGGTAGTGGTGGTGCATGCCTTTAGTCCCAGCACTTGGGAGGCAGAGGCAGGTGGATTTCTGAGTTCGAGGCCGACCTGGTCTACAGAGTGAGTTCCAGGACAGCCAGGGC
Organism: Mastomys coucha; assembly: GCF_008632895.1. Classification (NCBI taxonomy): domain Eukaryota; kingdom Metazoa; phylum Chordata; class Mammalia; order Rodentia; family Muridae; genus Mastomys; species Mastomys coucha. Next base: position 47,622,282 of record NW_022196909.1, on the reverse strand, counting down.
TGCACAGAGAAACCCTGTCTCGAAAAACAATAAAACAAACAAACAGAAATGAGAAGGCCGTGTCGCCACTCCTCCAGCCACTTCCCCAGCACATTGTCACATTGCCAGAATGAGGTCTTATAAGGGTGACTGATTTCCCATGATGCCCTGGGAGAATAATGTGTTACTGTTACTCTCTGCAGGTTCACTAAGAATCTTTCTCCAGACAAAATCAACTTGAGCACGCTGAAAGGGGAGGGCCAGCTGACCCATCTGGAGCTGGATGAAGAGGTTCTGCAGAATGTGCTGGAACTGCCTACCTGGCTGGCCATCACCAGGGTCTACTGCAACCGGGCCTCCATCCGGGTGAGCATGGGGTCTGAGCGCTGTTGCTGTCCCAAGCCAGCAGGCTTGTTCTCTTGAGGAGCGGCTGTCACAGGCCTGAGTCTGTGCTTTCTTCTTTCAGATCCAGTGGACCAAGTTGAAGACACATCCGATCTGCCTGGTAATGGCCTTTTCTAGTTCAAAGTAGTCTTTTTTGTTTTGTTTTGTTTTTATTGAGACAGGGTCTTTCTAAGTAGCCTCAGTGTGTACACTAGGCTGGCCTCTGCCTCCCAAGTGCTGGGGTTAAAGGTGTGCACCGCCACTACTGGCATGTGTTTGTTTGTTTGTTTATTTTTTTTAGGATTTATTTACTTATTTTATGTAAGTACAATGTAGCTGTCTTCAGACACCCCAGAAGAGGGCATCAGATCTCATTATGGATGGTTGTGAGCCACCATTTGGTTTCTGGGACTTGAACTCATGACCTTTGGAAGAGCAGTCAGTGCTCTTAACCGCTGAGCCATCTTAACTGCTGAGCCATCTTAACCGCTCCAGCCCCGTGTTTGTTTTTTTAATAACGGATTTTACTGCTCAAGTGCTATCCTTAGATTCCCTTGGGATCCCCACAGCAGTTTGAAGTGTGGTTTGTGTTGGCGGTGAGAGGCTTGTAGTGCAGTCCTGTTGTCCTGCTGGTGCTGTGTGAGTTTTGTGTGGACGCTTAGTTCTCTCTGTTTGTATTCCAGTGTCTGGATAAGGTGGAGGTGGAGATGAAAACCTGTGAGGACCCTCGTCCTCCCAATGGACAGTCTCCCATCGCCCTTGCTTCAGGACAGAGGTTAGTCACTGAGAGCTTTGCTGAAGAGGACGGACGGACGGACAGATGGGCGGACAGGCAGTCAGTCATACTCTGTAGCCCAGGCTAGTTTCAAACTCCTGCTCGCCTAGGAATATGTGTGAACCTGTATGAGTGAAAAGTGTGTCTCTCTTTTCCTGGCTCAAAATAAAACTTTGGTTACTATAAACGTCAGATAGGCTAGTACATTGGATCCCCGAGTTTCAGATCGCAGACCTCAGCAGTTACCAGCATGCTCCAGCCTGTTCCCTGTGTACTGCAGGGCTTGAAAGCCAGCACCCGATGCCCTGTTGTACTGTGTTCCTAACAGCAGTGTGGACTTTGGGGCAACACAGCTTAGCACTGAGTTGCATTCCATCATGTGGTGTAATTCAGCCCTCCCCCAAACCCTGAGAGGCCTTAGGTAGCCCAGGCTGCCTTTGAATTCATGTGTGTAGCACAGGCTGGCCTTGAACTCCGGATCCCTCTGCCTTCCTGTCCCAAGAGCTGGGCTTACCAGCTTTCCACCCAGTGGGTGGTCATTGCACTTGTCCGCTTTGACTCCGTGAACATCCATTGGGATCCATCCACACTCTGTGTGGACTGTGCTGTTGTCTCTCTCAGGTAAACCCCTTGGGAAGGAAGCACTCAGGTGGTAATGGAAGTGACTGTCAAATTCTCCCCTCAGCTGCCCGCCCTGTACCTTTTAACAGTTCATATGCTTCGTCATGTGCTGTATTCACATTTCTTTTTTGGGGGGTGGAGCAGGGGCTTCTTTTTCCTGCTAAAGGAATATAACCTCTCAAAACTATCTTTTTTTTTCTTTTCTCTCTCTTTTTGAGACACGTTCTCACTGTGCAACTGGCCTGGAACTCGTTGGTCTCAAACTCACAGGGATCCGCCTTCCTCTGTCCCTGGGGTTACAGGTGTGGTTCTCCTGGTGCTTTCTGTTTTGGTTTTGTTTTGTTTCCCCCTTAAAGAGGTATTTGTAGGTGCTGGGGATGGCTTGGTGGGTGAAGCGTATGCTTTGAAGGTGAGAGGACTGGAGTTGGGGTCACCAGTGCATGTGTAATTGCCAGGCGTGTGTGTGTGTGTGTGTGTGTGTGTGTGTGTGTGTGTGTAGGTCCACCTGCAGTGTCCGGGCTGGAGGTGGGAAAGGTTGGTCTGAGATTCGCAGACATCCCCCTGCTTCTGCCTCTAAGTGCTGGGATTACTAGTGAGAGTCACCAGCTTCTTTCGTTGGCACCGCATTCGGGATCAAATCCAAGGAAGGGGTTGGCCACACAGCCATGGTCCAGACTCACTGCAGTTGGGGCCTGTGTAAGGCGTGTGTTATCTTTCTGTGACCTGTGTGTAGTTGTTCTATCTTTCATGAGCTCCTGGGCTGTTTATCAGTCCTGTGTGGCTGAGTTGCATATCAATGTACACTTTCAGTTTTCATTTCTAGATATTCTTCCCAGTCTTTGTTTTTTCAGGACAGGGTTTCTCTATGCAATCCTGGTCATCTTGGGACTTGTTGTAGATCAGGCTGGCCTTGAACACAAGAGATCCACTTCCCTCTGCCTCTGCCCCTGGAGCGCTTGGATTGAAGGCGAGCGACACTGCCGCCACCACATGGCTCTAGATTTTTTTCTTTTTTCTTTTTTTTTTTTTGATTCTTGTGATGAAAAGAATTCCAGAATTGGTTTTAGCTTAACCGTTCCTTAGCCAAGGCAACAGCACAGTTTACAGCCAACCCCTTGTGGGTGGATTGAGGCCTCTGGATGCCTTCCAGTCCTTAAAAACATAAAAATAAAAAAGAAAGGAAATTCTGCTTTGAAGGATGTCAGTTTCATTGAAGTAGGAAGTGGGTTTCTTGGGAAGCTGGGGCTGGGGGGGGGAGCTAGTGGGAGTGGGGGCGGAGCTAGTGAGGTGGGGTGGGTGGGGTGGGGCAGGGCCTGGTGAGCTAAGATGACAAATGCATTGTGGATATATGGAAGAATAAGTAAAAAGCATGTGCTATCCACAGCCCAATCTCTCTTCTCCCTCATCGCCATCTCTGCTCAGGGAAGGAGAAGAGTTACTTTTCTCCTGGCTATACAGCAGGCCAGGTGGAGGTGGGACATTCTTGAGCAGAATCCAGTGCTGTCAACCCCCTGGCCTATCTGCATTTATTTCATCTTCCCACTCCCTTTTCGTAGTAATTCATGTCTTTGAAGATCTAATAGACTCTTAGGGGCCGCAGAGGATCGTATAGACTCTTAGGGGCCGCAGAGGATCGTATAGACTCTT
>NW_022196909.1:47616383-47617985 GCF_008632895.1 Mastomys coucha | reverse complement strand
GTCCCCCACCCCCGTGCATTACCGCTGCCCTGGCCCTGACCGCCGTCTCCCCTGTGCATTGCAGTGAGTATGGCTTCGCTGAGAAGGTGGTGGAGGGCATGTTCATCATGGTCAACTCCATCACTATCAAGATCCACTCCAAGGCCTTCCATGCTTCCTTTGAGCTGTGGCAGCTCCAGGGTTATAGCGTCAACCCCAACTGGCAGCAGAGTGACCTGCGTCTGACCCGCATCACTGATCCCCGCCGCGGAGAGGTGACAGCCTTAGCATTCTGAGGTGGGGTGAGTGGAGGGATGCCAAGTAGGGGGAGCCCCTAAGGATTCTAGTCCCTGTTGGAGCTGTGCCGAGCCCGGTGTGGTCAGGACGCTGGCTGGGAGCCGCATTGGCTCAGCCCCCTGGGTCCCCTGGGCCACAGACTATTTTACTTTCCCTCCTTCCAGGTTTTAACATTTAAGGAAATAACTTGGCAGACACTCCGAGTTGAGGCAGATGCCACAGAAAATGGTGACCAAGACCCAGTTACCACTCCGCTGAGGCTCATTACCAACCAAGGCCGGATCCAGATAGCCCTCAAGAGAAGAGTGAGTGTGTGTGTGTGTTCCCCGTGCCAGGAAACTTGTGGAAGCTGGTATTGTTGCCCTGTCCTGGTCCTGTCAGGAACTGCGTCCACCCGTATTGTGTACACACTGGCCGAGCATCTTGGGGTCGGCTGGTGCTGTCGGTAAATCAGGCAACCCTAGGTTGTAGGAAGTTGGCCTGCCAGAGTGCTCTGTCACCTGGAAGGTGAAGGTTGCCGGGGACACCAGCACAGTCACTTTGAGGCCTTGGAAGACACAAGGGGCTAAACTGTGTCCTCTGTGATCCCTCAGACCAAAGACTGCAATGTGGTCGCCTCCAAGTTGACCTTCCTCCTGGACGACTTGCTCTGGGTGCTGACGGACTCACAGCTCAAGGCAATGATGAAGTATGCTGAGTCGCTGAGCGAGGCCATGGAGAAGTCAGCCCAGCAGAGAAAGAGCTTGGCTCCTGAGCCTGTGCAGGTGAGAGGCACACCGGGCATCTGCTTGAGCTGGGGAGGCAGGTGGTTAGCCCTAATCTGTGCCACTGTTGTGGGGAATGGAGGCCTTTTGGTTTGCTTATGGGATTCCCCATGTGTGGAGTTGCTTGTGCCTGTCTCGCTCATTTGCTCTGCTCACTGGGTTCCCCTGTGTGTCAGATGAAGGGCTAGCCTCTGCTGACTGGGTTCCCCTGTGCCAGATGGAGGGCTATCCTCTGCTGACTGGGTTCCCCTGTGTCAGATGGAGGGCTAGCCTCTGCTGACTGGGTTCCCCTGTGTGAGATGAGTGCTAGCCTTTGCTCACTGGGTTCCCCTGTGCCAGATGAGGGCTAGCCTCTGCTCACTGGGTTCCCCTGTGCCAGATGAGGGCTAGCCTCTTCTGACTGGGTGCCCCTGTGTGTCAGATGAAGGGCTAGCCTCTGCTGACTGGGTTCCCGTGTGTCAGATGAATGCTAGCCTCTGCTGACTGGGTTCCCTTGTGTGAGATGAGTGCTAGCCTTTGCTCACTGGGTTCTCTTGTGTCAGATGAGGGCTAGCCTCTGCTC
>NW_022196909.1:47614370-47616116 GCF_008632895.1 Mastomys coucha | reverse complement strand
GCCTCTGCTCACTGGGTTCCCCTGTGTGTCAGATGAAGGGCTAGCCTCTGCTGACTGGGTTCCCCTGTATCAGATGGAGGGTTAGCCTCTGGAGGGAGGAAGTGGAATGAGCCTCTTTTCTCTGCCCTCGGGACATCACAGGTCTTGGGGATAGACAGTTGACAAGTTGCTCCTAGGTGCTGTAACAGGTAAACCCGTGTGCTGAGAGCACTGCCCACCAGCAGGACGGGGCCCTTAGCGAGGGTGCTCTAGGGAGGTGACTGAGGGCGACTCAGGCCTGAGCACACAGTCGCTAGGCTTGGTGTGGCTGGGCCCTCGGGGTTTGAGTTGCTTTCTCAGGAGTGCTCAGTGAGAGCCTAGACGTCGGTCGTGAGACGGAAGGGGTGCTGTTAAAATGTGGGTTTACTCATGGGGGGGACCCAAGCTCACAGAAAGCATCAAAGGAAACTCTCAGAGCCCGGATATGACATCCATCTGTTTGTCTGCCTGCCTGCCTGCCTGCATGTCTGCATGTCTGCCTGCCTGTCTTTTTCCTTCCTTCCTTCCTCCCTCCCTTCTTTCCTGCCTTCCTTTTTTTATACTTTATTATTATTATTATTATTATCATTATTATCATTATTATTATATGCACATTGGTGGTTTTGCCTGCATGCATGTTTATATGAGGTCTTGGATCTCTGTGGAACAGGAGTGCTCACAGACAGGTGTGAGCCACCCCGTGAGCAGGTGCTGGGGATCAACCTGGGCAGAGCGTCCAGCACTGTCAACCAGTGAGCCACCTCTCCCGCCCCTGATGGACAACCTTCTCTCTGTCACATGTAGACCACTCCACCCGCTCCCAGTGCCCAGCAGACCTGGGCCCAGGCATTCGGTGGCAGCCAGGGCAACAGCAGCAGCAGTCGCCTCAGCCAGTATTTTGAGAAATTTGACGTGAAGGAGTCTTCCTACCACCTCCTCATCTCCCGCCTGGACCTGCACATCTGTGATGACAGCCAGTCCCGAGAGCCAGGTACGCAGAGGCCTAGGCCTGGCCGCTAGGCTTGCACACCACTGTCTGTCTTGGACAGAGCCTCGGATGAAGGCCCTTCGGACAGACACTGGCCTTCGGCCTTCAGTTAGCTCAGGCACTGCTTGGGCCCAGCCCTCCTGTGGTAGCTCTGTGTTGGCACGAGGGAGAGCTCTGCAGCCTTTAGAGCACGCAGGGGCCAGCTGTCACATGGCACACACGGCTAGAGCCCGAGCCCCACCAGCATGACCCTTACCTCCCCAAGTCTCCAAATGCTGGTGTGTGCTGGAGGTTGGGAACCACTGGCGAGGATTTTAGGAAACATAAATTCAGTTATAGGAGACCTCAGTTTTCAGATTTCTCTTTTCGTTAGAGCTGAGGATTGAACACAGACCTTGTATGTATCCAGAACAGACAGGTGTTCTGCCCCCAGCTCCACCCAGAAGCAGAATGTTCAGAGTCGAGTCATTTTAGTACTGTGTTGTGAGAGTTAAACGTGGTGGCACACAGCCTTAATCCCAGCACTCAGGAGGCAGAGGCAGGCGGATCTCCATGAATTCAAGGCCAGCCCAGGCTCCACAGAGGAATTCTGTCTCAATACCTCCCCCAGTTATATATACTGTATTTATATGTATAGAAAGGTTATGCTATGTTAGTGGCATACTTAAAATAGTGTCACACATGTGTATTTTATTTATTCAGAACAATTGACTTTCTTCTTTTTTTTTTTTTCTTTTTTT
>NW_022196909.1:47586059-47613324 GCF_008632895.1 Mastomys coucha | reverse complement strand
CTGTTCAGGTGCTATCCCCGAGCCACACCTGCTGTTCAGGTGCTGGACCGCTGAGCCACACCTGCTGTATATTTGCCTCTTGTAATGAGACCAGGATTCACTTTCAGGGTAAGGTACCTGCCCTTTGCCTCTTTCCACCAAGTGGCATGCCTGTGTAGTTGGCTCCTCCTGCTCTTGCCGTAACTTCACCTCCACACAAGCAACGACAGTCGACAGTGTAACCACGGCTTTCCATCAGAGGAAGTGATTATTAGAACAACTATTTGTTTGTTTGTTTGTTTTTGTTTTTCGAGACAGGGTTTCTCAGTATAACCCTGGCTGTCCCGGAACTTACTCTGTAGACTAGGCTAGCCTCAAACTTAGAATTCCTCCTGCCTCTGCCTCCCAAGTGCTGAGTGAGATTAAAGGTGTTTGTGTAGTAATTTCTCCCCAGTGTTGCTTAGGGCCTTGGAGTGGTGGTGAGTGCCTTTAATTCTGGATGGGTCCCTTGAGTCTGAGGCCATCCCGGGCCACACTGCTTACTGGTGGTGTGATGCACACGTGATCCTAGTGCTCTGGAGGCTGTGGCAGAAGTATTGCCAGGAGTTTGAGGCCAGCTTGCTCCACACGACAAGACCTTGTCTCAAGAACACCCTTCCTCCAAAGAAAAAGAGCACACTGTTGTATAGTTGTACAAGTTATAATTGTAGCCCCTGGGAGGTGGCGGCCGAGGCTCCGGAGTTCAAGGTCACTTTAGCTCTGGGTGGCTTGAGACTAACCTGAGATTCGAGAGGCCTTGCCTAAGAAGCAACCAAAGTCCCCAAGGTGTTATCAGTGGTGATAGATTTGATCTGACTCCAGTGCTGATAGCTTTCAAGTAGCTGGTTCTTACCCAGGAGGTGAACAAAGGAACCTTTATACGTTCCTTTTAGTGTATTAGGGACGGGAAGGGCTCATCAGTTAAGAACAATGGTCACTCTTGCAAGAGGCTCAGGGTTCAGCCTAGAGGGGCTCATGTGTAGATCCCTCGTGGTTCAGGTGATGCCACACTCCTTCCCCTCCAGCGCTGGTCACCTGTGCCTTTCTCTCATAGGTGTCTCTGCGAACAGACTTACGGGTGGCGCCATGCAGCTCACCTTCCGCAGGATGGCGTTTGACTACTACCCCTTCCACTGGGCAGGTTAGAGAAACCCAGCATGTTCTAGCAGGGCCCCAGACCTGAGGCTAGACCTGACCAGCCAGCTAAAGGGTGCTGGGTACTGCTGCATGTGCTTAGGGGTGCTTGAAATCTTTCTAAGATGACATCTGCAAACTGGGTGGTCTCTCAGCCCCTCAGGATCAATAGGTTTAAACCTCTCTAGTCCTGAGCCAGGAGCAGCCCCTTAGAGCCCCTTAGGGAATGAGAGTTAGACTTGGGGCTTGGAAGAGTGTGGTGCTCTCAGAACACACTTCCTTCTCATCCCAGGAAACTCTGAGTTGGGGTTGGATGTAATTCTGGATTTTGACTCTCCTGACAGGAAGAGATGACTGGGGCACTGGACTGGGCTGCAGTCCTGGGCTAAAATCGAGTTCCTCTTCATCCCGCAGGTGACAGCTGTAAGCACTGGGTGCGGCACTGCGAGGCCATGGAGACCCGAGGCCACTGGGCCCAGCAACTGGTGACAGAGTTTCAGAGTCAGGTGGAGAAGCAGTGTGAGGGGAGCGGTGTGAAGTCACCATGGCAGCTGGGGGTAGACCCTCCCTTCCGGAGGAAAGCAGGCAGGTGTTAGGACCCCGAGGAGTCTAGTTGCTCAGCCTTCTGCTGAGTGGCTTTGATAGCTGGTGGAGATGAAGCACTGTCTCTTCACCCGGCTGCTCCTGGTGTGAGGCCTTTTCTTCTGGAGCCCCCTCTGTCCATCAGTAGCTCGAGCTTACAGGGCCGGTCACGGAGTTCCCACGAGGGAGCTTGGGCTCCTTTTGCTTCTTCATGGCATTACTGACCCTGGGTTTTACTTTCTCAATTTTATTAGTAATGAGCAATGAATGTTCCTTTTCTTTTCCTTTTTATTTAGATTCCTTCTCTAGTCCTGGAAAGAGCCCTCTGGACAAATGCCCTACGCAGGGCCGGCAAGCTGCCTTTGGGTCTCCGGCATGGAATCGCTTACGTTCTAGCTGCCTGGTTGTACGAGTAGATGACCTGGACATCCACCAGGTGAGGACACGGAACATTGCGGGTGTGGGGTGTTGAGCAACAACACGAACCAAGATATAGAACCCAGGACCCATTGGCCTCATTCCTGAGGAGGTGGCCAGTTTGGCCCGTTGCTGTTGATCGTGGCCTCCGCGAGAGGCCTTGGCTTGTCTTAGAGTGTTATATTACAGTCTCCTGCTGAAACGAGCTTGGGCTGGCTACACGGGACCAATCCCCAAGCCGAACAGCAGAGCGGCTAGAGGATAGTGCAGAGCCCACATGAAAGTGCCTGGCCTATGTGTGGACGCCTCCCCTCGGGGAAGGCCGGGGATGGTGGCGGAGGCCGGGATCCTTAGGAAGCCGTGTTGTGGGCACAGTGACACAGGCTCACTGGGACTTGTGGTTACTTAGGTCTCCACAGCTGGGCAGCCAAGTAAGAAGCCGTCCACTCTGCTTTCGTGCAGCCGCAAGCGCCACCACCTCCCGGCTCAGGTGGCCGCCATCCACGTCCAGTTCACAGAGTATTACTTCCCGGACAATCAGGAGCTTCCAGGTAAGCTGGGTTGCCGTTTCCTCTGACGACGCTCTTCGCTTTTGTCAGCATTGAGGCCGCTGTGTACTTGTGGCAAGTCTGTTTTGTTAAAGTTAAAACTCTGCCCTGGGGTGAGGGCTCAGTAGAGTGCTTGCCCAGCGTGCATGATTGACTGTGGAGATGCACATCTAAAATGTCAGCACTCGGGGAAGTGGAGGCAGGAGGATCAGAAGTTGATAGTCTCCTGAGGTCATCCCTGGCTACACCGTGAGTGTGAGGTCAGCCTGGAATCTGTGAGACCCCGCCTCCAAAGCAGAGGAAGGAGAGCCCTGCCGTGCACAGGGCTGCTGTATGTTAGCCGTGCTGTGCACAGGGCTGCCGTGTGTTAGCCGTGCCGTGCACAGGGCTGCCGTGGTGTGTTAGCCGTGTGTTAGCCGGGCTGTGCACAGGGCTGCCGTGTGTTAGCCGTGCTGTGCACAGGGCTGCCGTGTGTTAGCCGTGTGTTAGCCGTGCTGTGCACAGGGCTGCCGTGTGTTAGCCGTGCCGTGCACAGGGCTGCCGTGGTGTGTTAGCCGTGCTGTGCACAGGGCTGCCGTGTGTTAGCCGGGCTGTGCACAGGGCTGCTGCGTGTTAGCCGTGTGTTAGCCGTGCCGTGCACAGGGCTGCTGTGTGTTAGCCCTGTGTTAGCCATGCTGTGCACAGGGCTGCCGTGTGTTTGCTGTTGGGATAGTACAACTTGCTGGTCAGTGAGAGTCTAGCTACCACCTTGTACGTGACATTCTGTTTTCTCTGCTTCCAGTTCCCTGTCCCAATCTCTACATCCAGTTAAATGGGCTGATGTTTACTGTGGATCCCGTCAGCTTGCTTTGGGGAAACCTCTTTTGCCTAGATTTATACCGAAGCTTGGAGCAGTTCAAAGCCATCTATAAGCTGGAAGATTCGAGGGGGAAAGATGAGCACTTGGATATCCGACTGGATGCATTCTGGTTGAAGGTAGGGCCAGAGCTGGACTCTGTCCCTTATGGGGAGACACATCTCCAAGGTTGTGAGCCGTAGTTGTGCTGTGTCTACTTGGCGGAAGCAGGAAAATCGGCTTCAGATGCCACGTGCTTGCTTGCGTGGCCTTAATTGTCTCATGTTTTCTCTCTCTCTCTGAAGGTGAGCTTCCCACTGGAGACTAGGGAGCTGGCAAAGCTGCATCGCCCCCAGGCCCTGGTGCTGTCCACCTCAGGCATGATTGCCACCAATACCCGGCATGCCCCGAGCTGCGGCTGTCCAGACCTCCAGAGTCTCTTCCGGGGCTTTGCTGCCACCGAGTTCTTTCGTTCTAGCTACAGTCACTTTCCCAAGGTCCCAGGGGGCTTCAGCCTCCTGCACATGCTCTTCCTGCACCACGCTTTCCAGATGGACTCCCTTCCAGCCCAGCCCAGCTCCCTCCCTCCTCCGAGACCAGCGGCATCCCAGGATCTTTGGTCCCTACATTTTAGCCAGATCTCCTTGGACTTTGAAGGCACTGAAAACTTCAAAGGCCATACCTTGAATTTTGTGGCTCCCTTCCCGTTGTCCATTTGGGCCTGCCTTCCTCTCCGCTGGCAGCAAGCCCAGGCACGGAGGCTCCTTTTGGCCTCAGAGGGGAGGCTCAAACCCTCGGCCAGCTTCGGTAGTCCCGTGCGCTCGGAAGCCCTTGCCCCCGAGTCTGTGTCCCATCAGAGGTCAAAGACCGAACGAGATTTGAAGAGCCTCTCAGGGTCTTCAGAACTTCCAGAGGCTATGAGAGGTGACGCTGGTGTGGATCACAAAGGGCATGTGGCAGAACTGGAGGATGTGGCAGACGTTCACATGCTTGTACACTCCACTGCCCACGTCAGAGTGAGGCTCGACCACTACCAGTACTTAGCCCTGCTGCGCCTCAAGGAGGTGCTGCAGGGTCTTCAGGAGCAGCTGACCAAGGACACAGAGGCCATGACTGGGTCTCCCTTGCAGGACCAGACAGTGTGCATTGGCGTTCTCTTCCCCAGTGCTGAGGTGGCTCTCCTCATGCGCCCTGCCCCTGGGACTGCTCATGCGGACTCTGCAGGCTCAGACACCACCAGCCTCATAGACTCAGAGCTGTCGCCATCAGAGGAGCGGGAGCCGAAGTCTGATGGCTCCTCAGACCTGGGCCCAGTAAGCCCTGAGAAGGTGCTGAGGGACAGCAGCGCTGACAACCTGGCTGCATCCCGGGAGAGGCTGCACGGTGATGGAGAGCTCCAGGACTTGGGTCCACTCGCACAGCAGCCAGCAGGGAAGAGTCATGAGGCAGTCGAGTCTCTACAGGCCAAGAAGCTGAGCCGAGCTCAGAGCGCCAGCTCACCGGCTGCGTTGAAGCCCCCAGCGGACAGGGATGCCGCTCTGAATGGCCAAGGCGAGCCCGTACCCTTGAGGAGCATTGAGGGGGAACTGTCCAGTGCTATTCACATGACCAAGGACGCCACCAAAGAGGCTCTCCACGCTACCGTGGACCTCACCAAGGAGGCCGTGTCCCTGACTAGGGACGCCTTCAGTTTGGGGAGAGATCGGATGGCTTCTACCATGAACAAGATGTTGTCCTTGCCTCCTGCCAAGTAAGTGCCCCTCAGCTTTCTGAGGGAAACCTCTGCTTTCCCTCCACTGACCACTGGGCTCCCTGCTGTGTGCGCTCGTAGAGAAAGATGGCTTCAAGTCAATGCGTGCAGCTCTTCAGGGGGTAGCCTCAGTAACGACCCACATTAGGCTGTATTAGGCATTGGTATTCTTGCTGTTGCTAAGGAAACCAAGGCCTAACAAATGCTAGGCAAGTACTGTTAGCACCTAGCCCAAATAATTGTGTGTTTGCTTGTGTTTTGAGACAAGACAGTGTCTTACTGTAATCCTATTGGTCTGGAATGAATGCCCTCCCTCCCCCTTCTTTTACTTTTTATTTATTTTTTATACTGAAACCAAAGTTTTATTAGTGCTGAGACAGCGAGATAGTTTACAGGTAACCCTCTTCTGGCCTCGTCGTCTTGAGTCTTGGCATCACAGGTGTGTGCCACTGTGCCTGACTTTGCTGTAGTAATCATGGCAGTGGTTATCTTGTAATTCATTTGTTAAATTCGATGACCAGACAGACTTTTGTATTTTCAGGTTTTGGTTAGGGAATTGCTGCGTGAGAAGGGAGGCTGTGCTCCTGGGCTCGCCTGCTGAACAGAGGAGCTGGCCTTCACGCTCGCTCTGCAGCAGCCCCTGTCTGCCAGAGCGGTGCTCTGGTGCTCTGACTGTGGCGGGTCCTGTGCTAAGCGCTAGAGACAGAGCAGGTTAAGGAGAAACACAGAGAGGTGTGGTCAGAAGGGCGGGGACAGCGGCCTTCCTGTGAGTTTCTGTGGTCTTGGGAAGGACGGTGCAGCATGAAGAGCCCCTTCTGGGCGTTTGGTGGCTCACAGGCCATGGTGTCAGAGCTTCTTTTCTTCTTGTATTGAATACATTTCTTTTTGTGTATGGATGTTTTTACCTGCATATAAGTGCGGTGCCTAAGAAGGCCAGCACATGGAGTCAAACCGCCTGGGGTTGGGTTTAGAGATGGCTGTGAGCTGCTGTGTGGGTGCTGGGAATTGAACTCAGGTCCTCTGGAAGAGCAGCTTGTAAGAGCAGTGGTGCTCCTCACCAGGGCTCACCTCTCCAGCCCTCATGGCTCATTTTCATGTGGGTGGGCAAACCCCGAGCTCACCCATCCATGTAGTCTAACTAGTTAGCTTGCCTGTCTCTGCCTTCCAAGCCTGAATTACTGGTGGGATGCCATGTACACTGGCATTTTGTGGGCTCTGGGGATCTGAACTCTGGTTCTCATACTGTGTGGCAGATGCTCTAGCTAAGGAACTGTCTCCTCCGCTCCTTAGAGCTTTTTTCTGTATGAATTGTCCTAAGGGGGTCTCTAAGTGATGGCTGTGTGTGTAGTGCCTGCAAGGGTAGTCAAGCCAAGGACTAAGGAGGGGAAGCGGCCAAGGATCTGAGGAGGGCAGGGGATGGCTTGATTGGTTTCTCCATGCTGAGCATACGCCTGGAATGTTAACACACTAGTCAAGTGGGGGAGCTTTAGACCTGCTGTCCCCCCATTTCTAACCAGAAGACCCCACCTCAAGATCTGTTGTTAAAGCAGCTGAGGAAGAAGCCTGGCAGATACACACGCACTTGTGCATACACATCAGCGTGCATGCACACACACACACACACACACACACACACACACACACACACAGAGTAAAGGGGACCAGTGGTATAACAACACCAGACTGAAGGTCTGTGTGAGCCAGGCTCTGCCTTTAGTGTCAGATCTTTACCCACTGAGTCCCTGTACTCCTGTGGGACACATACAATACCACGCCCACTTCATCCTGAGGAGACGGCTCAGCAAGGCCAAAGCTCGCTGTCCTGCTCCTCTGGAACATGAATTCTTACCGTTTTATTAAAGACCAGAGGCAGTTTACCTACCCTGCACTCGTCTCCCAGAGCAGCGGAGGAAAGACTCGTGGAGTGGGGCTGCAGAGTGGCTCAGCCTTTAGAGCTCTGGCTACCCATGCCACCCTCAAGTCAGGCAGCTCAGGCTTCTGGAACTTAGTTCCAGGGGATCGGACACCCTCTTCTGGCCTCAGGAACCATGCATCTGTGTATGCATGTGCACACGTGCCCGCCCCGCCCCCATGCTTAGACTCTGGAGCGCATGCAGGCGGCTCTGAGCCACTTACTATCACCAGCTGAGTGAGCTGCTGGGTGGTGGTGATTTTTTTTTTTTTTTTTTTAAACACAGGGAGGCCATGGCCAAGTCAGATGAGGGGGTGGTGGCCCCAGTGAGTGGAGGTGCTGCCCGGCTTCGGTTCTTCTCCGTGAAGAGAACAGTCTCTCAGCAGTCGTTTGATGGTGTCTCATTGGACAGCAGCGGCCCCGACGACCGGATTTCGGTGGACAGCGATGGCAGTGACAGCTTTGTGATGCTTTTGGAGTCTGGTAAGTGGGAGCCCGGCTGCCTTATCCCGAGAGGGCTCTCTGTGGCCGATGCGCACACCAGCAGGATTCAGGTGGAGCGGAGCTAGAACAGAGCAGACCCTTTCCTGACTGAACAAAAGAGAGAAAACCGAGTACCTCTGTTCATACGGCTTTCTCTCCACGTTTCCTGGGTTATTTTTATATTTACATTTTGGGGTTCATAATGGGGTGGGTGGGGGGCACCTTATGCAATCCTCTATTGCTCTGCCTCTCAAGTGCTGGGGTTACAGGCATACGCCACCACTCCCGTCTCTCTTACAGGTCACTGTTTAATACTTAACCTAGGAAGGTCTTAGTCTTAAGACCACGAGATCAATTGACCAGGGTTGGTTTTGCATCTGCTGTCAGTGATACACGTTTGCTATCTGATCTTTGTTTTGCCTGTGTATTTTTTTTATTTTGAAAAATTTTTATTGTTTACATTTATTATTTATATTTTTATATTTTTATATTGATTTGCACGCATGATTTTTTTGTTTTTTGTTTTTTTTTTTTTTTTTTTTTTTTTTTTTTTTTTTTGGTTTTTTGAGACAGGGTTTCTCTGTGTAGCCCTGGCTGTCCTGGAACTCACTCTGTAGGCCAAGCTGGCCTTGAACTCAGAAATCCGCCTGCCTCTGCCTCCCAAGTGCTGGAATTAAAGGGGTGCGCCACCACCGCCCGGCACGCAATGATTGTTTTGTCTGAATATATGTAAGTTTACCATGTGCATGCCTGGTGCCCTTGGGGGCCAGAAGAGCGTTCTGGGTGCCCTGGGACTAGAGTCAGGGGCCATTGTGAGCTCTGTGTGGATTCTGGGGTTCTAACTTGGTCTTTTGCAAGAGCAGACAGTACTCCTAACTCTGAGAAATTTGTCCAGGCCTTGCCTGTGTATTTTATTGTTGGAATATTACTTGAAGCTTTTTGTCTGTTGATATAACGATTAACTTAACTTAATACACACACATACACACACACACACACACACACAATGTATATGGGTGTGTTTTCCTTCTAGTATGTCTGTGTAACGTGTGTACAATGCCATGGAGGCTAGAAGAGTGTCAGATTTCCTAGAACTGTAGTTATAGATGTGAGCCACCATGTGGGTACTAGGAATTGAACCCAGGTCCTCTGGCAGAGCAGCCACTACTCTACACAGCTGGGCCATCTCTCCAGCCCTTCATCCCCATATGTTGATTAACTTTTTTTTTTTTTTTTAGATTTATTTATTATTATAAATAAGTACACTGTAGCTGTCTTCAGACTCACCAGAAGAGGGCATCAGATCTCATTGCGGATGGTTGTGAGCCACCGTGTGGTTGCTGGGATTTGAACTCAGGACCTTCAGAAGAGCAGTCAGTGCTCTTACCCGCTGAGCCATCTCACTAGCCCTGTTGATTAACTTTTAGCAGTTAAATTTGTCACTTTTGGAAGACACGCTCTTAGCTAATCAAAATAGGAACTTTTTAAATGATCCCTTTAGAATATCTGAAGAGCATATTTCTGTCTTTCTTTTTGCTATTATTACAACACTGTGCTTGGCATTGCTCTAATTGAGCTCTCAGCATGCTGAGCAAGCGTTCTGCCACGGAGTGGCAGTCACACCCTTGGTCCCTTCCCGGCTTCCTTTCCCTTTCATTGGATAGTGAGGAATCGTAGTGTCTGTGTATATGAGGAGACATGTCATGCCACATGTACCTCGCTACTCTCCTGTCCAGCCGAACAGTTATTACCCTGACATCATCTTTATGCTCTCATCATTGACTGCTTTCCAGTAACTGTCGATCTGTTTGCGACATGCCTGGTGTCTTCTACCCCACATGAGAAGTGACAGCGTGTGGTTTGTGCCTTCTGTCCCTGCTGTCTCAAGTGACGGGTTCTCTTGCACATGCGTACACACATTCTCTGTTTTCATTGGACAACAGGCACTTGTTGGTTGAGTGACTTGGTAGTTGTGAATGGGCCACCATAAACACGGCAGTGCACATGTTCCTTGGGTAACTACTGAATTCCTTTGAACATAGCTGAAAGTATTAAAAGTCATGAGTAGGTCATGTGGGAACTGTTAGTTCAGAGGGCTGCTGCTGTCCGTTTGCCTGCACTGAGTTCCATTGCCCCACTGTGCTGGGGTGGATTCCCTCTTTTCCACATCTGTCTTTGTTTGCGCCCCCTCCCCGCTCTGGTTTTTTGAAAGAGGGTTTCTCTGTTTCTCTGTGTAGTCCTGGCTGTCCTGGAACTCGCTCTGTGGACCAGGCTGGCCTCAGACTCACTCGGGAGACCCACCCGCCTCTGCCTCCCGAGTGCTGGGATAAAAGGGGTGTCCACACAGCCCAGTTTTTCTCCACATTCTTGCCAACACTTGTTCTGTTTTGGGGGGATGGCATTTTGGGGGTTGGCATTTTAAAAAGTTGTTTAATTGTCTTTAATGTTGTGTCTCTATGGGTATGTGCATGTAAGCACATGTAAAAGGAGGCCTCTGGAGCGGAAGTCACAGACATTGTTAGCCTCTGGGAACAGAACCAGGTCTTCTGCAGGAGCAGCCAGTGCTGTTAACCACTGAGCCATCTCTTTGGTCTCTGCTGTTTTGGCTTTTGAGTCCTCACTGTGTAGGCTTGCTACACAGACCGGAGGTTTTAATGTGTGTAGTGAAGAGTTTCCTTTGCAGCCCAGCACACTGACTCTGTGACATATGTTACCCTTCGTATATCCATACCGCATGCTGACGGCCTGTTGGCCCCAGAGGGCACAGTTGGCCCCAGAGGGCACAGTTGGCCCCAGAGGGCACAGATGGCCCCAGAGGGCACAGTTGGTCCCAGAGGGCACAGTTGGCCCCAGAGGGCACAGTTGGCCCCAGAGGGCACAGATGGCCCCAGAGGGCACAGATGGCCCCAGAGGGCACAGTTGGCCCCAGAGGGCACAGTTGGCCCCAGAGGGCACAGTTGGTCCCAGAGGGCACAGTTGGCCCCAGAGGGCACAGTTGGTCCCAGAGGGCACAGTTGGCCCCAGAGAGCACAGATGGCCCCAGAGGGCACAGTTGGTCCCAGAGGGCACAGATGGCCCCAGAGGGCACGTAGGTTGCTGCTGCTTAGACCTGGGTTAACTTTGACCAGATACATTGCACTTTAAAAACACAACAGTCCTCATATCCATCAGCTCTCTTCTGGTTCGTTTTATTTGTTTTCAGAGTTGTTCCTGGTTTAAGAGGTTAAATGTGAACAGATCTTTCTGACTTCTGAATTTAAATCTTTCATTGCTTTCTTCTTCATGCAGAGTCTGGCCCAGAGTCTGTTCCACCAGGATCTGTGACAAGCGTCTTGGATGACAGTGGCATTCAAGGGAGCCCTGTTATGGATAGTGGTGGCCAGGGGTTGCCAGAGTCCAACAGCTCAGCGTCAGCCAGTGGAGACCTCGTCCTGCATTCGGTCAGGCGCCCTGCTTTGTTCGTGCAGAGGGTAGGTTCTCTGCCAGGCGCAAAGCTTGGGACTTAAAACTAAGAGAATCTCTTTTGACAGGTGTCAGTTCTGGTCCTGAAGGTGAGTGAAGTCTCACTTGGGATTGAGGTTCGTGGCGAGGATCTGGCCGTAGCCTTGCAAGCAGAGGAGCTGGCCCTGCAGCAGCTGGGCACCGTGGGACTCTGGCAGTTTCTACATGGAGAGTGCCTAGGTATGGGTGATGGCCCTCCCACAGCTGTGGGATGTCCCCAGGTGGGAGAGCTTTCGGCACCCGGCCGTGTAAGGGCAGCGGCTGTAGGCTTCGCAGTTGTCTGTCAGTCTGTCTGTAGTAGGCCTCCTGGGGCTTGCCCTGTGCTTCATGCTCCCTGGGTCGTGTCCACCCTCACCTCCAGGCTTAGCCAGGAGTGGCCTCTCTGTCGTTCCCGCTCGTTCCTGGTTGTTTATAGACAAGGTCTCATTTATGCAGTCCATGCTGACTTGCTGTTTAACTGTGTGTCTCAGGCTGGCCCACAATTCCTGATTGCCCTACCGGGGCCTCCTGAGTTGTTAGCTCACTGGCACGTGTCACTGTACCATCTCTGTCCCTGTTTGAAGTAGAAGTACTGTGGTCATCTTTCCTGGCGCACATGTGCAGGAGTTTCCCTAGCACTGATTCTAGATCGGTAGAGTGATCACTAGAAGCTTCAGCTTCTCTAGGTGGTTGTGTTCCAGTCTTTCCCTGAATCATCCTGCACACATAAACTGTCCCTCAGATAAACACCAGGTGGTCCTTTATGGCGTTTGGAGGGATTAGCATGGCCAGCTGGCAGATGTGCGTATCAAGGCGTTAGAGAAGGCGATGCCCGGGGGCAGGGGTTGCGCGTCTTGTTTAGGCGCTTTTGCTGTGCCGTTAGTCCAGTGCCTCAGATCTCACAGGCAGGCCTTTTCCCTCATCTCTGCCTTGAGGGGCATTCTAAGAGAGTCTAAGCCCATGGGCTCAGCCCGCCTGGCTTCGGCCATACCTTTGCTATACAGATGGTGGTGTGACTTTGAGCAAGTCTTTCTTTCTCTGACTCAGTTCACCTCGATGAGACTGGGTGGTGCTCATATGTTGGTGGAGGGTCGTCAGGAGTATTGGGTGTGGCTCAGGGGCTTACAGTAGTCCCAGGTTAACGTGTCTTCCTCCGCTCTCTTCCCATAGGCCCAGGCTTTCAGGAACCCTCAGATCTGAAGACTGACCCCATCAGGCCTGCTGTAGGTCTGCGCTTTGAGGTGGGGCCTGGTGCCGCTGTTCATTCCCCACTGGCCACACAAAATGGCTTCCTTCGGTTCTTACTTCGGGGCTGTGACCTGGAGCTCTTCACCTCAGTGCTCAATGGTCTGGGGCCTTTCCTGGAGGATGAGGACGTCCCGGTGGTGGTCCCCATGCAGATTGAGCTCCTGGACTGCAGTGTCACTCTCAAGGTGAGAGGACCATGCTTGCCTGGGCTCTGTAGCCTGGGCTCTGTAGCGGCAGTGTCTTCCATGCTGTCGCACAGCGTGGAAAGCAGTGAGGAGGCGGGGTGCACTCTGCCACAGCTACTGGAAGGTAGCGCGGGTAAAGGCCTAGCTTGGGGTAGACAGCCGGCTCTGCTGGTGAAACGCGCCACTCCAGTGTAAGGTGTCTGGGTGAGCTAGCACGGTGCTTCAATGGGCAAGCACATCTGCTGGCATGCCTGGTGAACTGAGTCTAACCTCTGGGACTCACATGCTAGAAAGTAAGACCCCATTCCCACAAATTGTCCTCTGACCTCCACATGAGAGCCCTGGAGTACACACACAAACACACACTCAGAGATACATGTGTAAGAAATAAATTAATTAATCAATTCAAACAAAACAAAAGAATATCTGGAGAACTGCCGGCTTCAAAGTGTCCCGAGCTGGGTGGGTAAGTCACGTGGTTCCCCTCTCCCCTGCAGGATGATATCCCTCCGGTCTACCCAACATCCCCTGGCCCTGTCCCCATCACTCTGGCAATGGAGCGCCTTGTGCTGAAGCGGGATGACGATGGTGTGTTTCATCTTGGTGGTGAGTCAGGCTTCTTGGCTTCTCTGCTCTTTCTCTGCTAAGCAAGTAGGAGCTGTCTGGCTCTTGACAGTTATTTGTCAGTTAAACTAGTTGTTATTTCTCTAGCTCCTGCTCAGGACAGACCATCGGCTGATGTCCCTGAGAAGCTGCAGCCCCCTAAAGAGCAGGTGTTCCTGGTGCCCCTGGGCCAGGGCTTGGGAAGCCAGGTGAGGGCCTCATTAGGCGGACACCTCTCATAAGCATCCAGGGAGCTCTAACTGTGGGAGCAGCCAAACTCAGGGTCCCAAAGGTCGCCTGCAGATTGCAGCAGCTTCCAGAGGAGACGACAGCTGCTGTACCCACGTGTTGGTGGGGTGGCCACTGCTGTTCCTGTCCCTGTAGCTGATGGGCTCTGCGGAGAGACCCAGGCCCTTGGGAGACGGTTGGAGGTCTTTAACCCTTGCCCTGCTGGGCTTCTGTTGCATTCCCCTCTCCAGTCTCCTTATTGGTGGTGGTTCAAGAAGACGCTGCTGGGTTCCCTAACGGTGAGCTATTCTTCCCTCAGGAGAGAGAATCAGCTAGCCTACAGCGAGAGCTTATGGACACCAAACAAGCGCTGGACATTGCCAACCAGGACAGGGAAAAACTGCTCCAGGAGATTAGGAAATACAACCCTCTCTTCGAGCTTTGACAGCAGCTCAGCCATCTGGGCTACAGAGAGAAGATATCACCAGCAACAGTGCCACCTAGGACAGGTGCCGAGGAGCCAGTGAGGAGCCAGCGGGGTTGGGAGCACACAGTTTACTCCTTCTGTGCTTCCTGCTGGCTGCCAGCCTGGGCGGAGGACCCGGCAGAGTGCGGCTGCGTCCCTGGCCCTGCACCGTGTCTTGCCATTAAGTAGCCTTGTAGTCTCTGCACACTAGAGGAATCTTCTCTGCATCGTAGGGCATTTCCCCTCCTGGTGTCACGGCAGTGCTGTTTGCTTCCTTCATGGCCTGTATGAACGAGTGTCCCCGAGTCATGCACACAGCCACCAAAGATCCCATGTCCCGGAGCTTCCTACGGCATACCTGAAAGGTCCTTGGCCTGAGTTTGGGGTAGATCAGGAAGCAGCTCATGCTCGGGTCAGGGCAGGGGTCAGGGCGATGCGGACTTGCCTAGCTTGGAATAGGAGCTAGGCGTGTGTCACCTTGGTTGATGTTTCGGGTCAGGCTTTCCTGTTGCATTTCTTCATTGTGATGCTTTGACTGTGAAGTGGCCAGGCCATCTTTCCCTGCACACGAATTGGCTTGAGATTTAAGTGAGGACAGTGCTCAGCCGGAGCATGATGAGTAGGGACACGGTTCCTGTTGGTCACCTGCTTCCTCAGGGCTGCTGCGTCTCTCTGCCTGTGCTGACTTAAGCACTTGGTAGTCTGGGAGCTGAATGTTCTTACGTTAGGCTCGAGACTCAGCTGAACTGAGCAGCACCCGGCTCCGTACGCTGCCTCACTCCCTATTACTATGGCTTTTTAAAATCATGGCATTTCAGCTTAAGCAAAACCAAAACCCTTCTAGGTTTCCTTCTGGCCCTATAGGAGTTTCCCCTTCCTCTGATTGTCAAAGCCTGGCTCTGTGGCCTGCTGCCTGTACAGAGGCATAGTAGCCCCGACTTGCTGTGAGCCGGTGATGCCACCGAGTCCCAGTTATGGCTGAGGGGATGGAAGGAGAAGCACTAGCCCATGTAAAAAGGGACACATTTATGGAGGAATGAGGTCACGTTTGTTCAGACTTGCAGGAGCCAGTCATGTTCCTCACTACGGCAAGTTTCAGAACACCATGTCTTATATATAGGATTGTGGTTTATGGCACGGAGACACATTACAGATTTGGGAATAACATCTTCTGGGGACAGTGTTACCAGGCGAGGGTCCCTCATTTCAGATTTCTATAAATGACCTCAGACTTTAAGTGAAGTCATTTATATTAAATGCCATACAGCTTATAGACAAGACCACGAAAAGTAGACCAGAAGAGACACAGCCATAAAGCCACAGGGATGTGAGCAAGGCTGTGAACAGGCAACATGATGGGAGAGGCTCAGCACAGTGGAGGGCTGGGGTGCAGCTCAGCACGGGTGAGTGGCACGTGTGAGGGCCTGGGCTCACCCCATGATCACAAACACTATCACAAAAATAAAGATTGTGCGCATCTAAATTACTACTGCTACTCCTACTGCTGCTACTACTACATCATACTCAGGAAAGAATCCAGAACCCTGCTGAGGGAGCAGGGAGCAGGGATCAGTGTGACGCTGTGGCCTAAAGCCTGAGGTGTTCCAGCACCAGGGGGGTGACTCCCCAGCCACTGGGCACTTGTGTTGTATTTATTTGTCTAGGAGATGGAGAAGAGAACAGACAATGGTGTCCTGCAAAGGTGAACGCCAAGAGGAGTGGGGGACCACGCAGTCAGGACTGGGGACCCAATCTTGAAACATTAGTTCTGGGGCCCTGTCACTGCCTCAGGGAAAAGAAAGCACTTCTAGGCAAGCCAGAAACTTGAAGGACTCGTTGGAGAAGTGGAGAGAAGGGAGAGCCAGTGACTAGAGAACAGAACTTTGCTGCCTCAGAATCACTTGAAGTCACATCCCTTCCTCTTCTGTTACTGCATCCCCCGCCCCCAAGGGAAGATTGCTGGCAAACACGTGGTGTACTTTACCCTTGAGCTTGCAGTAGAAACCCATTTTGTGTCGAGGATAATGCCTTAATGGCCAGGTCAGATTTTTGAGCTGAGGGAGTCTCTAGTCCACGTGCAAACAGATGTAGGGCTGGCTTCCTTTATGTTTTGGCCTTTTACGTCTTGAAACCATCCTTCAGAAAACATGGTAAGATGATTATTATTCCATAGCATTTCAATAATGTCTTGTAATTCCATTCGCCTATCCACTAGGGGATGAACAGGAGGGACTTGGCCATAATGAAACTGGCTGTGTGGATCTCCAGGGTAAGGGTAATGGAGAACACAGAGTAGGACAGCACATTTGGAGTTTAGCTGTGAAGTTGCCGTTTGCAACCTGAAATAATACCTCAGGAAGACTCCAGGAGGGCCCACACCCCTGTCCCTTAGAGCGTGCAGTTATTGCACGTGGGCCTCAGCTGTAAAACTCTGGCTGTGTCATCTGTGATTGTCTAAATTTCCTGTTTACATGCATGTACTGGGAATATGGTGCAGACTCAGAGTTGAGTCTGCTAACTGGGCTGCAGAGATGTCCATCTCTAAGTCATTTTCAGTGTACTGGAATGATTAATGGAGTCTCTGGTGGAGCCAACATGGCTTCTCTTTCCCCAAGAGGCATTTTCAGTTTTATTTCCTGACCTTACTGTGCTGAGAGAATAGGGTCTGTGAAGTAGAAAGGGTTGATACCCCACCTCACGGAGGACCCTGGAACCAGGTATCTGCAGTGTCTTCCTGGTAGTCTCTCCTTAGGGGCTCCAGAGGTGGCACCCTGCCAAGGTGGGAACTTTCCATTCCAGGCCCTGCTTGCTTTCATCTAGCTTGACGCCTACGTTACCACCCAGGCTAGCAGAGTGACATCTGGTCTAACCTGTGACAGCTGGGACTTGAAGATAGGCAGTGCACCGTCGTTCGGGTGACCAGGGCCTTACAGGTGCCGCATCGTCCAGTCTACCTCTCCAGGGTGGGTATGGAGAGTGGCTGTTAATGTAGAGGCATCTTGCCCCATGGCACAGGGAAATACTTGGTTACTTTTAACGATGAGGCCTAGCTAAGTGGCCAGGCCTGAGATCCGAGCTTCCTGTTGTGTTGTGTTCCTTCCTTACCGTGCATCCTTTATCAAAGTAGACATAGCTCCTGTGTGTTAAGAATTTCCTATTGCAGCTGTGAGGAATTTTTTTTGTGTGTGTCCGTTTACTACTTTCCGGTCAAGAGTGCGCCTGAGTCTTACACGCTTTTTGTGGAGTGCCCCACGGAAGTATCCTCAGCACTGGCGGAGCCAGTGAGTGTCAGTGTGAGCTCTTAAGTTCAAGCAGTCAAAGTACGTGAGTCTGAGCTGTTTCCCTAACTCAGGGTGCTAATAACAAAAGACGTGCTCAGGAAAGCTGCAGAGGAGGACATCTCCCAGCCCCGCGTCCCGTGACACTCAGCAGCACCCCGGAAGCGGGCCCGTGGATTGCCAACTACATCAAGGCAGCCTTACTACTGCCAATCACTGTCAATGATGTCCTTTCATTCTCCTAGGAAGGCAGTGAGAATGGATACGGTGAACTGAACCTTGGTCAGTATTGGCAAAGTTTACTGTCGCAATAGCTAATCCAACCCTTGAGTGTACTGGTTCTGTGAACCACTTGAAAAACAAATTAAACGATACTGTTAAACAGCATTGGTCCTCGAGTGTCTGTTATATGATAAACGACACTGTTAAACATCACTGGTCCTCGCGTGTCTGTTATATGATAAATGACACTGTTAAACAGCACTGGTCCTCACGTGTCTGTTATATGAGTTGAAGTAGGCAAGCTTTTATGTGGTTTTAAGATTCCTTTTGCTATGCACCAAGTTGACCTTGAACTCGTGATTCTCCTGGTCAGACATGGGATTTCCATGGCTCTAACAGTGCTTGCCTAGTATGCATGGAAGCCATCAGACCAGTCGACCCCAGCCCTGTATGAACCAATCCAACATGGTGGCACACACCATAATCCTCATACCAGGGAGGTAAAGGGAAGATCCTAAATTCAGGTTGTCTTCTTGCTTACATAAATACTTGTAAGTTTTTTTTTTTTTTGTCTGTCATGTGTGTCCATACCTGTGGAGGCCAGAAAAGGGATTGCATCCTCTGGAGCTGGAGTTATAGCAAGTTGTCAGTGGCCTGATGCAGGTGCTGGGAACTGAACTTGGATCCTCTACTCTTAACTGCTGAGCATTCTCTCCAGGTCCAAGTTTAAGGTTCTCGTGGATATGGGAAAAGGGGCCAGGTGTGCTGGTCACTTAGTAACTCAGAGCCCTAGGCAGGCTCTTGCGTTCAAGGCCAACCTGGTTAACATAGTAAGTTCTAGACCAGCCAAGGCTATATAATGAGA
The DNA here is from genome assembly GCF_008632895.1 of Mastomys coucha. Taxonomy (NCBI): domain Eukaryota; kingdom Metazoa; phylum Chordata; class Mammalia; order Rodentia; family Muridae; genus Mastomys; species Mastomys coucha. Next base: position 47,595,070 of record NW_022196909.1, on the reverse strand, counting down.
GCCTGTCTCAAAAACAGATTTTTCTTTTTTCCTACCAGGCAAAGTGGTGCTCTGTGTGGTTGAGACCAGCCTGGTCTACACAATGAGTTCCCTGAGGTTTTTGTTTTTTTTTTTTTAAAGTGGATGGTAGTGACACATGTTTTTCATCCCAGCATTTGGGAGGTAGAGGTAGGCATATCTATGAGTTCAAGGCCAGTCTGGTCTACAGAGTGAGTCCTAGGACAGCCAGGGCTACACAGAAACCCTGTCTTGAAAAACAACTTAAGAGTTCAGGACAGCCAGGGATATACAGAGAAACCCCATCTTAAAAAAAAAAGAAAAAAAAAAAAAGAAAAAAAAAAGTAAAAAAATTTTAAAAAGCCAAGTTTTATTTCAACACAGGAAGTGTTTTGTTTGCAACAAAATCAACTTTCCCACACAGGTTGGAAAAGTTTAATGATCCCTCACAAAATACACAGGAGAACCTGAAATGTCACTGGTGAGAAGCTGCCACGGTGGCTCGTCACAGCAGATGATTGCAAGTTTGTGTTTTGAAAACCAGAGTAAGAAACAACCTGGATCTTGGCAACTTTAGGCTTCAATGTGAAGCCACTAGAGTTTTCTCTGAAACCATCTCCCTCTCCAGAAGATACTAATGTCCCTCTCCAGAAGATACTAACGGCCCCTGTATATTTTTTCTTCAAACTAGCCAAGAGTCAGTGAAATTCTTCTACATGCCCAAGGACAGTCGGTGATTGACTGAAGGCAAGTCTGAGTCACACTGCATGTCTTGTGGGTGTGACAGAAACATTAAAAGCCGCATCATGCGTCCTGGGAGCACCACCAACAAAGCCCCAGTACAGGAGCCCAGCTATGAAAAGTCTGCAACAGTCTCCATTAGATTTAGAAGAAGGTGATTTTCTTGTGCTTTGAGTTGGGGATTTGTCCCTTGGACTTCAACCTCCGGACGGCCTCCCTCATGTGCTTGGGCTGCAGGGGTGGCATTTCTCCCCATTTCTCACACACGTCCAGGGCTGGTGTGGGGAAAAGAAACAGTATCATCATCACAAGATTTACTAATCATGACTCACGCTGTAATTCTGTCAGGCCAGGTGTTTTCCTTAAGAAAACACTGTAAGTGGGCAGTAGTGGTTCACGTCTTTAATCCCAGTACTTGGGAAGCAGAGATAGGTGGATCTCTTGTGAGTTTGAGGCCAGCCTGGTCTACAGAAAAGGTTCTAAAACTGCCAGCCAGGGCTACACAGAGAAACCCTGCCTCAAAAAAGCATCAACCGGCCCCCCCACCTCCCTAATAAAGAAAAAAATAAAAAAGGATGTTCTAAAGTATCTCTCACTGGCTTTTGCTCTATCACACGGGGTGTATTATACCACAAGCTGGAGATTAGCAATGAGAAGCAAAACGCTCTCCCCTGATAGAGGGAGAGCTCTCAGTAGGGCACGCTATTAAGGCATTGCTTCTAAAGCAAGGTCTGCTGATGAAAACTACAGAGCTGTCTCCCCGTCACCCTGGGCTGAGAGGACTTTCCTAGATGGCTCATCCCACGCCCTCTCGCTCCACCCACCTTGTACTAAAAATAGCCATGTTCTCCTCAGGACGAGGCTCCCTATAGGGTTAACCTGTAGAGCAGCTGGGAGCTCCCACAGACCCTCACATGCCTTGGTGGAGGTATTCTTGGAAATAAGATCCCCATGGGAGCAGCACAGGCTGTGACCACTACTCACCTTCTTCTACCACCTCCCCGACAAAAACTTTAGATATGCCAGACATGGCAATCACAACATTCTGAGACACAGAGGTGCCAGTGATGGACTGGATCAGCTGGGGAGGAAGAAAGAAAAAGCTGGTGTTCATATGGTCAAGGGCTGGCCTGGGATGTGCCAGGAAATGACGGCTGATAGCCAAAGACCTGGGGCTACAGTGATGGCTCACTGTAAGAAGAGTGTCCTTCGAGAGGACCAGAGTTCAGTTCCCAGCACCCATATTGGGTGGCTCACAACCACCTCTACCTCTAGTTGGATCTGCTGCCCTCTTCTGGCTTTCATGGGCACCCACACACATGTGGTATTTACTTACAGACATTTAACGTTAAAAAACAGCAAAACAGTCCCAAACCCGCAGAAGTTAACGGTCATTCACTTGCTGGAGTCGGCCAGATGGCAAGAGGTGACTGATGCCTAGGTGATCCCTCCCAAGCAATCTCATGTGCACCTCACTTCAGAACACGGATGGATACAGCTGTGGCGCCTAGCTTCTTCCTAGCACAGCGGGAAAACGAGTGGAGCGCATTCTTACCCTTTTAATGGCTGCCTTAGGGAAGGCTGACCGGCGGTACATTTCGTAACGGTTCAGCTGCTCCTCAGAAAAAGAAGAGACCAGGATTCTAGACATGAAATTGAGCCATTAAGAAGGTTAATGAGAATGAACGCTAAAGCCCTCAGCCATCCAACACAAGCCTCGGACCAACACTGCTTAAGGGGTCACTAGCTTGGTGCTTGTGAGAAATGGCAACATTTCCATCCCTAAGGAATTCTGGAAAGGGAAAAAGGAAACACGGTTTCATTAAACACAAAAGCAGCTGGGTATGGGGGTGTATACACCTTGCTTTTTCTAAGAGACAGCAATGTGAAGAGAAAACATTCTATTCTATGCTGACTGTATTTCACAGACAGTAAATATCTATTACAAAAATTATGTTCAAATCAAGGTTCTTCAGTATTAAGTTTACAGGAAAATGAAGGATAACCTTATACTTCTGATCCTCCTGGTTCTACCTTCCAGAGAGTAGTACCCCAAATGTGCCAGCACATCCAATTCCTGAATGCTTTGCAGACAGTCTACAAATGGAGCTCCAGCCTTAAATTATTGGGTCTATTTACTATGCGTGTGTGTAGAGGGGACACCCACGATGAAAGACAACTTGAAGAAGTCAGCCCTCTCCTTCCATCATATGGGTCCTGGGGATTGAACTCAGGTTGTTAAGCTTGATGGCAAGTGTCCTTACCTGCTGGGCCACATCACTAGCCCTGTACTTCTTTAAATAAGTAAATGTATATATCAATGTAAGTCTGTTTGCTTGTGTCTGTGCAGTTTGTGCAGGTATCCACTGAAACCAGAGAGAGTGCCAGAGCTCTTGGAACTAGAATTATAGGCATTTGTAAGCAGCGTGATTTGAGTGCTGGGCCTTACTGGCCCTGTTAACGCCGATGGCTCTTAACCTCTGAGCAGTCTCTCCAGTCCCCTTTATTCTTTATAGTTAATTCTTTTAAATAAATAAAAAGATGGCTGAGCTAGTTTTAGAAGATGAAACATCACTTAATAGGAAATTCACAAAAATATCAATGGCTAATCAAGCCGGAGAAAAAACAAACAAGCAAAAACCCCCAAACCTTAAGTATTACCAAGGAACCTGAAATGATCAATTAAGATCACAGTGTTCATAAATCTAGAAATATGTTGAGAAGCCTTTGAAGTGTTTTACAGGTAGCTCATCATAGAAAAAAAGGGATAAGATATAGAGATGTTCCCAAAGATGGAACATGATATTATTAAAAGAAACAAAATAAAAAAATCCTAGCCAGAATAAGTGCAGGGACTGATGGTATGTCTCACACACAGGTGAGATGCAGTGCAGCCAGGAGACACTGACATTCATGAGGACACTGTCTGCACAGATAGCCCAGACACTATCTTGGGATTAGCTCTAGCAGCTCGATTTTGTGCTTTGTTTGTTTGTTTTCTGAGTTATTTGCAATGAGTCTATATTTACTGAAAAGGAAAAACACTGACCAAATGTAGTATAAAAACAAAAAAATTTGAAAAAGCAACTATTTAATGTCTTTACATGTATGTATTTACTTTGTGTCTCTCAGGAGCATGCCCTTTTGGAGGTCAGAGGACAGTTTCCAGGAACTCATTCCTCCTCCCACCACATGGTTTCCCACAATCAAACTCAGGTCACTGGGCTCGGTGGTGAGCCAGTGATGCCACCTTTACCTGGCATCTTCCTGGCCTGAAGTTATATCCAGGCACAGTGGCTCATGCCTATTACCTGAGCACTAAGCAGGCTAAGGCAGGAGGATCAGTTCGAGACTACCTTAAGCCTCATGAGCCCTTACCTCAAAAGCAAACAAAAAAGCGAGTAAGAGTGAATGTACAGAGTGGAGTTAGAGCCTGAACTGGGGAAGGTTAAGACTCACTGCATCTTCTGAATCTCATCTTCGTCCACCTTCTGCTTCTTCTCCTTCTTGTCCTTGGTGTCTAGTTTCAGCTTTTTGGCTGCAGGAGTAAGTAATGATGAGTCTTCCCTCTCGACTGCTGTTAAATCTGAGACATCCCGACTCTTGAGCTGGAGACATGGACAGACACTCTTATTACGTTCTCAGCACATGTCTGAAGCTTGGGCAAGGTCAGCAAACACCCTCCACTTTCCAGCCCAGCAACTCCGTCCAGGCAGTATCTCTTTGGTTGTAGGCACTGCCTATGCCATCTGCATAAGAGGCAGTCCATCTCTTGAAGGAAGACTATAGTCCAGCTGGGAAAGGGAATGAATAATCCAATTTCCCAGCTTAGCCATGATTTCATAGAGGCCCCGCATCTGTTCATCACATTATGGGAGAAATGCCAAGGATCTGAACAGCCACTCTCTCTCCGGTGCACCCTTCCAGCCTCACTCCATGGATGTCGGCACAGTCCCCACAGGATGTGTCTTGGGAGCACCACCATCAACAGTGCTCTGTTCTTCTGATCCTTTCTCTGTTGGATCATCAGAGCTTTCCCAATACTAAACTAGAAACTTTTTTTTTTAATAATATGAGACAAGAGTCTCTCTGCATAGCCCTGGCTGTCCTGGAACTCTCTTTGTAGTCCAGGCTGCCTTGCACTCAGAGAGCCACCTGCCTCTGCTTCTAGAGTGATAGGAATAAGGCTGTGCACCACCATGTCCAATCAGAAACCTTTTTTTATCTTTTGTAATGTAAAACAAGGTCTCATTTTGTAGCCTGGGCTGCTGGCCCAACACTCCTTAGTCTCCACCTTGTGGAAATTGTCTTGCTTCAAGCCTCCTTGTTGGGATTTATAGACTTGAACCACTATACTGAGTTTAAACTAAAAACTGCAGATAGCTCAGGGGTTAGAGCACTGGCTGTTCCTGCAGAGTATCTAGATTTGATTTACCAATACCCATATTTTAGCTCACAGTCATTGGCAATTCTAGTTTCAGAGGATCCAATGCCCTCTTCTGATTTCTACAGGGAATGTGCCAGGCACATACATGGCAAACAAATATACACAGGCAAAACATTCATATAATAAAAATATATTTTTAAAAGCCCACAAAATTTCAATTATGCACATCTCTGCTTACTGTGTGGGGGTCTGCAAGTGGACAACTTTGTGGAGATGGATCTGGGAACCAAACTCCAGTTACCTAAGCTAAAAACTTTTTTTTTTTTTTTTTTTTTGGTTTTTCAAGACAGGGTTTCTCTGTGTAGCCCTGGCTGTCCTGGAACTCACTCTGCAGACCAGGCTGGCCTCGAACTCAGAAATCCTCCTGCCTCTGCCTCCCAAGTGCTGGGATTAAAGGCGTGAGCCACCACCGTCTGACTAGCTAAAAACCTTTTGAAGATGTTTATCATTTACATTTCTCTTCACATAAGCACTTAACAGTTTTATTCACAAGAGTAACCCAAACTCTGCCCTGACCAACTTACTATATATATATATAAAGTACTACACATGTATACATATATATAATGTATGTGTATATATATAATATACTATATATATATGTAATATATTTATATGGGACTGGAGGTACAGACACTGCTGTGGGCCGCCACAAGTGATGGGAATCAATCTAGATCCTCCGACAGTGCTCTCAACCACTGAGCCGCCTCTCCACCCACACCCTACCCCACCCCACCCCACTCTATTTTTTTCTTTTTCCCAGGAGATAGGGTCTCACTACGTATCCTTGGCCAGCCCATAACTTTCTTTATAGACCAGGCTGGCCTTAAACTCACAGAGGCTGCAGCGACTGCTGGGACAGAGATGGCAAGTGCCCCAAATACACACACACACACACACACACACACACATACATATGTATATATATTGTTTTTTCGAGACAGGGTTTCTCTGTATAGCCCTGGCTGTCCTGGAACTCACTCTGTAGACCAGGCTGGCCTCAAACTCAAAATCCACCTGCCTCTGCCTCACAAGTGCTGGGATTAAAGGCGTGTGCCACCACCGCCCGGCTTTACTATAAAATCTTAATATATCAAAACCCATTCATGAGATTTAATGGTGCCTTTAAAATGAAACTTATGTCGGGCAGTGATGGTACATGCCTTTGATACTAACCCTTGGAAGTCAGAGGCAAGGGGATCTCTGAGTTCGAGACCAGCCTGGCCTACAGAGTGAGTTCCAGAACAGCCAGGGCTACACTGTCTCAAAACAAACAAACAAAACAAAAAATAAACAAAACAAAAACAAAAAGCAAAACAAAACAAAAAGGAAGAAAAAAGGAATTTGTATTTAAACTCATACAGAGGGGGAGAGAAGGCCTTATCTGACAATCCTTTCAACTTATTTTCCCCTACTGATCTATGCATGTTTCTAACCTTCGTGCTTCAGATTTTCAAGTTTATCTGTCCTTAACTTTTTTCTCCCCCTTACAAAGAGTCATGGTGAATTCTAGCTCTCCCGGCTTTGGAAGCCAGCGAGCGTCAGAAGCTCACCCCGCGTACTCCTGCAGCCTTACCCACAAACTTCGACCTACCTCGCTCTCCTCCGCCGCGGCTTCTTTCAAGTCCGCCTCTCCATCCCGGTCGGCTTCCTCCGGGATTCCCTCAGTGTCGGCGGCGACCGGGGCCCCAGGAGTAGCTCTCGTCTCCTCTGACTCCCCTGGCTCCCCGCCTTTGTCTGTGGGCGACTCCCCAAGGCTGTCCATCGCGACAGAAGGGGGTCAGAGGCGACGGACGGCACCTCCGAGCTGGGGACAGTGAGCGGCGCCCGCTCTTAGGGCTGGTCGTCGCGCGGAGGTGACGTCACGCCACGGCTCCCGGGAGGGGCCATTTCCAGAAGCGCGTTTGCCGCGCCGAGGATTTTCGTACCCAGAGTTTGTCTTAACGGGAAAGAAATATAGACGTCTAGATCCCCCAGCTTTAGGGAAGAAGCGCTTTTGAAAGAGAGACTCCTTTTACATCCGTTTACCGAGAGACTTCTCTTTTCTTCTCCTTGCTGGGAATGAAATGCCAATTAATCCTTCTTTAACTTGACTCCTACAGCGCCAAGTCGGGGAACAGGGAGAAAACTCCGGCTGGCTGCTTGCTGCTGCCCTGGATAGAGCAACTCCGGCAGCGACTCAACCACGTCGTTTCCAGGGAACTGACACCCCCGGCTTGCGGTCCACCTTCTGTCTCCGCAAGCATCTCTAATGCCCACAGAATGTAGCCAATGGTTTCATTCAACGCTTCAACTATTGGCCACCCGCCTCGCTTCAGAACAGGGCTAGTATCCGGAGAGGGGGGGGGGGACAGAAAAAACAAAACAAAACAAAACAGAAAAAACCAATCGTCCTTTCCTAATTACATTTTCCCGCTCAGTCCACCAATATTAAAAATTGGAACTGGTTCCCCAAATCTGACTTTTAAAATGTTTTCTCACGACAACTAAGAGAAAGAAGGTCTCTGCTGAGCATTTTTCTGAAGGGGTTAGTGGGATGGAGCGTGAGGATTGTGCCTGTTAAAAAGATTTCTGGGCTGGCGAGATGGCTCAGTGGGTAAGAGCACTGACTGCTCTTCCGCAGGTCCTGAGTTCGGATCCCAGCAACCACATATAATGAGCTCACAACCACCCATAATGAGATCTGACGAGGGTGTGTCTGAAGACAGCTACAGTGAATTACGCTGGATCGAATGGAGCTGGAGCGAGAGGTCCTGACTTCAATTCCCAGCAGCCACACACATGATAGCTCACGGCCATCTGTACAGCTACAGTGTACTCATACACATAAATAAAATAAATCTTTAAAAAAAAAAAGACTTCTTAAATTTTTGTTGTTGTTTTTGTTTTGTTGGTTTTTCGATTCAGGGTTTCTCTGTGTAGCCCTGGCTGTCCTGGAACTTACTCTGTAGACCAGGCTGGCCTCGAAATCAGAAATACACCTGCCTCTGACTCCCAAGTGCTGGGATTAAAGGCGTGCGCCACCACAGCCCGGTTTTAAATTTTTTTTTCCATGTGTATGAGTGCTTTGCACGGTACCCTGGGAGGCCAGACAAGGGTGTCCCATCCGCTGGGACTGGAGGTACAGACAGACTGCTGTAGGCCGCCACAAGCGATGGGAATCAACCTAGATCCTCCGACAGTGCTCTCAACCACTGAGCCACCTCTCCACCCACGCCCTACCCCACCCCACCCCACTTTTTTTTTTCTTTTCTCCTGGAGATAGGGTCTCACTACACATCCTTGGCCAGCCTGTAACTTTCTTTGTAGACCAGGCTGGCCTTAAATTCACAGAGGCTGCAGCGACGGCTGGGACAGAGATGGCAAGTGCCCCAAGGCCAGTTGTCAAACTCTCCGGTCTTCCCTCCAGGAGGCAGCAGAGGGCAGGATCCCTCCAGCCTGGCTCTAGCTCCGCGCGCCCATCCCCGCATCCAACCTAACGCGTCTCGAATGGAATGGAAAACAGAGGTGCGCGTTACCCCACGCCTTTTGTTTCCACGGTGCCTGGACCGATGGCCGTGTTTCCCAGTCCCCATACCTTGGGGAAGGCTATCACTTGGGGAAGCTCTCACACCCGCACGCAACGCCTTCACCCATCTCTACCTGGGAGTCCCAGGGGCGGGCTCGCCGGGGCGTGGCTTTGCGCCGCCGGGCTGGGTCACCTGCGCGGCGGCGTGGAGCCACGCCCACTAGGTGGGCAAGGGGGCGGGGCGCGGGGGCGCGGTGACGCGTGACGCCGGATCCCGGAAGTGACGCGCCGCCGGGGCGGGGGAAGGCGAAGGAGGCG
>NW_022196909.1:47557845-47585563 GCF_008632895.1 Mastomys coucha | reverse complement strand
CGGCGGCTCCGGGGGCGGCGGCGGCCTCGGTTCTTCCAGCCATCCGCTCTCCAGCCTGCTGAGGTGAGTGTGCGCCGGGGCTGGCCGCCTGGACCTCGCGGGGGCCCGGCTCGGCTCGGCTCGGCTCAGCGCAGGCCGGGCTGCTCGCGGCTCGGCGTCGGCGCTGCGGAGGAGAATGGGGGGGGAGTTGCCCAGGTGGCAGCCCGCGCGCGCCGCATGGCACCGCTCGGCGTCCCCCTCGCCCAGCCGGGAGGTGCCAGCTGTCGCGCCTCACAAAGGCCACTCCGGAGCGGACGGAATTCGCGGGATCCCGGCTCCCATCCTGCAGGAACTCCCACGCCGCGCAGAGCCTAGCAACTCCCCCTCCCCACCCTCCCCTACCCTCTTCCCAGGCGCACGTTCTCGTTTCCTCCTGTTAGGACAACTTAGAACGTCCCACCGCGCGGTGCGGGAGCCCGGCTTTTGTTTGTTTGTCTGTCTTTCTGTTTGTTTTCAAATTGCTTCTGCACCGATCGCGCACGAGGTGGGTTCCAGTCTTGGAGCCCCCTCTTGCGCCTGAAGCTCGGTTGGTCGTTTCCTGGTTGTCACTCTGGCCTGGGTCCGTCCCAAGTGGCATCTGCTCATCCCCGCGCCCCCCCCCCCGCACCCCTGGGACTTTAATCGGAAAGAAACCGAGGCTTGCTCGGGGAGCTGAGGTGCGTTCAACTTTCTGAGGTCTTTTAGACACTTGGAAGCCGGTGCTGCAAGGCTCCGAGAGGGAGGGAGGGGGTGGGTCACTCATTGTAGCTTGCGAGGGGAGGGGTGGACTGGAATGCTCTGTCAGAGTGCAGAAAATGTGTGGGTTCAGCAGAGCTTTCGTAGCTGTTTTCTTTTCCTTCCTTGTTCTTTTGAGGTTTTTTGAGAAGTGGAAGTTCATTGAGAAGTGACTTCTGTTCCCTATAGGCTCATGCACCTTCAGTTTGGCTGAGCTTGGAGAGCTTGGACCCAGGAAGTCCACAGCTTTAATAAACAGGGGCATTCAGTACGGAGTCTCAACCCACAGTTTTCTCAGGAAGATTTTTAAAAGCGCTATCCTTTGGGGAAGGAAAACCCCGATTCTGTTGACTGCACCCAGTCTCTTCAACAACCCTGGCTCATAGGTGGTACTCAAGATTTGTTGGATAGATACAAAGTACTAATTGTAGAATGATCTGTGTGTGTGTGTGTGTGTGTGTGTGTGTGTTCGTGTGTGTTCGCTCGCGCACGTGTGTGATGGAGGCCAGAAGTTGACATCTGGTATCTTCCTCAGTTGCTCTCCATCTTCTTTGAGACTCTGTTTGTCACCAAACCTGGAGTTTGCTGATTGCATTAGACAGGCTGGCCAGCTAGTCCCAGGGATTCCCCTGCCTCTGCCTTCCCAGTACTAGCATGACAGCCACGTTGGCTTTTTTCTCCTTTTTTTTTTTTTTTTTTTTTTTTGCTTCCTCCTTTAAACATGGGTGCTAGATCAAATTCAGGGGTTCCTATTTGCTGAGCAAGCATTTTGTGGACTGAGCCATTTCCTTAGGGGATGATCAATCTCTAAATGAATCATGATCCTGGGTAGTAGTGGTCTCCAAGGGGAAGTGCATCCAGGCTGACTTTGAAGTCAAGGTTGGGGTTAGATCACATCTAATTGGGAATGCTCCAGAGAAGCACGCCCTGATCAGAGACAGGGTACTCAGGGAATCCCTGCTTGGGACTTTGAGTAGTCGGGCCCCTCAAAGGTAAATAAGAATGGATCGGTATACTTATGGCTCTCATGTCGGTGGCCTGTCTCACGCTTGTGTTCTCAGTCCCCTATTAGCACCTGGAGACAGTCTCCTAGTTGGGGTTTCTATTGCTGTGATGAGACACCATGACTAAAAGCAAGTTGGCAAGGAAAGAGTTTAATGGCTTGCCCTTCCACATCGTAGTCTATCACTGAAGGCAGTCAGGACAGGAACTCAAACGGCAGGAACCTGGAGGCAGAGTTGATGCAGAGGCCATGGGGGAGTGCTGCTTCACTGGCTTGCTCCTCATGGCTTGCTCAGCCTGCTTTCTTAGAGAACCCAGTACCACCAGCTCAGGGATGGCACCACCCACAGTGGACGGGGCCCTCCCCCATCAACCTCTACTTAAGAAAATGCCCTACAGCTGGATCTTATGGGGGCCTCTTCCTAATTGAGGTCCCCTTCTTTCAGTTGACTCTAGTTTGTGTCAGTCAGCATAAAACCAGCCAGCACGCAGGCCAGGTTGTTCTTGGTGTGCCCTCAGAGGCTGTGGGACGTTGTTGAGATCTAGCTGCCACATAGTTAAGCAAGACTGTGAGGTCTGGTGAGCACAGAGCTTTTACTGTGGTTTCCTGCTGATGTTTCCCGTTTCTTCCATAAAGCGTGGAAGCGTGGTGTGTCCCTTCCCTAGAGTCACAGAACTGCTAAACTCCTCATTGGCCGCTGTGTCTGATAGAAGCCACCAATGCCCATGAGTCTCCCAGTCTCCTGCCGGGAGGGAAGGCCTCTCCGTAGGCCCTTGTTTCACTGGGTGTGTCATTAATTAGGGGTGACTCTGGTTAACCTACTGAGAGGGTTAAGACTGTGCGCCATGCATTTATTTTTTTTAAGGCTTATTTGTTTTATATACAGTGTTCTGCCTTGCATGTGTGCCTGCAGGCCAGAAGATGGCACCAGGTCTCATTTTAGAGGGTTGTGAGCCACCGTGTGGTTGCTGGGAATTGAACTCAGGACCTCTGGAAGAGCAGCCAGTGTCCTTAACCTCTGAGCCATCTCTCCAGCCCCAAGGCCATGCATCTATGAGGTCAGCTAGTCCCCTGTGTAGGTTTGGAGGTGGTGGAGGCGGGTCCCCTATGTGCTCCTGCTCTTTCCTGCCCCTTAACTCAGGAGGGAATTTATCACTGGAAGCCATGGACTCCCAATGTGGTGTCTTGACTGTGTTTCAGCGGATGCATTCCAGCCTCATTAGAACTGAAAACTGTCGCCGGCCTTTCTCTTGAAGGATCTTATAACTGCACTGGGTATAGATGTTGCAAACCACATGTGTGTGTGTTTCCTCCCCCATACATCCCATGTAGGTTTTGTATGTATTCTTTTGTGTGTGTGCATCTCCCAGGATTCCTCCCGTTAGCTTCTCCCCAGCCCTGGGTTTACAAGCAGACGCCACCACCCCTGGCATTTTTATATGGATTCTGGGGATTGAACTTGGGTCCTCACACCTACAGAGCAAGCACTTTACCAGCTGAGTTGTTTCACCAACTCCTTGTGTGTGTTCTGAAATTACAAAACACTTTCTTCTCCCCTCACATGTCCTGTCTCTCATAGAGCTGTTTTCTACCTGGGTCTTAGCCCTACTCACCCCATGATGGTCCTCATGCACACAGGTCTTGCCAGCTTTTGGTGTGTGGGGGAGCACATACTGCCTGTCACATATAGTAGTCCCCTGTCCCATCCTGTACTCGCTTCCCTTCTGTAGCTCACCTCTTTGGTCTGTTTGCTGGCTAGTTTTTTGGTCAACTGGCACATGTGAGAGCCATCTGTGAGGAGGGAGCCTTGCTTGAGAAAAGTCCTGACGGATGGCAGAGGACCCAGCCCGCTGTGGTCAGACGCCACCCTGGATGGTATAAGAAAGCAGGCCGAGCAAGCTGTGTGGGACAAGCCAGGAAGCAGTGTTCCTTCATGTCTTCTGCTTCAGTTTCTGTCTCCATGTTCCTGCCTTGACTTCCCTCAGGGATAAAGTATGACCTGAGAGTTCTAAGCTGAAATAAAACCCTTCCCCCTTAAGTCGCTATTGGTCCTGATGCATGACAGCCTTATCACTTTCCACACTGCGATCTTCATCCACTGAGTGTGTGCATATCTGAATCATAATCTCAGGCAGGAAGACCTCTCCTAGAGCAACATTTACAGTACCGATGTGGAAAGTCCTGCTTGCTTTGGAGACTCTGGCTTTGAAAAATGTAAACCTCCAAGATACTGTGTTCTTCCATGCTTGGTATTCTCTTCTTTGAGCAGTGGCAGGTTGGAAACAGTAAGGGAGAGGGCCCGCTAAGGCAGACATGTGAATGCCATTCGTCACCAGTTCCACCCATTGTCTGCTTTGTTCCAAGCCAAGTGATTGCTAGATGCACTAATTTATCTCAGAGCTATCGGAAAGTGCATGCCCCATCAGAATTAGCCCTTCTCACCATATGCACAGTTCACGTAGAGAGTTTATAGGAGTGTGCATATGTATGCACATAGAGTACACATGTGACAGTCTGACAAAATGAAATGTGTAGCCACATGTACCCACCTTCCCCTTAGTTGTTTGAGGCTTGGGATAGAGGTTTGCAGCTCTGCACACCTAAGTAGGCCCAAAGCACTGTCGTGCAGTGTGTCCTGAGCCTTAGCCATGAAGTAGAGCTTGTGTTCAGTACATGTTTAATTTCCTATCCAAAATGATGCAAATATAATTTTTTGTTACTTTATGAATAACCAATAGATTAACTAGTCCTCCAGAGCAGTTAGTGCTACAGTTTAACTAGTCCTCCAGAGCAGTTAGTGCTACAGTTTAACTAGTCCTCCAGAGCGGTTAGTGCTAGAGAACCAGCACTGCACAGGTTGTACTTTTTGTGGTACAGGGGCATGTTCTGTTTTGTGGATGACACTGTAGCCTGAGAGCCGGGGATAAGACACCTGTAAACTTCTTTACTTTGAGTGTCTTTAGCCCCAAGCATGTAGCACACATGAAACTTAACTGTAACGGAGTTGTCTGTTTTTAGACTGACAGTGAAACAACTGATTTCCAGGAAAGCACTTTATGTCTGAGAATACAGTAAGATTTAGGTTAAAAGGCCAAAGGGCCAGAGAAAATGAAATGTGAAACTTACCAGGTAGTTGCTTAGAACTGTGAGTTGAGTGAGTCCTGAGTCATGAATTGGTGTGTGCTGAAGGAGCAGCGAAGGGTGCACAGGACTCAGCCAGAGGAGCAGAGTGCTCGTCGGGAAGGAGGCTTTGTCACCCTTCAGGATAGTCTTGTCACCACAGAGGCTTGCTGAAGAGGCCTGAGAATCTATAGACAGTGCCCATGGATGTGGTTTTAAGCTCCTTCTTTACTCTGCCGTCTTGTGACTGGAAGCAAACAGCTGAAAGATGCTTTTACCATTCTAAGGAAGAGGGAAACCCTGTACAATGGCAGACTGGGCAGTGTGGTACGATCTTGTACAGTTGCCTGATTTAAGTTCCTGTTCGGAGTCAGCACATAGCAAACAAAGCAAAGACCCCCAATTAAAACAAAGACCACCATACAAATCAGGACCCCACCCCTTCCCAGGGTTTTTCACTGAACTGTCTTCATTTAGAAAACCTTTTCCGTACTAGGGTAACATTCAGTCCAGTACTATGCATGTTAGGCAAGCACTCTGCCACCAAGCTACAGCCCCCAGAAGTTAAAGAGCTTCCACATGAGTGTTCTGCCTGCATGTGTGTCTGCACCAGTGCATGCCTGTTTCCAGGTGGAGGCTAGAAGGTTCTAGATCCTCTAGGACTGTGGTTGTGAGCCCCTGTGTGACTACTGGGAACTGAACCCAGGTTCTCTGCAAGAGGAGACTAAGACTCCCTTACTAACGACTAAGCCATCTTTAGAGTCCCAAGACTTTGCTAGGATACCTTTTTTAGTGTGATTTTGTTGTCTAGCAGCTCCTTCCTTAATTTTGGAATTGCTGTTATGTTGTGGCTTTCTCCAAAAGAGAATGGCTACTTTGTTCAAAACAACAACCAAAAAAGAAAACCAAGTAGCAATCCTGGCACTCCGTGTTACTTTATGTCTAGGCTCGTCTAGGCTCTTGGCTTGGAAATGGAGTGCAGGGCTGGAGTTTGCTCCCGGGCCTGTCAGGCCTAGACTTGACTTGGCTCTTTTTTAGGAGAAAATGAAAAAATCTAGAGGGTGCCATTGGGTGTTTGGTTGGGTTTGTTTTTGTTTTCTTCGAGACAGGGCTTCTCTGTGTAGCCCTGGAACTCACTCTGTAGACCAGGCTGGCCTCAAACTCAGAGATCCACCTGCCTCTGCCTTCCACGCACTGAGATAAAGCCAGCGTGGCCTGGCTGGGAATGCCACTCTTAAGCTAAGCAGGACAGTATGTGTAGCAAAAGATTATGTTTTCAGTGTGTATGTGTGTGTGGGTGTTCTCGGCTCTCCACATTCTCCAGCTGAGTTCAGTTTTCATGGCATTAGTTGTAGAGGGCAGAAGAACTGACTTATGTCTGGCCCAGCCTCAGCCTGTTCACTGTCAGAAGTTAGGAACCAGGGCCAGCAGGAAAAGTCCTACTCTCTCCCTTATGTTTTCTCCTAGCATAGGTCTAATCTAGCCTGGGCCTGACAGGCCAGAGATACAAAGTAGAAACAAAGTAGATACAAAGTTTTTCTCCAGAAAAGCCCTTTCTTTCTGCTGTTTGTTTAACCCCACAGTTGTGAATATGAGTCCTCGAGAAGGAAATCCTGGTCATTTCTGCGCTCCCACCCCCCACCCCCGTTGTTTGGTAGGAAGGTAAATACTGGGGTCTGTAGGACAGAGACACCAAGGAAACCCCAAAAGTAGACAGCGGACGGCTCGGTCTGGAAAGCCACAATGCCTGCCAGGTAGGAAGGACCGAGGAATTCTTTTTAGAACATCCTGGGAAAATGTTTCCCACATTGATATCCAGAAGATTACGGGGAGATTTTTCTGTGGTGTAGAAAATTACATCGTGTAGTATGTTGCATCCATAGAACATCCTCAGTGATTCTGGTGTGGTTAGAGTTAGTGGCAACAGCACAAGAAATTACACGGTAGGCTTCCAATTTATCCTTCCTCAGTAATTTATAGATCAAGTTCATTTAGTTTACAAATCAAAAAGGAGTTTTTTTTAAACAAGCCAGTTGTCTGTCTTAAAGCCAGCTGTATCTGCAGGCCCCATCCCTGCAGCTCCTGAACCGCTGGGGCGGATGTGATCTAGGGGACTGAGCTGCCTTCAGGTCGCTGCCTGGAGCTCAGGACATCAGTCATAGCTTGTGACGAAGGTAGCTTAGGAAGCTTCTGCAAGCTTAGGTCCTCATAGCTAGAGTCAGTCCTGACGGGTCTCCATCTAACGTCAGATGAGTCAAAACAAGATATGCAAAGCATGCGTAGCCTAGTGTTTGTCTAGAGGTTAATAGACTCTGGCCGCTAGGATCATCCATGGGAGCCACTTGCTGCCTGCCACCTTTGATGAGTTTGATGAGCCTGCTGTGAAGGATTTGTCTCTCTCACTGTTGCCATTTTAAATTATAGTAATTGGTAATACAGGCTCCTGATTCATTCACAGTAGATGAATCTCAGCCTACCTCTCTACCCTCAACAACATTGTTCTATGTTGCCCTGGGTATCCTGAAACTCATTATGTAGACCAGGCTAGCCTCAAACTCACAGAGATCTGACTGCCTCTGCCTCCGCCTCCCCAGTGTGATTAAAGGAATGCACATCCATGTCCATCCTAGGATTTTCATTTTTAAAACATCAGAGAGGCAAAGCTAAGCCAGGTCTTTGGTCCCTTGCTTACTCTTTGGAATCTATGGCATTTGGGGTTGTGGAGTGGCTGGCTAGTTTTTATGTCAACTAGAGTTGTCTGGCAAGAGGAACCCTCAGCTGAGAAAATACTCCATCAGATTAGTCTGTGGGCAAGCCTGTGGTGCATTTTCTTGATTGATGATTAGTATGAGAGGGCCTAGCTCACTGCAGGTGGTCCTGGGTTGTATATGAAAGCAGGCTGTAAACCAGTAAGCAGTGAGCCCGGTGGCCTCTGCTTCAGTTCCTGCCCCCAGGTTCTTAGCCTGACTTTCCTGGATGATGGAATGTGACCAGAGCCAAGAAGTGTGAGCTGAGATAACCCTTTCCTTCCCAGGTTGCTTTTGGTCCTGGTGTTTATCAGGTCAATAGAGACCCTAAGGAGGACACAGGGAGAGTGATGTAAGCCCCTTAGTGGGGTTGTGACATAGCGAGAACACTGTGTTGCTGTGGTGGATCCTGTGTCTGCTCTCATTAAATGAGACAGGGACAAAGCAATTCTGTGGCAGCCTACGTCCCGTCTGCAGCTCTCTAGTTGACCACTCACTCAGGGGACATAACCCCACAGTTTGTGTGTGTGTTGCAGCTCTCTAGTTGACCACTCACTCAGGGGACATAACCCCACAGTTTGTGTGTGTGTTGCAGCTCTCTAGTTGACCACTCACTCAGAGGACATAACCCCACAGTTTGTGTGTGTGTTTGATTGCTTGGTTGGTTTGTTTGAGACAGAGTCCCACCGGAACTTGCTGTGTAGACCAGGCTGGCCTCAAACTCAGAAATCCGTCAGAAATCCGTCACTGGGATCAGTGCAGCACAGTGACTTTTTTTTTTTAAGTTTTGGGATTGTAGACACCTGCCTTTGTAACAAGTAGAAAAATCTCAAAACACAAGAGCACACACACACAATTTTTAAAAAATTTGTGCAGTGCATACTTGGACTTTGTTTCTGTACAAATCTTTTTTTAGTAACTCGTGTCCCATCTTATTCTGCACTCCCTAGCCTTGTTTTTTCTTTTTTCTTTTTTTTTTCTTTTTTTTTTAAGATTTATTTATTATATGTAAGTACACTGTAGCTGTCTTCAGACGCACCAGAAGAGGGCGTCAGATCTCATTACGGGTGGTTGTGAGCCACCATGTGGTTGCTGGGATTTGAACTCATGACTTTCCGAAGAGCAGTCAGTGCTCTTCCCCACTGAGCCATCTCACCAGCCCCCTAGCCTCCTTTGGAGAGTCTTGTTTTGGGATCTCTGTGGTATTTAGGAAGCATCATTTAACCCCTTACCTGCCATGGAGGTATGAGTTTCTTCTTCCTTGTGTGATGATGTTATTTTTATTCTTTTAAAAAAGCTGTTTATTTTTATTTTATGTGTATGGGTGCTTTGCCTGCATGGATGTCTGTGTACAGTATGTATGTGGAGGCCAGAAGAAGGTGTCAGATCCCCTAGAACTGGAATTACAGATGGTTGTGAATTACCATGTGGGTGTCAGGAATGGAATCTGGAAGAAGAGCCAGTGCCCTTAACTGCTGAGACTTTTGCAGTTTGTGCATTTTATTTATTTATATTTTGTTTGTTTGTTTGTTTACTCTTCAAGGCAGGGTTTCTCTGTGTAACCCTGGCTATCCTGGAGGAAACTCTGTAGACCTGGTGGGCTTTGAACTCATAGATCCACCTGCTTCTGCCTCCTGAGTGCAGGGATCAAAGGCATGTGCCACCACAACCCCTGGCCCATGTTTATATTTTTAATTGGCAAAGTTATTGTACATATTTATGAGGAGCAGTCTGATATTTCAGTATATACTCTGTACTGATGACATTTGTCAGTTTTGTGTTGACCTTGCTAGCAATTTTTAAATATTTAGTAGTTATCAACCAAAGTTGTCCCTGTAGATGAGGATTGTATGCTTATGATGTAAACTTAGTAGATGGTAGATGTAGATTGAGTATTCAGTCATTGCCAAAATCATAAATATGTAGCTGAAATTAAGACCACTTATAAAATAATTCCTAATGGTGCCTTTCTGCAAACATACAAACATAGAATTTTTTGTTTGTTTGTTTGTTTTTGTTTTTCGAGACAGGGTTTCTCTGTGTAGCCCTGGCTGTCCTGGAACTCACTCTGTAGACCAGGCTGGCCTCGAGCTCAGAAATCCACCTGCCTCTGCCTCCCAAGGGCTGGGATTAAAGGCTTGCGCCACCACTGCCCAGCACATACATAGAATTTTTAATTTTTTATCATATTTACTTATTTGTGTGTGTGTATATGTGTTTGTAGGTCAGAGGAAACGTGTTGTTATGTTGTTGTTGTTGTTTGAGACAAGGTCTACTTGTGTAGCTCTGCCTGTCCTAGACTTGCTAGGTATACAAAGCTGGCATTGAGCTCGCAGAGATCCACCTACCTCTGCCTCCTGAGTGCCAGGATTTAAGTTGTGTGCCATGTGCCCAACTCAAAGAACAACTTGTAAGAGCAGGCCTCTCCTTCCGCCATGTATGACCCAGAAATAGAGCTCAGGTCATCAGACCTATGTTTGACATCAAGCGCCTTTACCCGCTAAGGCGTAGCTGATGCCTCAGCTGTGAAGAGGGGTGGCAAATGTAGCTCTGTGATAGGATGCTGGCCTAGCATGCCTGGGGCTGAGGGTTCAAGTCCTGGTCCCTCTCTCCCCCAACTCGAAATTACTTAAAATGCAAGTTGTTCCTCTCATTTGTGAGAAGGTGGGCACAGTGGTAGTGCCGAGGCATCAGATGACCAGAGAACAGTCCAGCTTATTGGGAGATGACACTAACTGAAGACGGACGCCTGTCTGGGTGCTGTCCGCATGCATCACAACCTTGTTCATCCGCACGGAACAGCACTGATTGTTTCCTTTTCCCTGTGCAAACAATCATTGCAGTTTCCTCTCCTGTTTCCTCTAAACGTGGTCCATTTCTTTCTTTTTTTTTTTTAAAGATTTATTTATTTGTTTTTATGTATGTGAGTACATTGTAGCTTTATAGATGGTTGTGAGCCTTCATGTGGTTATTGGGAATTGAATTTAGGACCTCTGCTTGCTCCAGTCAACCCCGCTCACTCAGTCCCTGATCGCTCTGGCCCAAAGATTTATTTATTATTATAAATAAGTATACTGTAGCTGTCTTCAGATGCATCAGAAGAGGGTGTCAGATCTCATTACGGGTGGTTGTGAGCCACCATGTGGTTGCTGGGATTTGAACTCAGGACCTCTGGAAGAGCAGTCAATGCTCTTACCTGCTGAGCCATCTCGCCAGCCCCATGCTCTATTTCTCAAGTTGCTTTTTTTGTAAATTAAAGTTGAGACCTACTTATAAAAAAAAAGCAAACTTCCAGAACCGGCCAGCTAGGGCCACGTACCTGACTCTAGCCAACCCGGTGTCTCATTGCATTGTTGCTTTTGTTGAGAGCTGGTCTCATAGCCTGAGAAGGACTGAACTGCTCCTCCCGCCTCTGCTGAATGTTGGGACAAGGCTGTGCACCACCACTCGCAGCCTTAACTCTCTGCTTGGCCTGGAGAGGAGCCCAGGTCTGGCTTTGTCCCCAGCCATCGCCATCAGTGTCCCTGGGTCCAGCCTCAGGAAAGCTCTGTGTGCTGGCTCCTGTTCTCACTGGGCTGGTGGCCGAGCACCCTCTCTGCGTGGCCTTCTTTCTGATAAGCTTTCCTGCAAAGCCAGGCCTATCCTGTAGTGTGTATGGTTGTCAGTGCTCCTGGACACCGTGACTTGCTGTGTCAGCAGGTGGGTGTGAACATGTGTGTGAGGTCACCTATGCACTGTGTATGCGTCTCTGTGTCTCTGTTCTGTTCACCTTTAGAGCTCAGTTCTTGTTTCTGCTTTATAGAGGAAAAGAAAAGGCTAAGAGTATTCAGGCTAAGAGGGGGTTAGAGTTCCAGCCCAGGGCCACACAGGAGAGGGCAGAGCCAGGAGTCTACAACTTCCAAACTCTGGATCCCAGCACCTGCTGGAACACTTGGAGAACTCATTAAGGCTTTCGTTTCCTACAGTGGTTGCTTTTACAAATTTTACCCTGTACCACTTATTTTATCAACAGTAATTCATTTCATCTCTGTGATGGCTCTTTGGGTGAGGGCATGTGCAGTATACTCCAGGGAGCAAGCTGATGGGAAGTGCGGGGCTTGGTTCTGAACCCAGGTCCGCTGGCTCAGCCCTCTTACTTACTTACTGAGCAACTGGGAGTTCCTTCTTCCCTGAGGAGACTGGACCGCAGAATCCCCATGGAGCCCGTTGATTACATAGAATTGGGTCAGCTCACTTCTAATCATTGGCTTTTCTCGGGAATATAGAAAAGTTGGATCAGGAGACATCTGCAAGCACTCACCAGCTAACATCATTTTGGAACATGTGAGAAATGAAGCTCACGAAGCGGGAGAAGCCTCTCATGTGCCTCTCTGAAAAGTTTTACCTTCCTCAAGGCAGATTCATGGAATCATGGACTTTACCTGTGAGAAGAAGGAGCTCTGTAAGGTGCAAGTGGTGAAGCTGTGGATGAGTGAACAGCTGTGGCCACACTGAGTGCAAGGCTGGAGGTCTGTGTGCATGCGTGTGTACACGCACACTCAGATCCATATATCGCACATACTTTTGTATGCATGTATGAGCTCCTGATCTGTACACTGCTGTGCGCTTGTGTGCAGCCATACACTGCTGTGCACTTGTGTGTGTGCGGCCATACGCTGCTGTGCGCTTGTGTGTGGCCATTGCCTTTAGCTCTTCCCCCTTTTCAGGTCTCGCCTGCCCTCTTTAATGCTTTGCAACTAGATCTTGCTTTCTCAAATAATAATTAACTGGTCCAGAAAATGATTTTCAGAGACTCTGATCTGCCTAGGTCAAATGACCGTGGTTAATAGTTGAAGCCTGGAGCGGTGAGGTGGGAAATGTTGTTTTCCACAATCCTTTGTGTTTTAATCTTTAACTCTTCAGTGAGAGCGTCGGTGTCCATCTTACTGATGACATTCAAAGAGGCCAAGAGACATGCCTAGCATTGCAGCCCTCCTCCAGTCTTTAGGGTCTGCTGTGTGGTGCTCTCGGCTCCTGGAACAGACCACTTCAGAGGCTGTGAAGCAGCCCCTGGGCCCTGTGTGACGAGCAGTCGTGGGGCGCACTATTACTTTACCTAGCAATAAGAACAGCTCAGATGTGGAAATTGGCAGAGTGTCTGGATTTGTCACTTGTAATCTGTTGCTTTCTCCATAATTGTCCATAGAAGTCCCAGCTGGAGACTCATTTCCCGGCTAGTCGCTCTTCAGCTGTTCATTTTGCCATCGTTATCAGACGCAGTGCAGATTTGCAAAAGGGTTTTAAAGTAAATAGCTCAGTGTTTATGGCTGTGCTTTCTGGTTAGCAGTTTTCTCTTTTTAAAGAGTGTATAAGGAAGACCCAGGGTTTGTTCTCAGGCTCTTCCTAGTCAGCCTTTGTTGACTCTCCCACACCCTACTGTCAGCCTCCCCAGAGCTGGACTAGAGGTGTGCATTGTGTGCAGCTAGGAGGACCGTGCGCACGCGTGTGTGTGTGTGTGTGTGTGTGTGTGTGTGTGTGTGTGTGTGTAGAGAGAGAGAGAGAGAGACAGACAGACAGACAGACAGCCACACACACACTATGTAGTTTATCCTGAACATGAACTAGCTGTATGTTGTAGTACAGGCTCGTCTTGAACTTGTAATCATTCTACCTCAGCCTCCCAAGGGCCAGGAGTATGGTTATGTGCCCTTATACCCTGATGATGTAGGCTCTTGATTTTGTAGTTGAATAACAGAGAGGACATCTGTGGTCCAAATCCTTAGCTGCGTCTCATCTCGTTGTCAGACACTTACGAAGACCTGAGTCTTTGAGTAGTGTTTCGCAGGCATTTAAATACGTCTGATTTTCTAGAGGAATACATGTGGAGTTCTGAGTTTGTCAGGAGACTCAGGGAAGGGCAGTAAGGAAGCAACTCCCAGGATGTTTTTGTGGAAACATCGTACAAACTGATTTGTTTTTAAACATTATTGTTGTGTGTGTATGGCGCATGTATGTGGATGTCAGAGGACAACTTTGTGAAACCCATTTTTTTCCTTCAACCTTTATGTGGGTTGTGGGGCTCAAACTCAGATCCCCAGTCTTGTGTGTCAAGCGTCTTTACCTCCAGACAGTGGCTCTCAACCTTCTCAATGCTCCCACCCCTATACACTTCCTCAGGTGGTGACTCCAATCACAAAATTATTTTGTTACTACTTCATAACTGTAACTTTGCTACTATTATGAATTGTAACGGAAATATCTGACATGCAGGATATCTAATATGTGTCCCCTATGAAAGAGTAGTTCAAGTTTAGAACTGCTGTACCACACCCATCTCAGTGGCCCCAAACTTACTTCTTTAGTTTTTAATGCTTTATTCTAAAAATATTTTAAATTATATGTAGGTGTGTGTGTGTGTGTGTGTGTGTGTGTGTGTATGTGTGTGTGTGCAGTGGGTATGTGTATGTGAGTGCATGTGCCCTAGCAGGCCAGAGACATCGCATCCCCTGGAGTTGTGAGCTCCCTGATGTGGGTGGTGGGAACTGAACTTGGTTCTCTAGAAGAGCAGCATGCAGCTGAGCTGTCTCTAAAGCCCCAATAGTATTTCTTAGAATGCCTGTTTTCATCTTACTCTTGGTGCTGTCCATTGACTTGTGGTGGACCTTTATCACTCCGATTCTCAAAACCAAGGGAGGGGCACAAGAACTTCATGCTTCTTTCAAATGCTTTACAATTATACAAGCGTGATCGCATGAATGTGATTCTAACACCCAGGAGGAGGATATCTGAAATGTTGGGGCCAGCCTAGGCTCTAGAGTAAGACCTGCCTCAAAAACATGCCAAAAAAGCACTGGCCGCCCTTCCAGAGGACCCAGGTTTGAGTTCCAGCACTCCCATGGAGGCTCACAACTATCTGTAACTTCAATTTCAGGAGATTTGATGCCTCCTTTTGATCTCTGAGGACCAGGTACATACATGGCACACAGACAAAAATGCAGGCAAAATAACAGCACATTTAAAAATGTCAGTCTAAACAATTAACAACAAAACAAAGTCCACAGAGTTCTACTGGCTGGTTTTATGTGTCAACTTGACGCAAACTAGAGTCATCAGAGAGGAAGGCTTCTCAGCTGAGGAAATGCCTCCTTGACATTCAGCTGTAGGGCATTTTCTCAACTAGTCATCAGTGGGGAGGGCCCAGCCCACTGTGTGCTATCCCTGGCTGGTATCTTGGGTTCTAGAAGAAAGCAGGCTGAGCAAGCCAGTAAGCAGCAACCCTGCGTGGCCTCTGCATCAGCTCCTGCCTCCAGGTTCCTGCTGTGTTTGACTTCCTGTCCTGATTTCTCAGTGATGGGGAGTTACCTGGAAGTGCAAGCGGAAATAAGCCCTTTCCTCCTCAAGTTGCTTTTTGGTCATAATGTTTCATTGTGGCAATAAAACCCCCAACTAAGACAAATTGATACTAGGAGTAGGGTTTGAACCCGTGGAGAATCAAATTGTCTAAGTCTGGATCTGCCTTTACCAACTGCTAGTTGAAGACACAGTCAACTTTCTTAATTTTTGTCTTGTTTCCATCATCTATAATACAACTCCTCAGCCAGAGATGATGGCACATGTCATAATTCAAGGACTTGGGAGGCGGAGGCTGCAGAATCAGGGGTTTATAGTCATCCCCTGTTACACTGTGAATTCAAGGCCAGCCTGGGCTACATGAGACCCTTTCTCTAGAGTAACCAAGGAAAGGAGAGGAGAGAGGAAAGAGGAAAGGGAAGTGAAGACGGAAGGAAAGGGAAAGGGAAAAGGGAAGGGAAGGCAGGGCCCACCTGAGAGCTTGCGTGAAGCTTCAGTGACGTAATCGCTGTAAATGCTTAAGGGTGGCAAGAGCATCACAGGGCAGCTGAAGACTGCTAACATTTACACAGGAAATCCAGCCTCTTTCTGGGCGCCCAGCCATGGAGTTGTCTGTGTAAGTTGTGAGTCCTGAGGAGTGTGGAGGAGGCGATGGCAGCCAGTCCAGGGTAGTCTGGAAGCCCTTTCTCCACCATGCAATGTTCCCTCCTGAAAGTAGAGTTTGGACCCTGGCATTGTAGCATCCTGATGGTTGAGAAGATTAGTTGGAGGAGGGAGGGAACTTGCTCAGGGTTAAAATGGAGAGGCTGGAATGGGACAGACAGAATGGTGTTGCCCTGCCAGTGCCATGGTGCTCCTGCATCGGTGAGTGAAGGGGAAGCTATTGGTTGGCTAGTGCAAGACTGTGCAGGCTTGAGTGCTGGCCTCAGGGAGTATTGACTTAGGGAGAGAGTTGATGAATTAGAGTAAAGTAGTCCAGAGCCTCGTTTACTCTGCAGGACTGGAGACTCTGTGGCCCCCTGTTGTTGGGAAAGATGCACTGCAGTCAGGTGACTATGAGCCTAGCAACTCTAAGCCTCATGGTCATAAAGAAGCTCCTCAGTCAGGTGATCATGGGCCTCGCAACTCTAAGCCTCATGGTCATAGAGAAGCTCCTCAGTGCTGCTGGCAGGGTGGCATGTGCTGTGTATGCTGTTCACACACTGTCATCCTGGGTGCGTGTCTACTGGCCTGTTACAGAAACACCAGCCTCAGGCCAAGTCATTGCCTGCAGTGTGAGCTTGATGTCCACACAGGCCAGAGGAGGACATTGGATCCTCTGGAAGTAGAGTTACACTTGTTTGTGAACCACAATGTGAGTGCGTGGAAAACGTGGGTCCTCTGGAGGGAGAACCAGCATGTTACGCAGAGCCATCTCTCTAGCCCCCCAAGCCCTCTGGCCCGGGTGCCACTCAGTGGTAGAGTACTTGGCCAATGTGCAAGATCCTGGGTTTGATGCCCAGAGCTGCAAAAGGAAAAGAAATGAGACTGCAGTTGAGAACATGAGTCCTGAAGGTATAGGTCTGTGTGTCCTTCCCTGTCAGTGCGTCTGTGTATGAGTATACCCCAACACGGCAGCCAGAGCGCCCCTCCCTGGGGTAGCTACTGTCCTGTCCTCTGGGACTGGAGAATCTCTAGAAACATGACTATTACTCACTGTGCACTTAGGTTCGTGCAGTGCTGTGGGACAGGAGAGGCCAAGGTCTGCATGTGCCAACACATTTCCAGACACATGGAATTCCTCACAGAGCCCCCGTTCTGGGCTCACATAACTGTTGAAACTCATCCCCCTATGCCTCCTTCATCGCAAACCACTCTGTGTCCTGAGCAGCCAAACTTAAAGCTGGCTTAGAGCCGTCTTTAGTCACATGGGGCTCATAACAGCCGTTAGCCCCAGCCCATGTTCTAAGTGCATTTATGTGACAAAACTCGCCCTACTTTCTGGGGAAGTTGGGAGAATTATGCTGATGTGGAGCCAAAGGACAGTTGGCAGTTTCTTCATTTAAGGAGTGCCTTGCAAGGTGATTCAAGGAGATCACCTTGCTGGCTAGAGGAGTTCAGAAAGAAGTCTCTGTGCAGTATCTGACCATCCGCTGGGGAGAGAGTGCTTAAGCAGTGATCCTGTGCTGAGTGCCGTAATGGGGCGGAGGGATGCTGAGAGGTTTCCAGAGGCCAAGGATGAGCTTCCGCCCGGGAACAGGGAAGGCCTGGAACCGTCTAAGGCCAGGGAGCTGGGCAAGCAGAGAAGAGAAAGCCAGGGCTGCCCGAGGCTGCAGCAGAGCGGGGCCCATTGAGAAAACAGAGCAAGGCCTGAGCTATGGGGGTAGTTGCTAGGGGAAGGCAGGGCTGAGGCCTTTCGTGGCCCTGGAAAGGTATTGGTAATGATGGCCATGCTCTTTAGGGAGAGCAATTCGTGGTTTTAATGAAGTGAATTTGTGGAGTAGGGGTGCAGAATTATAAATTCCCCCGTGGAGGTATGAAGAGGTCAGGCCAGAGCTTTGTTCAGAAGGTGGAATGAATGGACGTTACAATGGATGGTTAGCTGAGCTCATCTCTCCCACAACAGCCTCAGCTGTGAGACTGCAGAGTGGGATTCTGTGGAAGGGTCATGACTGATGGTTAGCTGAGCTCATCTCTCAGCTGTGATACTGTGAGACTGCAGAGTGGGATTCTGTGGAAGGGTCATGGCGGAGACCACCGCCCTGCCTTCAGGAGGGGTCCTTGCTTTCAAACATCTCTCCTTGTTTGATGTTCGTGGGAGTTTGGAGGTAAGGTGTACTACTTGGTATGTAGGCTGCCTCCAGCTCATAGAGATCCTCCTGCCTCTACCTCGTGATTGCTGAGGTTAAAGCTTGTGCACCACACCTGGCCTAACGAGAACTTCAGAAGTCAGACAAATGAATCAATTGTACAGCTTGTTCTGTTTATTCTTTATTATGCCGGAAGCCATATCTTCCAGTGATCATTCCACAGAGAAGCCCTGTGATTCCCTAGGCCAAGTGGGAGTTAGAAGAGATTGGCCTTCCTTCGCCATCAGGACTTGACATAGTTGTTTGTTCATTGAGACGTGCAAAAAGCCCAGTCAGTGCTTCCTGTGGAACGGCTTAGCATGTGGCTGCTCAGCTTAGCGTGTGGATGCTCAGCTTAGTGTGTGGATGCTTAGCTTAGCATGTGGATGCTCAGCTTAGCCTGTAGCTGCTTAGCTTAGCATGTGGCTGCTCAGCTTAGCGTGTGGATGCTCAGCTTAGCATGTGGATGCTCAGCTTAGTGTGTGGATGCTCAGCTTAGCGTGTGGATGCTCAGCTTAGCCTGTAGCTGCTTAGCTTAGCATGTGGATGCTCAGCTTAGTGTGTGGATGCTCAGCTTAGCATGTGGATGCTCAGCTTAGTGTGTGGATGCTCAGCTTAGCGTGTGGATGCTCAGCTTAGCATGTGGATGCTTAGCTTAGCGTGTGGATGCTCAGCTTAGCATGTGGATGCTTAGCTTAGCATGTGGATGCTCAGCTTAGCATGTGGATGCTTAGCTTAGCATGTGGATGCTCAGCTTAGCATTTGGATGCTTAGCTTAGCGTGTGGATGCTTAGCTTAGTGTGTGGCTGCTCAGCTTAGTGTGTGGATGCTTAGTATATGGAAGCTCAGGGCTTCATGAGGCTTAGAGCTCACTCTTATGTTTTCTTCAGTCTGAGCTCTGCTGAAACAGCTCCGTCCTCACACACAGAATAACAACAGGGCAGGGAGCGGGCCCCTACACCTAATCTGAGTGGCTGCCACCATGGTGCTCAGCTGTCTCTCATAAGGACCACACAGTTAGCACTGAGGACATCTGGAAAGGGCAAAGCCAGGAGCTGGAGAGAGGCTCAGGAAGAGCACTCACTGCTCTTGCAGAGGACCTGGGTTCAGTTCCCATGCCACCTGGAACTCCAGCTCCAGGGAATCTGATGCCTGTTGTCTCTGTGGGGTGGCATCTCATACCCACAGACACAGACATATACAATTAAAAAAAAAAAAAGACCAAGCCAGGCATGGTGGTGGCACACACCTTTAATCCCAGCACTCAGGAGGCAGAGGCAGGTGGAGTTAAAGGTCAGCCTGGTCTACCTAGGAAGTTCCAGAATAGTCAGGGCTATACAGAGAAATCCTATAAAAGACAAAACAAAAACAAAACAAAAACAAAAACTCAAAAATCAAAACAAAAGAAGTAAAACCTAACTTGAATTTAAAAAAGAATGAAACCAGGCAAAGTAAGTTCCTGGGGCTGTGTGATTAGTGATCCTAGAGCCCTAACCCTGAGGGCCATTAAGAGTTAGACCATGTCCTTCATGGGAAAGGCGTCTGTTCTCTCCAGTCAGCCACAGTCAATCATCTCCACTCCAGCTTCAGATTTCCTGTTACCATGAGTCCCTGACGGTTTAGAATGAAGGACGGAGGTTGGCAGGCTAAGACTCCTCAGTCAAGTCAGTAGACCAACGATGGCTTACGCCTGAGGCACAGGACACATCTTGCCTTTGGCATCTATCTGTATTGTGTGCTGAGGGGCACCTGCAACTCTGGGATGTGGGCTGTACACCAGGATGGTGAGGACCCGGGATGTGGAGCACCCGGGATGTGGGCTGCGCACCAAGATGGTGAGGACCTGGGATGTGGAGCACCCGAGATATGGGCTGCGCACCAGGATGGTGAGGACCTGGGATGTGGAGCACCCGAGATGTGGGCTGCGCACCAGGATGGTGAGGACCTGGGATGTGGAGCACCCGGGATGTGGGCTGCGCAACAGGATGATGAGGACCTGGGATGTGGGCTGCGCACTAGGATGTGGAACACCATTGTGTCAGCACATGTCTCAACTGCCCATCCCCAGGATCCCAGGTCCCCCGCAGAATCAGTATAAGGTTGTTTCCTCCAACGCTTCTGGGAGCAGCAGTGAGGGGCAGAGCTGTCTGTGTGTGGAGAACATGACTTAGAAATACTGCCTAGTGAAAGCAACCTCTGGCATATCGCTTACTGTATTTGTTTTCTTAGCATATGGTTTATGCGTTATTATGTGTGAATGAATCGGGGGGCATGAGTGTGGAAGCCAGAGGAACACTTAGTGGGCGGTCCTTTCTTTCTACCATTAGTGCTTTCTGGAGAGTGAACTCTGGTTATCAGGCTTGCTCAACAAGCAACTTCACCTAGTGAGCCATCCCCTTGGCCCTTTATTCCCAGTTTTTCAGCTGTGAAGTGGGGCTCTGTTTTACTCTAAAATGGATTTTTTTGTAACATCTTGTATGTAGAGTCCTTCTCTTTGAAGTGAGAAGTATTAACTCTTTACATACTTCTGGGATCATTTGAAATCTGTCTCCCTCTAGGGCAGTAGTTATCAACCTGTGGGTCATGACCCCTTTGGGAGTTACATATATCACATCCTGCATAGCAGACATTTACATTACACTTCACAACAGTAGCAAAATTACCGTCATGAAGTAGCAATGACAACAACAGCTCGGGAGGTCACTACATCAAGAAGAACTGTATTAAAGGTTACAGCGTTAGGGAGGTGAGACCACTGCTCTAGGGTATAAACATGAGTTTACTCTCTGTGTTCCTGCCCCTGAAACACCACACACTTAGCATGCCCTCAGGCCTGCCTTGCACAGTGGATATGTGTGCATGCATGTGTCCACAGCACGGGCCTGGATTTGGTAATGTTTCCAGCTTGTACAATGGTGTTTCTTTTTCTTTTTAGGCAGGGTTTTGCTGAGTAGCCTGGGCAGGCCTTAACTCTCCTGCCGTCTCCCTCCCAAGCTCTGGTATTACAGGTCTATGTGGCTTACATTCACAAGATTTCTAGAGATTGTTTGGTTTTGTTTGGTTGGTTTTTTTTTCTTTGTTTAGCTTGATGGATGAAACCATAGAAATGACAGGAGGGTGGGGAGGTGGCTCGTTTGCTGAAGTGCTTGCTGGGAAAGTTCAGATCCTCAGCACCCATGTTGAAGCTGGGTATGGCAACTTTCATCTGTAATCTCAGCGTGGGGGAGGCAGAGGCAGAAAGTCTAGAGATCTCCCTGGCCAGCTAGTCCAGCCCAATTGGTGGCTCTAGGTTAAGTTAGTGATCCTTTCTCAAGCCATAGATGATGAGTTTAAGGAAGGCATCCAGCGACACTCTGCCCCCACTATGCATGCACAGGGAAGTACGATGAAGGAAAAGGAGCATGCTGTGCCTTTTGTCCTGCGGTAGGCCAGCTGGTCCTTGGGCTCTGGACTCTACCCGAAGTCCACCCAAAGGCTGAGCCAGTCATCCCTGTCCTGGCCTCTACGAGTATTTGGTTCTGCATCCTGGAGCTAAGCCTGTAGGGAAGGGATCTGGGGGAAAGGCTCTGTCTGTGAGGGGACCAGGCATAGCGTGCTGAGGGGTGAAGCAGAAGGCTGGCTGGCTCTGTCTGTGAGGGGACAGGCATAGCGTGCTGAGGGGTGAAGCAGAAGGCTGGCTGGCTGTTTGTTTCTTTTTGCTTGCTTTGTTTTGTTTTTTGAGACAGGGTTTCTATTTGTATAGCCCTGTGTAACCCTGACTATCCTAGAACTCACAGAGATCCGCCAACCTCTGCCTCCTGAGTGCCAACATGTTTTTAAAAAATTAACATACGTTATTTGTATTGTATATGGGTACACATAGCATGGCACACACACATGTGGAGGTCGGAGGAGAATGTTCAGGAGTCAGTTCTCCCACTGTGTGGGACCCAAGGACCAAACCCAGTTCACAGGTGTCACACACACATTTGGACCTACTGAGCCTCCCACCAGCCTACCGCAGTCTTTAGTTTGTGTTTTTGTTTTTTTTCAAGAGAGGGTTTCTCTGTGTAGCCCTGGCTATCCTGGAACTCAGTCTGTAGACCAGGCTGGCCTCCATCTCTAAAGGTCTGGAGCATGCTTCTTAGTAAAAATTGCTGAATCAAACTGTGAAGTAAAACTACTATGAATTGAGATTGCTCTGTGGGGCCTGTGAGATGGCTCACTGGTGAAATGGGGACCTGGGTTCAGATTTCTCAACCCAATGGAAGAAAAGCTGAATGTGATGTGATAATGGGGAGGCATAGACAAGAGGGTTCTGGGAGTTCGCTGGCCAGCCAGCCTAGCCCAAGTCAAGCTCCGCGTTCAGTGAGAGAGCTTGTCTCAAAAATGTGCTGGAGAGGTCTGACTCCACTGTAGCACTCTGGAGGCAGAGGCTGGGGTTACAGGTGTGGGGCTAGTGTGAGTTCAGGGCCACACTGGTTATATAGCAAGTCCAGGCCGGCCAGGGCTACACAGGGAGACCCTGTCTTATTAACAGCAAATATAATCAATAGAAGAACGACTCCCAAGACTGTCCTCTGGTACACCCCCCCCCCCCACACACACACCCGTAAAGTGTCTTTTAAAAATGTTGCAGAGAGAACCTTGGTCTCAGAAACTTACATCAACAAGAAGTGAAGTGCCAGGTTTTCCAGATGTCTCATCTTAAGGAAACATTTCCTCATTTGGTCTACTGGAAACGTTTCCCTTTGCTCTGAAATATGCTCTGCGCCCACGTAACTTAAAAATAAACATATTTTGACTGTTCACAGTCCCATCTGAGTCGGGTTTGTAGCTCTGTGTAGTTCACTTGGGAATTACGCTGCATAAAAACAAAGGCAGAAGATCCCACATCCTTTGACTCTGTAGAGAAGTTCTTAGGGTATTTGGTGTATCCTGGATCCTCCCCTCCACACTGGTTGATCACTTGTTCTGAACTAACAGCTCCTGCTCTGAGGCAGCCACTGCATCTGCGCTACCTGGAAGGGGCTTGTTGCTCGGGGCTGCTTGTGGTTGCTCGGGCAGCTTGGGCGCTCAGGGCCATTCGGGGCCACTCGGGGTCACAACCCCCGCTGCCTGGAGCCAGGATCCTCTCAAGAGTGTGTTGTTAGCAGAGAGTGACGGAGCCATGCCTCACTCCCTGGCATCCTGTCCTCACACACACTCCTGCCATATCGCTTGCTGTCTGTCACCGGGTCCTCACCAGAGCTGTGTGGATGCCAGCACCATTTCCCTGAACCTGCAGGACCGTAACTAAGGCATCTCTTCCTTATCATGCTCTGAGCCTCAGGCATTTCCTTACAGTAATGGCCACCTAACAGATGCGCCGTCCTACTGTGCTCGTCGTCAGGGTAAATGGCTCTCCCGCTTAGGCGAGGGCCTTCCAGTGGACGTCTGTGTTTTGGAGCCTCATTGTCTGGGTTTCTATCGCTGTGATGAAACACCATGACCAAAGCAACGTGGGGAGGAGGGGTTTGTTCAGCTTATGATTTCACAGCACAGTTCATCAAAAGAAGTCAAGGCAGGGATTCAAGCAGGGCAGGAACCTGGAGGCAGGAGCTGACGCAGAGGCCATGGAGGGTGCTTCTTACCAGCTTGCTCCTCGTGGCTTGCCTATAGAACTCACAACCTCGAGCCCAGGGACAGCACCACCTACAGGAGCCTGGGCCCTCCCCTATCAATCACCAATTAAGAAAACGCCCCACAGACTCGTCTACAGCCTGGTCTTACGGAGTCATTTTCTTAGTCGATGACTTTAGTCCATGTCAAATTAGCATCAAATTAACCAGGACAGCTATGCCATGCCTCAGCATGTTCGTTTATTGGCCCACCACCAACCCTTGCTGCATTTGTGTAGGCCTCTGTAGCATCATTGTAAGTTGGCAGAGGAAGAACTGGGACGGGGAGGGCTTCAAGGAGCAAGTTCAGCAACCTGCTGACAGCTCTCCCTGTCCAGGTGTGGAAGGACAGAGTTCCTGGGACAGACGGGATGGGGGTGGGAGAGTGTGGGTGTGGGGGGGTGTGGGGTATGGGTATGTGTAGGTATGGGTGTGTGTGTGTGTGGGTGTGTGGGTGTATGGGTGTGTGTGGGAGTGTGGGTGTGTGTGTGTATGGGTGTGTGTGGGAGTGTGGGTGTGTGTGGGAGTGTGGGTGTGTATGGGTGTGGGTGGGTTGGTGGCTGGCGGCTGGCCTCCCTGGGGGAAGGCTTCTGGTCACTTTCATTCCAGCACTTCTTTTCTTCAAAGCCTTCTGAACTCTGCTGCCCCACCCTGAGTTTCAAATGATCTGTTGAAATCCCTATTGGAGAGAATTACAGTTTTGTGAGAATAATTATCTGCATTGCAAATGAAATGCTCTGCTGTCCAATCTTATCCCATATTTATCACACTAACCAAATGACAGTTGGTTAGTTGGTCTGTCTGTCCTCTATCGTCCTGCCCCTTCTGTCTCTTTCTCTTAAGTCTGAACTCTGGCCTAGGCTCATCTAGCACCTGCGGTGTTGCTGGCTCTCAATTTATGAATTTCCTCTCTGCCTCCGCTTCCTGAGTGCCGGGGTTTCAGATGTGTAATGAACATGGTTTAAAAAAAAATGCCTTTGGGGCTGGAGAGACGGCTCAGCGGGGAAGAGCACCGACTGCTCTTTGGGAGGTCATGAGTTCAAATTCCAGCAACCACATGGTGGCTCACAACCATCCGTAATGGGTTCTGATGCCCTCTTCTGGTGTGTCTGAAAACAGCTACAGTGTACTTACATATAATAAATAAATAAATCTTTTAAAAAAATGCCTTTGAGGCATATAAAAATAGCTTAGGAACCCCACTCCACCCAAGGCTGTTCCTGATAACTAGAACCCAGTGACATGGCTTAATCAAGATGACAGTCCTAGAACCCCATGATGCCCACTGCACACAATATGAGGAGACACCATGAGCAATGGTCTGCTCTGCATGCCTGGAGAGGCACCATCTTGATTTGCCCTATGACTGAAGAGTCTCCCCCAGGGTCCTGACCATCAAATCAGAGACTTCTGTTAGAGGCTGGACCTGACCCTCAGCTAAGATACATCACACAGGTGAGCGGCCTTGGGGAGACAGGCGCAGGACCATAGTTAGGAATTTAGAATGTGACCCTTGTGTGATAACCCTCAGGCTTTCGTTAGGCTGCATGTATCTGCCTTCTTGCTCCTGCCAAGGTGTGAGCCCTGCTTCTGGCCTGGCCTCCCGTCTAGAACTAAAGCCAAGAGGGTCTTGGCCCAGCTGGCCATGGCTGCCCTGTATAGAAGACATGGAGCTCTGGGGGTGTTCAGTAACTTATGGAGCTGTAGGACTGGGCCTGGAGAGAAAGAGGAGACCCTGCCTTTGCTCATACTTAATGGCCTCCTACAGAGCTGACTCTTCCCCTCCATTCCTACCTTGGCGCTCTCCAGAAAAGCCCTTCCAGTCTCTTGTGTGAGTTCCCTGCTTCTGGAGACTGAGTTTGGCTATCGGGAAATCAGTGTTGAGGTTGGTGTGGAGCTTCTGACTGGAAATCAAAGGCTGTTGAGTCCTGAGCAGGCACGGCACAGTTCCACATTAGGGCGAGTGTGGCTTGGGAGCACAGAAACTGTAGTGGCCAGGAGTTTGGTTCTTGAGCCAGCTCCCCGTTTGCAGACAACACTGTGCCTCGGTCCTCTCACTTCCCAGTGAGTCATCTGCCTGTGCAGGTGGTGTGAGGAGCAGAGGATCTCATTGGCTGGGTTTCTAGCAGAGCCTGCCGTGGTTAGTGCTCAGTAAATGTTAGGTTTACAGTTACGCTGTGCTTGGGAGAAAACACTGGGCCAACATGGCTGCCACCCGCCCCCCCATCCCCGTGCACCTTTGCACTCGGTGGAGAGACTTAGGGAGAGAGAACAGTGTGAAGCCTCTGTGGGTCGCGTTCACAGAGGCCATCCCGTAAAATATGGTCTCCCAAGAGAGCTGCTGCTGTTTGCGGAGTTCTACAGCCCAGTGAAAAGTGTTGTGTTGCTGTCTTAGTCATTGAATAACACAGGTAAATGAAAGTGTGCCTTTTTACAGATCACAGAACTAGCCTTCTGACTGTGGAGCTGATGCGTTGCTCCAATGTACTGAAGTTTATATAGCTTTTAAAAGCTAGCTCCCAGGGTGCAGCTGTAGTTCAGTGGTCAGACTCTTGTCTAGCTTCTGCAGGGCTGTGGGTTCCATCCTCAACGCACAGTAAAGAAGAGGAGAAAGTTAAATCTAAGAATTGGTTGTAGTTGGTAAAGCATATGGCTCCCAGTCCTTTGTGGAAGACTTGGGAGTTAGTCTCCGGGAAGGTCCCCTGAGGACCATTATTTCTGACAGGAAATTAAGCCCTGACTCAGGTCCTTCTTTGGGACCATGGCCTGCCTTCCTGTGTTGTTGGGCCTCTGTAGTCTAGTCCACAGCTCTCACTGAGCTCACAGTTCACTGTGCATGGGATGCCGCAGGGTTACCTCGTCTAACAGAGGTGCCTTCTCTGGACCTGACGGGAGACCTGTACACATGCCTCTTTGCCCATGGCATTTTCGGTGCCAGCTCCCAACTTCAGGCCATGCCAGTTCAAATCCTAGCTTGGCAACTATAGGGTACTTAGTCCCTGGGGTGGTCCTGAAGCTTGCTTCATTTTCAAAGTGGCAAGATCACCCCCCACCCCCAACCATGTTGCTGAGTTAGATGCTGTGGTCCACAGCACACGGCAGCTTCTTGGTAATGGTTGCTGAACGCCACCCCTCTGTGTCAGTGCTTACCGAACGCCACCCCTGTGTCAGTGCTTACTGAGGGCCACCCCTGTGTCAGTGCTTACTGAGCACCACCCCTGTGTCAGTGCTTACTGAGGGCCACCCCTGTGTCAGTGCTTACTGAGGGCCACCCCTGTGTCAGTGCTTACTGAGGGCCACCCCTGTGTCAGTGCTTACTGAGCGCCACCCCTGTGTCAGTGCTTACTGAGCGCCACCCCTGTGTCAGTGCTTACTGAGCGCCACCCCTGTGTCAGTGCCCACTGAGGCTCTTCCCGTCCTGAGTGTGAGGGCCTTTCCCTGTTACCCAGAGCCTGGCTTATGTCTCTCATCATGGCATTTATTATGTGTCCTTGTGATTTCCCGTTTGCTGTTCCTGTCCAGTTTAGCCAGCTTCTTGAAGTATGTAGCGTCCGTGTCTTGGCTGCAGTCCTCTCCTGTGCCTGGCAGGCTCTCCTCTCCATGTGCTGGAAGCTTTGGGGTGGCTGTATGCTATGCTTTTCCTCCCTGACTAAATCACTGTAGAAGAGTGGATCTGCTCGCCCACTCAGAACTAAGGGGTTGAAATTGTTTTCCTGATGCCCCCCACCCCTAACCCCCCCACCCCCAAATCGGCAGTTTTTAAAGATACACAGAACATTTGAAATGACACTTGGTAGGCCTGCTGTGCCAGGCCTTAGTCAGTCTGCAGGTTTTGTCTTATGAATTCCTCTGAGTCAAGCACTAGCACCTGTGAGAGTGATGTAAGTGAAGTAGGAGGGAGGCACTTTGGAGGTTAGAGACAGGACAGCCAGAGTTCAAGGCCAGCCTTGTTTACATGAGATCCACAGGATTGATACCCTTCCACCCCAAAGAACTGTAGAGGCCTGGAGATGCCTACTGTAGATCTGGTGTGGAGGCTGGGAGCTCTGACCTGGATACCTGCTTTATGGCACTCTCCAGCCTTGAGCCTCTCTCTCTTCTTGGGAGTCACACAGACAGCAACTGTGATCTCCCGAGGGGTTGCTGCTTTCTATAAGCGTGCGTGGCTAGGACCTGTCCCTGCAGCTGCAGTGTGTCAGTGTGTCAGTGTGCAGTGTGACAGTGGGCTGCCGTATAACAAGATGTGAACAGTCAGCTACCCACTGGGGGTAGGGGAGAGAGGGGGGGGGAGAGAGAGAG
>NW_022196909.1:47542655-47555155 GCF_008632895.1 Mastomys coucha | reverse complement strand
AAGCCACCAGGAAACTGACAGGGTAGTGGGAAGTCAAACTGGGTGTGTGGTTTGGAGGCTAGGAAATGAATTCCCTCATAAATAGGCAGTAAGGTTAGCCTTTGTGGGCCTGCCCTGTTCACACTGGCTTGTATTTCACGTACTTACAGGGCCGAGCGAGAGAATCAGGAGTTCACAGCTGGCTTGAGGAACTTAAGAAAGACTACATCTCAGTTTGAAAATGAGACCTGGGGTTGGAGCTGGGTGACAGAGTGCTCGCTTCCCAAGAAAACAGCAGCAGGGAGCCATTTAGAACACCAGGCTTCTAAGCTCTGGAACAGAAAAAGGATGCTGAAGTCCAAATAGATGAGTGAAGTGTGGAATGAGGGACAGGGACGGTGACAGGGTGGAGGCCCGCCAGGAAGCCGTTCTGATGGTGAGTGTCCTTGGGTCAGGAGTAAGCGACGGCCGTGGGGTAGAGGAAGGTGTGCAGCTTTGCTGATGGTGCACAGGGGAACCTGCAGGTGTTCTAGACCTCCAGATCCACACAGATCGTGTGTGAGTGCGAGTGTGAGTGTGTGTGTGTGTCTGTGTGTGTGTGAGAGAGAGAGAGAGAGAAAAAGGGAGAGAGAGAGAGAATATTGCCAGGTTCTCTAGATCTCCAGATCCACACAGATTGTGTGCATGGGGAGGGGGAAGGGAGGAGACAGACAGACAGACAGACAGACAGACAGACAGAGGAGATGGGGAAGGGGCAAGTTATTAGAATGAAACAACTCTTCCTGGGTTCCTTATAACCGAGTGGAGCTGTCTCCGGTCTGAGCTAGCTCCTTCAGTCTGTAGTTAGAATCCAGAGGCAAAAGAACACAGAGCTGATTCCTTCCTCGTGCGTCCAGATGGCCTGCTTTGTCAAGCTGGCCTGTTTCACAGCTTCTGCATCCTGGTGGCTGGCTGGC
This sequence comes from Mastomys coucha, assembly GCF_008632895.1. Lineage (NCBI taxonomy): Eukaryota > Metazoa > Chordata > Mammalia > Rodentia > Muridae > Mastomys > Mastomys coucha. The sequence continues at coordinate 47,554,220 of NW_022196909.1, read as the reverse complement.
TGGCTGGCTCTGCCCTGGCCAGACCCTCTGCACCTCCAGAGTCTGAGAATGTTGTCCTCCCATCTGTGAGCAAAGGCCGTTGCGGAGCAGGCCTGGGTCTAGTTGGCCTGGTCAGGCTGCTGGCTGCACCGGTGCCCATTACATTCCAGACTGTGAAGGACAAGGCACACAGGAAGCGGAGAGCAGCGTTCTATAGCCGCAAGCCTTCTGGGGTCGTTGCAGAGACTGGGATTTCACGCTTGCGATCAGCCTGTCAAGAGTACTCTGTCACAAGCGAGCTGTAGCCGTGCGATAAGGGAGCAAGCATCCTGATGTCCCCAGGCAGAGGCATTAGCCTGGGCAGTTTGGGAAGTGTGTTCTCGAAACGGGGAGCCTAGGGTGAAGCCACACCCACTTCCACGTCCGGTGTCTGCGTCTCACGTCTCACGGTTATTTTGACTTTAGAACAGCCCCTGGCCCCTGGGTTTTACTCACGGCTTTGTGCCTCACCCCACATGTCATCCCTCAGTCTGGTGTTCCCAGCCACCTCTCTGAGCGGCACACTTGTGTTGTCCCCACCCCGCCATGCCATCTGCTGTGGGCCAGTTACCTTCCTTGTTCTGCGATCACTGTCCGTGGTCCCGTTCCTCGGGGCATGTTACACAGACCCGCCTTGTCCATCACACACTTGGTTTGCAGGCAAGGAGACTGAGGCACAGCATGGTGAAGCAGGTGCATCTCTGGAGGTCAGGGGACAGCCTACAGGATGGCTCTTGCCTTCTGCCACGAGAGTCCTGCACCCTTACCTGCTGGGTCATCTTGCCAGCCCCCGGATGCCTGGATTTTAAGGTTCAGACCCTAAAGACCCCGAGTCAGGCGCATGGCAAGAAGATTTGGTGTTTGAAACGAGCCTGGGCTACATGGGGGAAGACGTCTCAGGAGAACAGAGTTGAGAAGATCCTGCACCCGCTGCTGGAGGTGGTGTTTGGTGCTGATGCTGTCACGCTACCACTGACCCTCCTGGTGTGACGTCAGTCCAGCTTCCAGTCTGCCTCGGAGTGTGGTTACTTCTTAGAGGGTAGTTTCTTCATGTATGAAACGAAGGAAGCTAGGAGGTGGTGGCACATACCTTTAGGCCCAGCACTCAGGAGGCAGAGGCAGGTGGGCCTTTGAGTTCAAGGCCAGCCTGGTCTACAGAATGAGTTCCAGGACAGCCAGGGCTACACAGAGAAACCCTTGGAAAATCAAAAAAGAAAGAAAGAAAAAATGAAATAAGACAAAGGAGTTGGTCTGGATGCTTTCCCAAGTCCTTTCTCACTCAGCAAAGCCTCTGGTTTCTAGAATTCTCCCTGTGATAGGACAGTGAGATGAGCAAATGATGCTGTGGTGTTTGCTCTGGTTAGGTGCTATTTAGAATCATAGTGTGTCATGCATTCAGGTGTGTGTGTGTGTGTGTATGTGTATGTGTGTGGGTGTGGGTGTATGTATGTGAGAGTGTGAGTGTGTATATGAGAGTGTGTGAGTGTGTGTATGTGAGTGTGTATATGTGTGTGAGCGTGTGTGTATATGTGTGAGTGTGTATATGTGAGAGTGTGAGTGTGTATACGAGAGTGTGTGTGTGTGAGTGTGTGTATATGTGTGAGTGAATGTATGTGAGAGTGTATGTATATGAGTGTGTGTGAGTGTGTGTATATGAGTGTGTGAGTATGTGTGAGTGTGTGAGTATATGAGTGTGTGTATGTGAGAGAGCGTGTGTGTGAGTGTGTGTGTGTGTGTGAGTGTGTGTGTTTCTGGGAATTGAACCTAGGACCTGACGCATTCTGGGCAAGTACTCTGCCACTGAGTTTTATTCCCAGCCACCCCCACCCTTACAACCACTCTTTTGAAAAGTCACATAGCACAGTGTTTGCCTGTGTAAGGACACAGTTCCATAGTTTATAGCATACCCACAGGTGTGTACAGCATTACCACACTCTAATTTATAATCATGCCCACAAAGAAATCCTGTACCAATCAGGCTTCACCTAGCATGTTTCTGCAGCGCTTCCTACTGTACGCGCCGTGATCTCCTTCCTGTGTGGGGCGCTGCCCGCGTGAGCGCGTCTGCTGCTCACTGTTAGGTGTTTGTAGCTCATCCATGGTGCAGCTGGGTGCACCCATACTTCTGCGTGTCAGGAGTCCTGTGCTGTACTGACTGGTACATTGTATTTTGGTCATTTTTCATTAGCTGACATGTGGAAGTAGGCCTGTGTTTTTCTCATAGTAAAATGCTGAATTATGCAGTAGTAATCTATTTAACTTTCTGAAGACCTGCCAGGGTTTCCTCAGTGGCTTCCTCATCTCCTTGTCCTCCCAGGAGCCCGAGGGCCCCGGCACCTGTGACCTCACAGGCTTGCTGCTGTCTCTTTCTAGTCTAGCTGGTTGTTTTGTGTTGTTGCTTTTTGTTTGTTTTTCAGGTTTTTTTGTTTGTTTGTTTGTTTGTTTGTTTTTTGAGATACGGTTTCACTGTGTAGCCCTGGCTGTCCTGGAACTCACTCTGTAGACCAGGCTGGCCTCAAACTCAGAAATCTGCCTGTCTTGCCTCCCAAGTGCTGGGATTAAAGGCGTGCGCCACCACCACCTGGCAAAAGGTGAACTCTTAACTGTGCTCCTTAGGATGACTGTAAACTTTTCAGCTTAGAAATCCTTCTGCCTCAGTCTCTGGCATAACTTGGAGGAACTACTAAGTGGCTATATACAGTGATTTAAAAAAAATGTATGTTTACTTCATATCAAACATCTCTTCATGGGTTTATCGGCCACTTATGTTACTTCTTTGGAAGATTAATGTCTTTTCAAAGCTGTTGGCTGTATTGGAATTGATCTGCTTTCTAATTATTGAGTCATAATGAGTATGCTGTCTTCGAAGGTTTCGTTTGAGAGTCCAGATCTCCACTCATGACATTGTCCACTCCATCACTGCTTTTGTAGACTAAACGTTACTGTCTACGGAGATGTTTTGAAATCAGCGACCAGGAGTGGAAGCATAAAACGATGTGGCCTTCAGCCTGGCAGAGGGTCCCGCATGCGGGAGGGGAGGTAGCCGCAGGGTCTGTGCCCGGCAGAACTGCATAGCCTTCCTCTAGACATTTGACATCTTTGGATTGTTGGATTTCTTCCAGTTCTTTTGTGACTTTGATTGACATCTTCCAAAAGGCTTGTCAAGGCTGGTGTCTTTGAAAATATGCTGACAGATTGGATTAATTTAATATGACTTTAAATTGTTTTCAGGGCTGGGGGTGTGGCTCGGTTGTAGAGCACTCGCCTAGCTTGCATGGACACCTCCGCGTTCAGTCCCCAGCCCTAAAACAACAACAAGCGCCAGTCATGTTTGCTTGAGTGTTATGGTTTTCTTCCCAGAAGGTGGCAGGAGCTGTTTGAGGGCTGTCATTCTGAGGACTGTGGCTTTAGATCGGGCTGCCAAGGCTGCAGGAGAATCACTAGAGAAGGGAAGAGTCTGTCCGAAGATGACGACTGTGTCAGAGCTGAAAGCTGTGTCCTCCGTGTACCTCTCAGAAATGGGAACCTTCTGCAGAAAGCAGAGGAGGAAGGAGGCCGTCACTTTGTTCCCAGGACACATTTGGGCTGGGTGAAAGTGGCTTTTCATCACTGATCTCTGGAGTTTGCCTGGGGTCTGCCGAGCTTTACCTTGGCTGCACGCCAGAGCCCTGCCTGGCTAGCGTCTGTTTTCTCAATGGCAGTTGCATGGAGCTCAGGACTCTGGCCTACATCCTTTTCCCTGAACCTTTTGCAAGAATAAAATCCTTGAGAGCATTGCCTCCTACCTAGTGTTAGAAGCCAGGCCTCATGACGAGCTGGCTCTGCCCCAGGCTGCCCTCGCTCCTACACATGTGAAACCTGTTTGTTTTGGCCAAGACTTTTAAAGAAAATACCTTCCACACACATCCCGGCTAGAACAGCCCTGCCTTGTTCTCCTCCTCTCACCCTCACCCGCGCGCCTGTCTTCTTCCCCTCCCGTTTGTTTCTTCTAGACGCTTGTTCAGACCTCTCCTCACCTCAGTGTCTGTCTCGCTGCAAGCAGTGGCCACGAGAGGCCATTCCTGGTCACTCTAGCAGAAGAAAATCCTCTCGAGTTTTATTGGTTAGACACACTTGAAGGTTGTTGGGCTGCATTTTTTTACTGTTCTGGCCTGGTGCAGAGTGTGTGTGTGTGTGTGTGTGTGTGTGTGTGTGTGTGTGTGTGTCCCCGCTAGAGCATTGGTCTGAATGAGCTGTCCCCTCAGCCCTGTGTTCCATTTCTTCAGTGTCTTTAGCTTTCACATCAGAAACTGATTGCCCTGATGTCAGCTTGCATCAAAAACTGCTGAGAGAGAGAGACAGAGAGAGAGAGAGAGAGAGAGAGAGAGAGAGAGAGAGAGAGAGAGAGAGAGAGCGCTCCTGCTTTCAGACTTGCTGATGTCATCAGACTTTAGTCATTTGCAGTGACTGAGAGAAGCAAGGACTGGGACAGCATGCAATATCTGTGTCCCTGGTTCTCTAGCCTTGGTTCTTGCTGTTTTTAAACTCAAAGGCGTGAACACCTGCCTGTCATTAAAAGGCCCAGTGGGACCAGGCATGGCCATGGCGCAGGCCTTTAGTCCCAGCACTCAGAAGTCAGGCGAATCTCTGAGTCGAAGGCCAGCCTGGTCTACAGATCAAGTTCTGGGACAGCCAGGGCTACACAGAGAAACCCTGTCTCGAGAAACCAAAGCAAGCAGGCAATAACAAAGACACAGTGGGTAACATACGGGGATCCACTTCTTATTTAGTTTTTAAATTTTATTTCAGTTTATATTTTTTTCAAGACAGGTTTTTCTCTGTACAGCCCTGGGTGTCCTGGAAATTGCTTCATAGACCAGGCTGGCCTCGAACTCACAGAGATCTGCTTGCTTCTACTTCCGGAGTGCTGGGATTTAAGGTGTGCATCACCACACCCAGCAGACATCCGCTTTATAACATTTTACATTTTGGGCTGGAGACGCAGCTCAGTTGTCGAGCTTGTGTTGCTTGCTCTAGGCCCTGGGTTTGATCCCCAGGACTGGGCAGGGGAGAGAGGTTTCGTTGGTAATTGCTGTGTCTGGCCACGGCTATTCAGCAGACCCTTGAGAGAAAGGGGTTGATGTAGCTTCTGAGTGGGACGGCTGCTCTGCAGCAGTGGCGACTGAATCTCTCCTGTCTCTGGCAATGCTGAGGGAGGCCCGGGATTTCTTTTCATGCTGGCAAGCCCTGGTCTGTAGTGTTTGCTGAAGGAGGGTGCAGGCAGAGCAGCCCCTCCTGTAGAGTGAGTCAGACCAGGGCCAGGGACCACAGTGCTGGCCATGCCTGCCCTCTCGGGGCTTGTCCTGGGGTTGTGGCTGCCAAGGGGCAGCTGAAGGCAGCCAGGGTCAGGGCTGAGGTCATTCTCCCCAGTGTTCTGACCCCTGCATGTGTGTATGCATGTGTGTGTGTGTGTGTGTGTGAGTGTGTGTGTGTGTGTGTGAGTGTGTGTGCTAAAAGCAACCAGGATCAGGACTGAGGTCATTCTCCTCAAGTGTTCTGCACCCCTGCATGTGTGTATGCATATGTGTGTGTGTGTGTATGAGAGTGTATGTGTGAGTGTGTACATGCTCATGTGATTACAGTGTGTGTGTGTGTGTCAGTGCTTGTGTCTTCCTTTATTGGCCTCCTTCTTATCCCCCCAACCCCTCCCTACCCCCGCTAAGGACCTAACCCAAGGCTTTGTACTTTCTAGGCAAGTACTATATCTCTGAGCTAAATCCCCAACCCCTCCATCTTTCTTCTGACATCATCTCTCAGTGAACTCACTGATTAGCCGGTCCAGCTGGCCAGTGAGCTCAGGGATCCTCATGTCCCCTCCCAGCAGCAGGGTCATGGCTGTGTGCTGCATACCTGCTTTTACATGTTTTCTGCTAAATGTACATTTGTTCGTGTGCACCTACATACCACTCTGCATATATGGAAGACGGCCTGAGGGAGTCGGTGTTTTATTCCCACCATTTGTTATTGCCTTGATTGGTATGACTGTTAACTCAGGATGGACCTGAGGCTATCGGGCTTCATGGCAGGCACCCTTTCGTTCTGAGCCATCTCCCCAGCTGACTGAGCATGAGCTGTGGGCTGTGTGGGTGCTGAGGATCCAAATGCAGTTCCTTGTGCTGCACGGCAGGCTCTTTGCCCAATGACCTGTCATTCCCGCCTAGATTGTTTTGTTGCTTGTAGGCTAAGTGGGGAATTCACATCTTCATTTGTTATTGCCTTGATCCCACTTCTAGGCCACTTCTCAGACTATCTCAGTGCCCTTTGATATAGGCTAAGTGCTGTTGTGCCTTCAAGCCAGTCTGGACTGCTAATTCTATACAAAGTCTCAACTGAGTGGCAGTAGAGGGAGCCTGCCTAACATCCTGCTCACAACAGATGGTTCCGTTATTCCTCACTCCATCCCATGTGTACAGGACAGTCAACACACTACTCTCTATTCATAAGGAAGGCACTCCCTCCCACTTGCGGCACTTTTTTTACTTTTTATTTTTTAGTTATGTATTTATGCACACGTCTGAGTTTGGGTATGTACACATGATATGCATGTTCCAGCAAAGGCCAGAACAGGGGAACAGATCTCTTAGAACTAGAGTTGCAGGCATTTGTGAGCTGCCTGATAGCGGTGCTGGGAACCAAACTAGGCTCCGCTGCAAGAGCAGTGTCTTAGTTTGGGTTTCGTTGCTGCGAAGAGACACCATGACCTCGATGACCCCTACAGCGGAAAACATTTCCCTGGGGCTAGCTTACAGGTTCAGAGGTTTTAGTCTATTATTGTCATGGCAGCAAGCGTCTCAGTGTGCTGGCAGGCAGGGAGCTGGAGAAGGAGCTGAGACTTCTACATCTTGATCCAAAGCCAGCAGGAGGAGACTGTGTGACACTTGAACATTCAAAGCCCTCCCCCATGGTGACATACTTCTTTTCAACAAGGCCACACCTCCTAGTAGTGTCCTCCCTCTGGCCACACATTCACACATGATGAGTCTGTGGGGCCCATGTCTATTCAAACCATCACAGAATGCACTCTTAGCCAGTGAACCCTCTCTCCAGCACCCTTTGCCCGACTGCTACCTTGCACATGTATAGTAGGGAAACAAGGCATAGGCAGGGTCGACAGCTATACACAATTTTAAGCATTACTTTGGGTCTTCGACCACATCCCCGACAGATGAAGGAGCCAGTGAAATAGTCGCCTTATTTCTGTGGCGGAAGAAGACAGAAAGAAGTGCGGGCCTGTGGGCCTGACTTGCAGCATGAGGCAGTAGGGAAAGGCAGATGAGGCAGGAGAGGCGGTGTGAGGGCTAGTGAGAAAATGAGTGCAGCTGCTCAGCCACTGCATTGTTGCCTTTCCTGCCTGATGTTGGCCTAGTGCTGATGGGCGGGGTCTGGCATGGTGGGAGGGGTCTCTGATGGGCGGAGTCTTGCATAGCGGGCGGGGTCTGGTGTGATGGGCAGAGTCTGGTATGGCAGGCGGGGTCTGTGTGATGGGTGGAGTCTGGTGTGGCAGGCGGGGTCTGTGTGATGGGCGGAGTCTGGCATGGCAGGCAGGGTCTGTGTGATGGGCGGAGTCTGGCATGGTGGGAGGGGTCTGTGTGATGGGCGGAGTCTGGCATGGCAGGCAGGGTCCGTGTGATGGGCGGAGTCTGGCATGGTGGGAGGGGTCTGGTGTGATGGGCAGAGTATTGCAGCACTGTTAATTCCCTTCCCCCCCCCCCCACACACACCTTGGTGAGGACCAGGTCCTGAGCACATAGCCTCGTGGCCATTGTGGCCTTTAATGCAGTCCTGTTTATGTTAACCCTGCTCCTCTGTTGAGCTGTCAAACAAGTCATTGTACGTGATGCTGTGGGACATTGCTTCCCCTGGACCCCTCTCCAGGCGCTGTTGCATAGTGACTGATCTCTCTTCTCTTTCCTTCCCTCTGAGAGGGACCTGCTGACATATCCTTATCTCATAAGTAAAATGCAGTCAGAATGGATGCCTTTTACATTTACCCATTTTAAAGTACATTTTAAGCCATTTATTCTCTTGTTTCATTTTGTTTTTTGGTTTTGGTTTGGTTGATTGGTTTTCTTTTTTCTCTTTTTCTTTTTGGCTGGGAAGGGAGACAGGGTTTCTCTGTATAGCCCTGGCTGTCCTGGGACTCAGTCTGTGGACCAGGCTGGCCTCAAACTTGGAGATATACCTGTGTCTGCCTTCTGAGTGCTGGGATTAAAGGCCTGCACCATCATTGCCTGCATTGTCTGTCTGCCTTCCTTCCTCTTTCTTCCTTTCTTTCTTTCTTTCTTTCTTTCTTCCTTTCTTTCTATCTTTTTGTTTTTGTTTTTGTTTTCTTCAAGACAGGGTGTCTTAGTCAGTGTTTCTATTCCTGCACAAACATCATGACCAAAAAGCAAGTTGGGGAGGAAAGGGTTGATTCAGCTCACACTTCCACATTGCTATTCATCACCAGAGGAAGTCAGGACTGGAACTCAAGCAGGTCAGGAAGCAGGGGCTGAGGCAGAGGCCATGGGGGGATGTTCCTGACTGGCTTGCTCAGCCTGCTCTCTTATAGAACCCAAGACTTCCAGCCCAGGGATGGCACCACCCACAAGGGGCCCTCCCTGCTCCCGATTGATCACTAATTGAGAAAATGCCTTACAGCTGGGTCTCAAGGAGGCACTTCCCCAACTGAAGCTCCCTTCTCTGTGATAACTCCAGCCTGTGTCAAGTTGACATACAAAACCAGCCAGTACACAGGGTTTCTCTGTTTAGCCCTGTTGTCCTGGAACTTACTTTATAGACCAGGCTGGCTTCGAACTCAGACATCTGCCTGCCTCTGCCTCCCAAGTGCTGGGATTAAAGGTGTGCGTCACCATTGCCCAGCTTCCTTCTTTCTATCTTAAAAGAATTATTTATTTATATGAGTACACTGTCGATGTCTTCAGATACTCCAGATGATGGCATAAGATCTCATTACAGATAGTGAGCCACCATGTAGTTGCTGGGATTCGAACTAAGGACTACTGCTGGAAGAACAGTCAGTGCTCTTAACCTCTGAGTCATCTCTCTAGCCCTCTCTTTATATATATATATATATATATATATATATATATATATATATATATATATATATATGTATATGTGTATACATGTGTGTATATATATCAAGTGTTTTTTTTTAAGATTTATTTATTTATTATATGTAAGTACACTGTTGCTCTCTTTAGACACACCAGAAGAGGGCGTCAGATCTCATTACAGATGGTTGTGAGCCACCATGTGGTTGCTGGGAATTGAACTCAGGACCTCTGGAAGAGCAGTCAGTGCTCTTAACTCCTGAGCCATCTCTCCAGCCTAAGTCATTAATTTCTAATTGCAGTTTTAAAGGCTTTTCTTTTCCTTAGAAGAATCAGCACCAAGCAGACCCATTTAGCCATACTGAACAATTCAGTCTCCCTTGGACTTCTTCAGAACAACCATGCCACCCCTACAGAGCCGTCCTCACCCTGAGAAGCAAGTAAACCTGCTGTGAAGGAGGCCTGTGTCACTGCCCTGCTCGACCTTCCTGCTCCCTGTTGGGCAGATGTGCTGGTGTTTGCCCTAGAGCTGCACATCTGAAGCACCTCACGCCTGCCCCAGCCAGTTTCTGTCCCAGCTGAGTGTTTACTAAGACTTGGTTATGTTGCTGAACTAGGTCCCAGCAGTTCTGCTTCTGGGTTTTCCTCCCATTGAAACCTGAAGCCGAGCCTCCCAAACATTGGCTTTTACAATCCCTGTACCCACGAGGAGTCTCCATGTGACTCAGGGTATATAAGGACATAACATAGGTTAACAAGTCAAATAGTTATCAATAACAATCCAGAAAGAAGTTTATTTTAAAACAATTTTTCTATCTATGTATCATTTTTATTACATACTAACTGAAGAAAATTTGAATGCTAACAAGATGGATATTTTTGTCTGTCTAATACAAGTCAATTTGATATATTGACTTGTTATTACATGATAAGCAATGACAATAGGAAAATATTAAAATTATCTGTTTTCTAAGATCAAGTTATTAAAAACACCACATCTCACAGATAAATACACACAGACTGAGAGCCAAGAGATGGAAGCCAACCTACCAAGCACACACCAGCCATCCAGGCTGCTGTGGTTCTAACATCTGATCGCGCAGCTGGAGCGATGAGGAAGACTGCTTCATCTCTGCATTCTAGCCACGTGTTAAGTGCAGCATGCAGACTCAGGGACAGAACTGCATCATTGCCTCCGTAGATGCCGAACAATGTGTGATAGACTGTGACGAGCACCATATGGACTGGGGCAGGGCTCCCGCCCTCGCTCCTGTTCAGTATGGTACTTGCAGGTCTGGAGCCTCGTGAAAACTAAGATGGATGCAGAGAAGAAGGGACGGTCAGAGCACCTGGTGGCAGACAACCTGATTGTATGTTTAAAAGACCCGTAAGCTGCCACCAAAAGACCTGTAGAATGTGCTGATAAACACTTCCAGTCAGCAGCCACTCCTGAAATTGGCATACTATTTTTCCTAGGTAAAATAATAAATCTGAACACACACACACACACACACACACACACACAAATTAGGAAAAATATCCTACTCATGATAGCTTCTAAAAAATGAGGACTGTGCTCAACCAGGAGGTAAAGACACCTCTGATGAGCCCTCAGGAGGATGCTACAGAGAAAGCTGAATGCTCTCCCACGCGTGTGGGCCGGCAGACTTAACATGATGAGGACGGCTGTAGTACCAAAGGTAGCCGCCCCATCAGAAGCAGTGCTACAATTGTACAAGAGCACAGAACAACTACAGTAATCCTAAACAGAAGGAGTAATGCTGGGGACGGCCTCATAACTAGTTTCAGCTTGCGCTGTAGAGCCAAAGTCATGAAGACAGCCTAGCACAGGCATGTGGACCAACGGACTCAAGTAACGTCTGTACACAGAAGTCCAGATAGCTATAGTCGTCTGGTGTTTTAAATTACTGTCGGGTATGTAAGAACACGGAGTCAGAGGGCAGCTCTGTGGAGTTGGACTTCTCATCCACCTTCATGTGTAATCCAGGGACCGAACACAGGTTGTCAGGTTTACGTGGCAAATACCTTCACCCATGGAGCCACCTTGCTGTGTTTTAGCAGGGTTATTACAAACATACACTGACGGAAAAGACCACCTCTTTAGCAACCAGTACGGAGAAAGCTGGTAGCTATCTGTAGATGAATGAACCCTGACCCCCGCCGTTCACTCTGCAGAATCAGTGTGGATCGGAGCCCTAAGGATCCGACCTAAAGCTTTGAATCCACGAGAGGGGAAACTCCCAAGACACGGGCAGGGCTGGGGACATTCTGAAGAGAACCCCAGTTGCACAGCAAACCACCCCAAAGGTTTACACAAGGCAGAGGGAGCAATCAGCAGAGTGAAGAGACAGAATGGGGGAGGGGTGGGTCTCCCTCAGACAGGGGCTAATGCAGAATGGGGGAGGGGGTGGATCTCCCTCAGACAGGGGCT
>NW_022196909.1:47521989-47542127 GCF_008632895.1 Mastomys coucha | reverse complement strand
GGGCTAATGCAGAATGGGGGAGGGGTCGATCTCCCTCAGACAGGGGCTAATGCAGAATGGGGGAGGGGTGGGTCTCCCTCAGACAGGGCTAATACAGAGAACATGTAAAGAACACTGAACACACCAAAAATAAACCTTCCGGTCCACAGGCTAGTGGACTGAATGTACAGTTCCCAAAAGAAACACAAAAGGCTGGTAGATATTTGAAAAAGTGTTCGGCATCCTTAGTCACCTGGAAAATAGGAATAAAAATTTCTTTTGAGATTCCATCTCACCCAGGTCACATTGGCTGACAGGAAATGAAAGGACAGAGGCTGGCAAGGACAGGAGGGGCAGCCATAGTCGCTGCTGCTGGAAATGCCTTGGTGCTGCTGGTACAGAAGCCAAGGTGGAGGAGGCTCCTCAGCAAAAGGGGGGGGGATAAGGGGGGGTGGTGGGGAGGGGTGGGGGTGGGGGTACCGCACACTGTAATTCTAGGGCCTGGGAGGTGGAGGCAGCCTGGGCTGCATACTGTCTTATCTCAGAAGACCAAGACAACAAAAGCTGCCACTGACCAAGGTGTCCCTTAAGTGTCCTCAGAGGTCCATACTCATTGCAGCCGTAGGGGCCGAGGAATGGAAATCAGCTGATGGTGGAAGAGAATGATGCTGACGTAATCGCTAGGGAGCCAGACTCCATTACATTAGGTAAAACTCTGTGTGCATAAGAAGTAGGGAAGGGGAGGGGAATAAAAGAGGGTCATGGAATCTCTGTGATGAGAAAGCAGAAAGGCTGCTGGGGGGCAGGGGGAGGGGTGGGAGGGAGCAGGGGAAGGGGTGGGGCAGCAGGGGACCTTGAATCCAGGCCGTGATCTAGGGGAGGAGGATGAAAAGAACAGTGTGTGTGTGAAAACACCGTAAGGAAACCCAGCCACTTCTTTTGTTTGCGGTTTGGAGGCAAGGTTTCTCTGTGAAGGCCTAGCCATCCTGGAACTTTGTAGACCAGGCTGGCCTCAAGCTACAGAGAGAGCAGCCTGCCTCTGCCTCCAGAGTGCTGGGATTAAAGGCGTGCGCCACCACCACCTGGCTGATAAGCCACTTTTATAAAGTCCTTGTTTTCCTTGATTAAAGCGTTCCGTAGAAGCAGAAAGCTTGCTATGTGGAGCCAGCGCCACCATTCATAGCGCAGTCTACTGGATCGCAGCCGCGGGGTGTAGGTAGTGTGGAGCCAACACCACCGTTCATAGCGCAGTCTACTGGATCGCAGCCGAGGGGTGTAGGTAGTGTGGAGCCAACACCACCGTTCATAGCGCAGTCTACTGGATCGCAGCCGAGGGGTGTAGGTAGCATTGTTTGGTGTTGCATAGTGCAACCAGAGATGCAGAGAACTCATGTGATGTAACACAGCCCAGCGCTGCCAGAAGTACCTTGAGTTCATCACACACTGGATCTTGAAAGAATTAATTTTTGGCCATTGTAGGTAGGTCCAGAAATATCTTACCGCTACTACTATCATTGGTTTTTGTTGTTATTGTTATTATTGTTGTTACTGTTATTATTGTTGTTATTCCCACACTCAGTTACAGGAAGGTTCAGAAATATCTTACCACTACTACTATCATTGGTTTTTGTTGTTATTGTTATTATTATTGTTGTTACTGTTATTATTGTTGTTATTCCCACACTCAGTTACAGGACTCCACATGGTTTTAGCCCACAGTTTAATTGGTAAAAGACAGGACTGAGGTGATGTGTAACCCCACCTTTGATCCCAGCAGGCAGTTCCTTGTTAGTTCCAGGCCAGTCAGAGCTACATAGAGTGACCTTGGCTTAAACAAACAAACCAAATGAATCTTAAAAACTTGTGTTACAGCATCAGACTATTTAGTAGTTGTCGTGTGTGTGTGTGTGTGTGTGTGTGTGTGTGTGTGTGTGTGAGTGTATGCCTCACTGTGTAGTCCAGGCCAGGCTGAACTTGCCAGGTGAACTCGCTGAGCACCTCCAGAGACAGTTTGTGAATTTTTATTCTTAAAATGTTTTTTTACATAACATCAGGGTCCCGGGACAGTGATGTGGGGCTCTCTTATTTAATGAATACAGTTGTTTCACAATCAACTCAAAAGTAGTTAGAATAGTCCAGTAGAGACAGAAGTCTACTTCAGCCATCAATAGACCAGGTGCAGAGCAGTCATTGACCTAATGACTTCGGGGCCCTTCCTCCCAAGTCAGGCACACACAGGCTGCAGCCAGCAGAATGCCTTCCTTAGCACTTTACTGTGAGCTTGCCTGGTAAGTTTTAGCAGCTTCCCACGTGTGCTGTGGTGGGGTCATTGCTCACTGCCCTTTTGCCTTTGAGTACTGAGAAGTAAAAAGCACTGGCAGTTCCTCAGGGCAGCTGATTCTGGTTCTTCATGAATCCTGGTGTTTGCTAATGCCTCCCACATCCTGCTTATCCTGGTGTTTGTTAGTGCCTCCCACATCCTGCTTAGAAGACAGAAGTCGGCCCCAGCAAACTGGGAGAGCCAGGGCATATCATCCCCTGTGGCCTTTTCACCTCTTGTCCCATCCTGTAGGGAGTGGCTGAAGTCCCTTGACATTTGGAGGAAGCTCTGCGGCCCAGGCATCTTATCTGGGTCCTAGAGAGATGGCAACAAAGAGTTCATATCCAGAGTTGGTGTCGCAGACTGTTCATTTGCTTTTCACACCAAGCATAGTTGCAAGAGCAGCAGCCTGGGTCTAAGAAGGGAGTGTCTGCTGGTGAGGACACTGCCTCTGTCACTCTGGAACCCCACTGCCTGGAGAAGAGAAGGCAGGGCCACAGCGCGCATCCCTTATCTGGCTGGGTGAGCGGTGCAGCCAACTGACCTGCAGGTGAATGGGGCCATCTGCAGTGTGCCATTTCCCTGTCTCTCCTGCTGGAAGCATGCATTTAGTCAGTGTACAGAATGTTCTAGACAGTGCACTCAGAGGGCCTCTGTCCTTGAAGCACCTATGGGAATCTGCATGTTATTTCAGAGGAGAAATAGAAATGTGACATGATTTAGTTTGCACCGGTCTGTGGAATGGGGAAATACTTTTCTTGATGATTTTGTATACACTGTCTTTTATACTCATTTCATACAAAATCAAATGAATCAAAATAGACATGTTGATGACTCAAACCTTTCCTAAATTATAAAAGCCCATTTACAATTATTTAAGTAATATGCCTTCCTGGTTAAAAAAAAAAAAGTCAAAACTATAAAGTTTACAAACTAGAGGACTAGAGAGATGGCCCAGTAGTAGCACTGGCTACACTTTCAGAGGGCCAGGGTTCAATTCCCAGCATCCACATGGCTGTTCACAACTGTCTGTAACTCCAGCTCCAGATCCGACACCTGAGTGTAGGCAAAATACCAGTGCACATGAAGTAAAAATAAATTTACAAAATTTATAAAATATCTTTATCCTTCAGATCCCCATAAGCTGTAAGAAATTAACTTCTTTCTCTATGCTTATACAAATGCAGTCTGTTTCCTTCAGTGGTTGCCTAATCTGCCTTTATGGTTTTTACATGTAATGCATTGTTGATGACTTTATTATGACAGCTTGTAACTGTGTGTTCCTGTTGACACACATGGAGACCAGGGACAGTGGATTCCCTAGAGCTGGAGTTATACACAGTTGTGAGCTGCCCAAACACAGCCTGGGTCCTCCACAAGGACGTTCTGTGTTCTTAACTGCTGAGCCACCCCTCCAGCCCCTCAGGTTGGTTTCCTTTAAAAAGTCATGAGAAGCTGGACTTTAATCCCAGCACTTGGGGCAGAGGTAAGTGGACCTCTGAGTTCCAAGAGAGCCTGGCCCTATCTAGTGAGTTCCAGAACATCCAGGGGTATGTGTGAAACCCTGACTCAGAGTACCTAAATAAACAAATAATTAAATATCATATCTTACATATGTATAGTACATTGTTTAATGTATAAATGATTCAGAATATATAATACTATATATTAAAACCTATGTTATTGTTGTTATATTAATGAAAGTGTAAGTTGTCAGGATTATTTTCTGTTTTGAAAAGGATCTCACTGTATGGCCCAGACTGGTTTTGCATTCACAGCCACCCTCAGATGATGGGTTCACCCCAAGCCCCAGCTGTTTTTAAGTAAAGGGGTATATGACTTTTCTTTTTTAGTAATGGATGGATCAGGTACTCTGATGTGTAACACTTTTGACCATCCTGACGCGCAATTCTGAGATTTGACCCAAAATCCTCAACAAAACCCAAACTGGGGCTGGAGAGATGGCTCAGCGGTTAAGAGCACTGGCTGCTCTTTCAGACGTCCTGAGTTCAAATCCCAGCAACCACATGGTGGCTCACAACTATCTATAATAGGATCCAATGCCCTCTTCTGGTGTGTCTGAAGAGAACAATAGTGTACTCATAAACACATAAAATAAACAAATCTTTAAAAAAAGAAAGAAAGAAAAAAGAAAGGAAAAAGCCTGGTTGTCACCAAGCAGCAGAGTGTGACAGGTTGGGACCCCAGGATGTGTGTGTTGCAGATGGATCCACCACCCAGTGCTGCCTTCTGGATCTGATTGTCCTGGCTGTAATCGCATGGGAGGCTCCACTTTCCCTTATTCGCGTGGCTTTCCAGTGCCGGGCCACACTCTGGAGGAAGTGAAATTTTTCTCTATTAGTTCTCTCAAAGGCGTGTCCAACCCTTTGACATTGTAAAGCCACATAGTTATCTATGAAGTTCATGTTCAGGAACTACACAATTCAGCTACCATTTAATAATCTAATAATAATAATAAATCTCAAAAAACAAAACAGAAATCTTTAAGTAAGTTTAAAATTTATGTTGGGCTGGGTTTGTGGCTGTCCTGGGGAGGTAAAGACAGAGGCCTCCTTAGAGCTTGGTGAGCAGCTCTAAATGCAGCTAGGATCCCTGTCTAATGAGGCAGAGAGGAAGGAACCAGTCAGAACCAGCAGCTACACACACACACACACACACACACACACACACACACACACGAACACGTGTGCACACATACGAATCGACGCAATTATTTCTTCCACGTTTTATTATAATTGGTGAGCCAATATTGATGCACTCCTAAAAGATTTATTTTGTTCTGTAGACAGGGTCTCACACTATATTATCCCTGCTTGGCCTGGAACTCACTATGTACACCAGTGTCTCACACTCAGACTGTCCTCCTCCACCTGCTGAGTGCTGGCATTAAAGGCGTGTGCCCACGCCGGGCAGTGGTGGTGCACACCTTTAATCTCAGCACTTGGGAGGCAGAGGCAGGCGGATTTCTGAGGCCAGCCTGGTCTACAGAGTGAGTTCCAGGACAGCCAGGGCTACACAGAGAAACCCTGTCTCGAAAAACAAACAAACAAACAAAAAGGCACGTGCCAGTGCACCTGGTTTATTTTGCTACTCTTTGGAAAGCTTTTATTTTCCGTGCATGGGTGTTTTCCCTGCGTGCACACACATGCCATCTTGCTGCATTAGTACTTGCCTTAGCGAGAGGGACATCCACATGTCATTCTGCTCCCAGGCGAACACTTAGCTTCTCACCATGAGGTGTGGTGTACGCTTCTCACCATGAGATGTGGTGTACGCTTCTAGTCTTACTTATAAACTCATGCTAACGTTTATTCTCATTCATTTTAATCACATGTGTAGGGGGAGGGTCTGTGTGAGTGTATAAGTACATGTGCCAACGTCTACAGAGGCACCTGCTCTCTCTGGGGCTGGAGTCATGAGATGCAGTGCCTGGGACCCCACTCAGCGCTCTTACCGTCCCTCCTGCTCCCATTGGAAACTCTCCACCAAGCTAAGTTCTGTCCCTTATGCTTTGAAGATGTTTATGATGGATGAGTTTTGGGTTTTGTAAAGTGCTTTTCTTATTTATACTGATGTGATCATGCGATTTCTTTAGCCCATTAGCAGTAACTAATTAATTGGGGACACTGTGACCTGTGTGAAAATCAGGAACCTTGCTAGAGATGCTTCCACCCTGCTGTGTGCGTCTCGGAGTAAGCGCAGGTCAGCATGCCCAGCAGCAAGCGTCTTTTCCCGCTGACACATCTCAGCAGCCCAGTGACATGGGTGTTAATGTGGGCCCGTCCTCACTACCTGCAGTAAACGCACCGCCATGGTGTATAATTCTGTGTTTGATTGGCTCAGCTTTTTTTTTGCTAGTTTTTATATTTGTTTCATTGGAGATAGTGTCCCTGGAGATCTTGAGGCGTAGTGGCTATGAAAAACTTAGACCCAGGCAAGACAATACACCTCTTTAATCCCAGGAGATTAAGGCAGGGAGTTCAAGGCCAGCCTGGGACAAATCAAGTCCCAGATCCAGGCGTGGTGGCACACACCTTTAATCTGGGCCACACCTTCTGCTGGAGGCCTACGTAAGGACACTGGAAGAAGGCAGAGTCGCTCTTCTTCACCTGCTTGCATTTACTTGCCAGCACATCTTTGGGCACCGACTTCTACAGAAGACCGGCTGAAACAAGTAGTTTCGTGGGACTGAGCAACGACTAGATCCTTGGACTTCCATTCACAGCTGCCCGTTGTTGAGTTAGTCAGACTACATTCTGTAGGTCATCACAATAAATTCCCTCAATATAGAGCGACATTCCATAAGTCTTGTGACTCTAGAGAACCCCGACTAACACTTGTGTCCCCCTTTTTCTTTCCTTTGGGACAAGGTCTCATTTGTAGCCCAGGTTGGCCGCAAACAGTTGCTCCTCCTGCTTCACCTCCCGAGGGCCAGCCTTACAGGCATGTGCCACCACGCCTGCTGTTTTCCTTTCTCCTAAGTTCCTTTCTGGTTTGGACGTTAGGATTCTGCCAGTTGTACAGAACGCGTTAGCCATGTTCTCTCCACTTCCCTTTTCTGGAAGGGAAGACAAGCAACCGATCCTATTTCCTCTTTAAATGTTTAGTACATTTTCTGGGGCTGGTAAATTTTGCTTTCTGAATTTACCAGAAAATAAAATTTTTTTCAGGGAAGAAATTGTTGGTTCAATTTCTTTAATAGATCCAGAATATTTATATCTGTTTCTTCTTCATTGTATTTGGTAGGCCGAGGCTTTTGACTTTAGATTGCTCACTTCTCGGACGTCCCAAGGCTGCGTGGGCAGAGTCGTTTACCGTGCGTCTCTCTGACTGACTGTGAGCTCAGTGGCCACCTCTGGCTCCCGAGTGCTCATGTTAAGTTGTGCTTTCATAGGCTGGGACTATGTTTATCAAACTGATTGATTTCTTTTTTTCTCAGAACAATGATCTGGAGTGTGGGATTTCAGTTCATATTATAGTTTACACTTGATCTTAAAAGGCTTAGAAGTGATTCATATTATAGTTTAGAACATAATGTTTTGGCTTTCAGCTGTTACTATTTCTTAACCAGTAATTGTTAGACATGTGTTTTTTAAAGGCACAGGGATTAGCAGCTGAAACCGACGGATCATTAGGACTTTGTGCCATCCATAGATTTTCTAAGGTTTTCAGTTTTATGAACCTACATTTAAGTGTCTAAGGATTGAGGTAGATAGTCGGTGAACTGGAGGGAGGAGTGTACAATTGACAAGTCAGGCAGACAGCTTCCATCCTGGTTCCTGGATAACAGTGTGTCCTTCCCGTGTTCTTCCCGGGGTGACGTCACCCCACTGAGCATGTTAGAGTTTGTGTAATGATCATTCTTATTTCCCTATTTGGTGTGAAGAATAGAGTTGATTTGGTACCTACTGTGACAGTCTGTCCACAGAGACTGCTGTCTTCTTGTTTCTTTGTGCAGGTGTCATGGTTGCTCAAGATGGAGGCATCCCTCTGTTCTTGCATGTGAAGCTTCATCCCTTCCCTATGGTTGGATCATGACTGGTTGCTTCTTGTAAATTTATAATCTGGAAGCAAAATAGCTATTTGTAAGGCCACCGTCTAGCTGGGAAGGTGGTCTCCTCTCTAACGGTGTGACAGTGTTCTACTCCTCCTCCAGCAGATGTTACACACCTCGGTACTCCCAACCTTGGCCATCCAGAGCGAGGACTAGAGAAGGCTCCATGGAGAAGCACCATGCTTCTCTTGAGAAGGCTAGATGAAGAATTTGACAAAAGCAGACTTGGGACACTGATTAAAGACAGCCCTTGGAGTTCTTGAGACAGGCCCCGGGATTAGGCTAAATTTAAACACTAAACAATCAGAGACAGAAAGAGCGAGAAAAACCTGGACTTGGTTAAAGCCAGGTCCGGTTTTGTTGTTCCTGAGTAATTTGCCGAGTTCAGCTGTTTTCACTAACTGGAAGTTACAGCTGGGCGACTTGCTAAATGTGTGGAGGAACAACTTCTTGAAAAATTAGTTTAAACAGAAGAGCTTAAGGCAGCAGAATCTGATCTGTATAACCTGAACAGCTATTTTGGAAATAATGACCATATTTTTCTCCCAAACTGAGAGTAACTTCTAGCAAGGAAGCAGCCTGCTGGGGCGGCCGTGGCTGGCTGGAAGCAGCACAGAGGTGGTGTGTGTGTGTGTGTGTGTGTGTGTGTGTGTGTGTGTGTGTGTGTGTGTGTGTGTGTATGGGGGGCACTTGAGAGAGATACTTGACAGGACCAGGCAGGCCAGAGCCGGCTCCCATTGGGGGTTGCTGCACCTCTTCCCCGGGCACTCCAGCTTTTTCTAAGAGCCCCAAGACTTTCCTCACTCCCGTTCTTTGTTCTTCACAGCACCAGAAAATTCCTTAGATATTCTCTTCCAGACTTTCCCAGTGGTAAAGAGTTTATTTAGGCTTACCAGTCAAAACAGTGGTTCTCAGTCTCCTACCATTGTGACCCTTAGTACAGTTCTTCATGTTGGTCATGGTGACCCCTAACCAATGTTAAGGATTGTAATGTAAATACCTGTGTTTTCCAATGGTTCTTAGGTGACCCCTGAGAAAGGATCATACGACCCACAGGTTGAGAACTGCTGAGTTAATCTGACCATAGCCCACAGCAGCATGAATTGAGAGGAGGAAGTCACCCTAGGGGCTAGTGTAATAGAAAGAACATTACTGAAAACCAAGAGACCTGGGTGCCAGCGTGGCTCAGCCATTTGACAGCCATCCCTGGTGTCCACTGTGGCCATTCCTATCCGGAAAGACAAGATGTTGGACAGATGTTTTAAGTACCATGCAGGTACAGGGATAAAGGAATGAGTCTGGGCAGGTCTATAAAGAGCTAAGCACTCGATTGTTCACAGCCTGGAAAGCAGGGTGAGGGTGCCATGGGGCTTCAAAGCTTGAGATTTCAGTTTGAGATGAAGTGGGAAGAGTATGTGTGCAGATGCAGACACACACACACACAGCTGACACCTGTGAGCATGTGTGCAGATGCAGACACACACACACACAGCTGACACCCGTGAGCACGTGTGCAGATGCAGACACACACACACAGCTGACATCTGTGAGCACGAGGTGTTTCACAGAGAGCAGCCTAGGAAACTGAGCAGAACCTGACTGGTGAGCCCTTGAGATAGTGAGAACTTCTGCAAAATGTTTCTTTGTTAAATTGCAGTCATTTGGGGGTGATTGAAAATTAAGAAGATGACTTTGAAAATGAAGATGAGGAGACCAATCCAGAAGTTGTCTCGGGAAGGGAAGCATGCCAGGTTGGGGCGCTGTGGTTGTCTGGATGAAAGTGGCCCCGTAGGCCCATAGAGAGTGGTATTACTAGGAGGCCTGGCTCTGTTGGAGGAGGTGTGTCACTGGGAGGTGGGGGAGCTCCAGCCAGGCCCAGTGTCCGGCTCTTCCTGCTGCCCGCTGGTCTGGATGTAGAACTCTCAGCTCCTCTCCAGCACCATGTCGGCCTGAGTGCTGCCATGCTCCCCACCATGACAAGAATGAACAAACTCTCTAAGCATGAGCCTGCCCCCATTAAATACTTTTCTTCATAAGAGTTGTGGTGTCTCTTCACAGCGCTAGAACACTAGCTAAGACGAGGCCGTCCTGTTGGCCTGCCCTCCACTTCTCCTAACCTCAGCTCTCTCTTAGTTCCTGCAGTGGGCTCTCAAATCCACTAGCCTCTGAGCTCACTGACCCCAGTGCTCGCCTCCCCTGCAGCAAGTGTTTTCATGACCTTTGTGATGACCTTTGTGATGCCTCTTACTCCTTTCAGACGGACAGTGAGTGGTTGGTGTTCACCCTCTGGGGGTTGGAAGTCAGGGACCACGAGGGCCTTTAAAAAGGTGGAGAAATAAAAGTCCCCATAAGAGACCCCTTGACTCTTCTAAGTGGAAGCCCATTTCTCTGGAATAGACTGGCTTCTGTTATAGAGGTTGACCATAGCAAGGACAGGTATATATTGGGAGTTACTCCACTTACAATCTGTCAAAAAGTGGAGGAGTGGACAGAAATCCCACAGCAAAGGCTCAGGGTCAGGGCTGCAGCTGACTGACCTCAGGATGTTGAAGATGCAGCGAAGACTTGGAAGACTCCGCTCTCCAGGTCGGAGACCAGAAACTCGGTCAGGTGTGAGGGGCTCAGCAGGTGTCTTCCTTAACCTGTGAGCAGACCTGAGGGGCTTTACGACTAGATCTAGCATCCAGTCAGAGAGGAGAGCACAGTGCATGTGTTACTATAAAGCGCTCCATGTTGATGCAAAGTGAGGTCAGTGTCACACTGAGGCAGGACGCCTCCCCTCACGAAGCCGCAGCCTGCCAATGCTTCATGTCAGCACAGACCGGTCTCATGCTTCACTCAGGACACGGTGTTTACACAGTGATAAGCTGAAGTCATTTAAAATGTAAGGGCTTCCATCTGCTGTCTACGGTGTACTTTCCACATTTATGATCCCACTCACTCCATAGAGTGGCTCCAAGGTCTGTGCCCTCTCTGCACCATCCAGCATCTCAAATTAGCAGATGGGTCTCACCTGAGTTTGACCAGAGACTGCAGCTGAGGTGTTAGCTGATCCAGGGCTCATCTGGCTCCGCTGTGACTGTGAACAGTGAGTAGACCCCTGCCATCCCACTCACTAGCCCCAGTCTCAACCCCACCTTAGTCTGTGGCCCTCTGGAACATCCAGGGAAAACCTGTGGTTCCTGAAGGACCCTGAGCCTGATGATGACTCTGAACATGCTAGACTCATTTCAATAGACTGAAAATTCTTGTCATTTTAGTTTCCTCCAGACAGGATTATTAACTTACTATCTTAAGGTTACACCGATCAGTTGGTAGTTTTCAGCACAGTGTTGTCGGCCGTTCTGTTTGTTTGTTTTGTTGTTTTTGTCATTGTCTCAGGTCTGTCAGTTAGTTGGATTTCTGGAAGTGTCAGTGAGTCTTCAGTTGGCTACCTCCTCATCTCCCTCAGGGACCCGCCCTGTGCCTGGGACACTGGCTCTCGCCCACAGCACTCTGTGTGGCTTTCCTGTGACCCTGGAGAGAAGCAAAAAGAGCAAAACTGGAGGGAGGGCAGATGACCTGGAGGGAGTGACAGGAGCAAGGAGAGCCATTGGTCAAGCAGTTGCCTTGCGTGGGTTGGGGCTGAGGTTTTAGAGTTCGCCTCACTGGCATCCTGCCAAGCTCTATGGCCCTGGGTAAGTTACCCTCATATACTCACATATGTCAGCTCCCTAGGGTTCCCCAACAGTGTTCCTGTGAGGTGAGTTTTACGTGGTGAACCATGTAAACAGAGCCGGCCTTGGTGCGCGCCTTCCTCCCCAGCTGCACGGGGCGGCTGAAGCACGGGATTTCTACAACAGCCTGGGTAGTGCCTCCAGGCCCCTCCCCAACCAGACAGACCGGTGGGAGAGCTGAGCATGACTGCAATCACAACCCTCGAGAGGGCCAGGCAGGAGGATCAGAAGTTGAAGGCCATCCTTGGCTACATGCTGGGTGAGAGGCCTTGCTGGATTATCTGAGATCTTGTTTCCAAAAGCCTCATAAAACAGCCAAGCAAACAGAATGGCGGGCACCCGAGTCCTGTTAGGCAGAATGTAGTGAGCACTGGTGTGGGTTGTCTCTTCTACACATAGGGAAGTGGACCCACAGTGCGTACTGGAGACCAAGTGCTGTTCATGTCACCCAGAAGCAGGAATGGCTGGCCTAAGCTAGCCTTTGTGATCACCTAAGCAGAAAAGTCTGTACCCTGAACAGGTGACTCCTGTCCTTCCTGCGTCAGCCCATTGGACGACCGACCAGTCAGAGTCAGTCATTGTCAGAACTCTGAGGGAGGTTGTTGTCCCCGACTCGAAAGACTGCTGCTCCCGGCAGCAGGCGCCTCGGTGTCACGAGAGTGCACCGGCATTTAGGAAAATGTGTGCAGCACTATTTACCAATAATTAACTTAGAGGAGCACGGTTCTTCATTTAGACCTCTGTGCGCAAATGCACGCACTTGTGCACGTTGAGGTGTGGGAAGACGTGTACCTGCCTGTGTAAGAGGCCAGAAGAGGACTCTCTGATTCTGATTTGTCTGCCCTGCCTGTCATGTCACTCTCTCTGCTTTATTCCCTTGAGGTTTGTCCCTGACCTGAGCCTGGCTGGTGGCCAACAAGCCCCAGCAACTCTGCCTCTCAATTCCCTCTCCCAGTGCTGGGGTTGGAGGCCATTCCTAGCTTTATACATGGGTGCAGGGTCCTAACTCAGGCCTTCCTGTCTGTGCAGGAAGCTCTTACCCATGGAGCCATCTGTCCAGCCCTAGATTATTTTGTATTCTTTTTCTTTTTTGAAATTTATTTATATTTTAGGTGTATGGTGTTTTGCATGCATATATGTCTGTGCACACACATGCAATGCCTGGTGCCTGCAGAGGTCAGAAGAAGGCATCAGATCCCTGGAACTGGAGTTACAAGCAGTTTCGAGCCACTACCTGGTGCTGGCAGTTGTCCTCTGGAAGAACAGCCAGTGCCCTTAACCACTGAGCCATCTCCCTAGCCGTCATCCTTTACCTAAGGTGTGAAGGTACTAGGGAGAGCCCTTCTCTGGCAGTGAGAATACAATGGTGGGTAAAACCCACTGTGTCTGGCCTGGGTGTGTGTGGTCTGCTGGGAGGAGCAGTCGGATAGACACACAGCTCTGAGCTGAGATGGGCTTGAGCGTGGCCAGGCACAATGGCCCTTCTCTTTATGGGGGGGCCTGGCCAGCCAGGGGAGGCATCACAGGCTTCGCTCCTGCCTGACCTGGGACAAGGCTGATAGGGTGGCAGGAGAGGCTGGGGAGGGCAGGTGGTCCAGGAAATACAGAAACCTGTGGGACATCTCTTGAAGGTGCTGCTGCTCTGTCCCTCTTGTGCCCCTGTCCACCCTAATGGGATCCCAGTCAATTGCCATGGCACCCATGTTCCCTTAGCAGAAAACTCCACACTGGCGTGTGCTTCTCACTTCCTTTGGAGAGGGTTGGTATCTCTTTTTTTTTCCAAGACAGGGTTTCTCTGTGTAGCCCTGGCTGTCTTGGAACTCACTCTGTAGACCAGGCTAGCCTCGAACTCAGAAATCCGCCTGCCTCTGCCTCCCAAGTGCTGGGATTAAAGGCGTGTGCCACCACCACCTGGCTGGTATCTCTTTTTTAATAAAACTTTTAGAGTAAAGCAGTGACTTTTCCTCCTGCTCTGCCCTCCCCACAGTGCTGAGCGCTCTGCCCATGGCATAGTCTCTGCTGTCTGAAGAGCAGCCTCAGGAGGATTCCCACTTAGTACTTGAGCCCTGGAGACCATTCTCCTGGATATTGAGCAGACACTTGCCGGATGTGCAGCTGAGGGTCAAAAACCATAACATATTGCTGGGAGAGATTCAGTCACATCAGAGATAAAAGTTATAGACAATAGTGTGACCCCATGGGAGATGTGGCTCAGACAATTGACTTATTTCTGAGTCCTCCTAAAGGCTCCTCGACATTCACACTGTGCTGTGCTCCTCAGCCTGCGCTGTGCTCCTCAGCCTGCGCCATGCTCCTCGGCCTGCCCTCACACTGTGCCGTGCTCCTCAGCCTGCGCCATGCTCCTCGGCACCCACGCTGCACCATGCTCCTCGGCCTGCCCTCACACTGTGCCGTGCTCCTCAGCCTTCGCCGTGCTCCTCAGCACCCACGCTGCACCATGCTCCTCAGCCTGCCCTCACACTGTGCCGTGCTCCTCAGCCTGCTCCGTGCTCCTCAGCACCCACGCTGCGCCATGCTCCTCGGCCTGCGCCGTGCTCCTCGGCCTGTCCTCACACTGCACCATGCTCCTCAGCCTGCCCCGTCTCCTGCCTCAGAGTCATGACAGCTTCCCTTCCCGTTGCCATCAGCACGCAGGGTACAGGGCTCGGTGCCTCACCTGCATGCCCACAGTGGTGGGAATCAGTGCCGAGAAGAGCACCAGGAGTTTCCAGGTAGCCATTGCCTCCCAGAAGCCGGCCTGTCAGAGGCCTTCAGTATTGGAGCCACTCGCTACAAGTCTGAAACAAAACATAGCCACAAAACACCCACGGAACCAGAAAGACTTATTTATTATATATAAGTACACTGAAGCTGTCTTCAGACACACACCAGAAGGCATCAGATCCCATTAGAGATGGTTGTGAGCCATGTGGTTCCTGGGATTTGAACTCAGGACCCTTGGAAGAGCAGTCAGTGCTCTTACCCCGCTGAGCCATCTCTCCAGCCCACAACCAGACTTCATTTCAGAGTTTACTGAGGCGCCTCTAGCTAAGCAGGTAGCAAGTCCTTGGTCCTCTGCTCCTGTCTGAACAATGCCCACCTGGCAGACCTGCTGTGTCTGCTGCCATTCCCCACAGTAGTCACTGCTGTCATGGCCCTCTGTCTCCTCCCTCTCTCTCCCTCTCCCTCTTTCGGAGGGATATGCATACCTCCTCCTGTCACTCCCCATCTGTGAGGACCAGTGAGACAAGTTCCCTCACTGCCCTGGGAGCTCACTGACTGAGCCTGGGTCATCAGGGATCCTGTCTCCCACCTTGGATCAGAGGTGCGTGCCACCATGCCTGGCTTTTGCATGGGTTCTGAGACTCTGAACTCGGCCATCACTCCTTCCTGTGCCTCTATCCTTAAAGGTTGGCTTCACTTAGTAGTCTTGGACATGGAAGGGGAGGCCTTGTCACCATTCCTGCAGATGTTGTGCAGGTGGTCAGTGTTGGGTTGGGTTGCTGTGGCTGTCACAGTAGTTCATCTGCTGAGCCACTTAGAATACAGCAATCCCACTTCTTCTTCTCATATAGCTTATGAATCACCTCCTTGGTTTCTGAGTTTACTTCTAAAACCACAGCTATGCTTGTTCAATCCCTTAAGAGTTTCCCTGCATCCCAGGCAGATTGATGGCACCCTGTCCTGCAGATATTCCCCGGCAGGCTGAGTCCCTGGGCCTGGTTTCCTGGACACCCATCTCCCCTTTCCCACTGCTCACATGTTTGGGAGAGCAGCACATCCGCCAGTTTTCTTCCTGGGAAGGCGTGGGAGGTCAACTTTGAGATCTTAGATGTCTAAAAGCGCCATGGAGTTTGAGCATTGAGAGCAATGTGTCTGCTGGGGAGGTCCAGGCTGGGAGTGGTGTCGCCTCAGGAGTTGCTCCTGTGTTTAGTGCTGTCTTCCCATACCGAAGGTTTCCTCCGTGCCCAGAATCCCCGTCTGTCACCTGCACTTGTGTATGTCTGAGGCTAGAAGCTGATTGGACACTGCCGAGGCTATGAGAGCTTGTCGGGGATACTTCATATTGTGATATAGGGCAGAAAATCCCCCAGATTAGGAGCTCCTGACCTTTACTGTGGAGTCATTGTGTCTCCATAAAATAATCTGGTAGCTTCCTGTTTGGGTGTGGAAGGCCAAGTGGGCCATGGGGCAGGATTTGAGATGAAGGCCTCCACGAGGAAGATGGCCCAATGGGTAAAACCCTTGCATGCAAGTACAGGGGCCTGAGTTCCAGTCCCCAACATCACATCAAATCCAGGAGTGGTTGGTGCACACCTGGGACTGGGGGTGTGGAGACAGATGGGCCGTAGGGACTCACCGGCCAACCAGCCTAACTGAACCCATGAGTCCCTGGTCTAATCCACATGAAGAGCAAGAGAGAAAGACCTGGTGTGGGCCTCTGGTCTCCCTGTGCGTATCCAAGTATGTGAACTTGTGCGTGCATGCACTCATGTTCACACTAAATGCAGACTCATCAGGACCTTTCCAGCTTCTAGCATGCCTTCTGTGCAGGGCCACGCTTCACATGTTAACACATGTGAGCAGCTCTTGACCAGGACCTGTTGGGCAGACCTCACTCACCAAATGTGGTATGTTGTGTCACATGGTCTACTCCCTGTTTGTCCTGCAGACCCAGTTCAGCCTGCAGGTGTGACCATGCTGTGGGAAACAGGGACGAAGGAGCTTCAAGGCGAGGTTCAGAGCCAGAGACGGTCCCCACCTTCCTGTACTCCCTTGCCCTCTTCAAGGTTTTCAGAGGCCATGTCTAAATGTAGGTGATTCCAAGGCATAGGGCAGGGCTGCTTCAACAGCAAACGGCTTTGCTACACAGTAGTGTGTGAATCTGGCTCAAGCTTCTGAAAATGTTGCATGATGAAAGTCCTGAGAAGCCATCCCCTGAATGAGTGGTTCAGGTGGCGTGCCTGCCACGTGGTAGGGACAGCTGCCACAGAACCTCAGGCTGACCCAAGGATGCTAAGATGCTGGGCTGCTCCAAGGCTGTAGAAAGTCATCTTAGTTTTACCCTGCTGGTCACGGCAGAAAGTGTGGCTCTACAGAACCTACCAAGCTTAATACAGGAATGTTCTGGACTGCCTTTAGCGCCCCGCCCCCACCTGCATTCTACTCGCTGTTTGTGGGTGAGCGGCCTTCGAACTCACTGCTTGAGGATGGCCAGGGAGGAAGACGGAATTTGTAAATAGCTCTTTTCTTGAGCTGCCAAAAAGGAAGAGCGTTGGGTGGGCAGGATGTCACTGCCATCCTGTCCAGAGCTAAAATCCAAACAAGGAGATCACAGGCCTCCTTCCCGGATTTGAGTTCCTTTGCTGGGTCTGTCCCCTGAACCCTGATCTCTCCCTGATTCCCTGAATCTCTAGATCAGAGAAAGATGGCTGGAGAGGCCCGGGGGGGGGGTGTGCTGTGTCCTCACCGTCTCCTGGGTTTTGGGGGAGTGTAATGCTGGTGTAATCACCACCGACCGCTGCAGCCCTGAAGGAGCGGGGAGCTAAAATGAAGGGCAGGGGGGCCCTCAGAGTAGGAGGAGGTAGCCGGCGCCTGTCGGGTTGCTGAGCTAGCGTGGCAGCCTAATGCTGCTTCCCAGCTCTCTCACGGCATTCCTGTAAGGAGCAAGAGTCCTCCTCTGGAGGGGTGCCAAGGGCTGCCTCGCTGCTGCTTCAAGTCTCTCACCGACCTGGCTTGTGACTCACTCTTGGACGCGAATGGGCTGTTTTATATTAGACTCCCTGGTATGCGCTCATCTCTCCTCACTTTTTCATGTCATTTCCTTTCCGTCCTCCTGTAATCATCAAGTACAATCAGGCAAACTTGGTTTTAGAAATGGCTAGGAAATAGGAGGAGTGGAGGGGTCCAGGAATCGTGGACAGGGTTGGCATGCGCTTCAGGCTCACTATCTGGCCTTCACCTTGTTTGTCAGTGATAGAATCGCTCCAATGTCAGATCACAGGCGTCTCACACTCTCTATTTCCTGTTAACTCACCTAACTGCCAAGTATGAAGCACGGATGTTCACGTCCTCTAGCGTCTTGAAATGTACATGTCGTGGAAGGACTCAGAGAGCTCCTCCCAGAAACAGTTTGGACTCTGCATCGGAGTTGAGTCTGTACATGTTTGTGCCTAGCACACTGCATTCAGTGAATGGTCCTCCAGGTTGTGTATTCTGTTGCAAATGATGGGACTTCTCTTCTTTTTCAAGGGTGAATAGTATTCCACTTTCTTTTCCTGTTCACCAGGTAATGGACCCTCCTAGTATGTCTGGGTCTGGGCTACTATAACATAGCCCTAAGTGTGGGCATGCTCTGCACTCCCAGGTCATTGCGTTGGGTAGATGTTCATACACTGTAGTGGTATTGCTGGATCATGGGACACGCATGTTGCTTTCCATGTGGCCAAGTTTACATTCCCAACAGCAGTGTCTGGGGCATCCTTTACACCCCTACCAACTCCTACCTTTCATCTTTTTTGCGATGATTGTTCTGACAGACACGCAATAATGTCAAGTAGGTTTGAGTTTTCATTTCCTTAAGACTTAGTGACGTAGGACATTTTTCATCTACCCATTGACTATTAGTATGTCTTGTATAAAATAGCCTAGTATCCCAGCTTCAAGAAGTGAAATGAGCGGGAGTTGAGGCCATTCTGGGCTGCGTGAGACTCTCTCTATAAAGACAAGTTTCCGTGTCCTTTGCCCATCTTTAGATTGGTTTGTTTCCTTGCAGTCAGCCCCGTCCACACATTTAGATGTCAGTGTTGTCTCAGATGTAGCGTGCAGGTGCTTTCTCCCTGACTCAGGGTCCTTCTCTGTGGCTTGTTTCCATGGCTGCCCAGGCATCTCTTAGATAAAGCGCCTGAAGGAAAGGCGCCTGCGGCACCCAGCGGACTGTTAGGGACACCTCTGCCTCCTTGTCCATTCTTCCTGTATAAAGCCCTGACGTGAGAGCACAATGTGGCTGCCCTCGGTCTGAGTGCCATGGTCACTGCTCAGCATGGAGGCAGTGCCCACCACTCTGCAGTGTCTCCAGGTCATCACTAAGGGCAGTCTTGGTGAGCACTAGTCTGCTCCCCCATACTCTCAGAGCATTTGTGTCCCGTGCGTTTCTAAAGCGGGGCGCACATATTTCAGCAAGGTCCGCCTCTTGAGTACTTTCAGCTCTCTGTGCTCATGTCGGGGCATATGGGCCCAGCTTTCCTGTCTTCATGGTTCCTGGCTGTGTCGTATTTCATTTTGTACCAGCATCCCCACTGCTTGCCTACGATGTGCTTGGTCTTGTAGACTCTTCCTCTGCTAGTGCAGCAAGCCTGTATAAGCGTGCGCTTCCGTGCACATGTACAAATGTTTCTATTGGATGGTTGCCTGGAAGTGGAGTTGCTGGCTCAAAGTGAATGCTATTTTTGGTTTTGATAAATGCTGCCAAATCATCTTCCCAAAGGAGCTTACTAACTTAAACTTATACCAGGTGTCTCACTTAGGGCTTTACTGCTGTGCACAGATACCATGACCAAGGCAAGTCTTATAAGGACAACATTTCATTGGGGCTGGCTTACAGGTTCAGAGGTTCAGTCCATTATCATCAAGGCAGGAATGTGGCAGCATCCAGGCAGGCATGGTGCAGGAGGAGCTGAGAGTTCTCCATCTTCATCTGAAGGCTGCTAGCAGAATGCTGGCTTCCGGGCAGCTAGGGTGAGGGTCTTAAAGCCCACTTAAAGACACACTTCCTCCACCAAGGCCACACCTCCTAACCATGCTAGTCCTTGGGCCTAGCATATTCAAACCAGCACAGCAGTGGTGCTCTTGCCTTCACAAACACTTGATAACCCTGTTTTTCTGTTGACCTGATAGGTAGACAATCAGACATAACGGGCATACTTGTCTTCTTTTTGGCCGTATTGACTTTCTCCCTTTCAGGACTAGCTGAGCTGGCTCAGGTCAGTAAAATGTTTGGCTGTACAATCATGAGGACCTGTATTCAGTCCCCAGCACCCACGCAGAAAGCTGGGTGTGGTGACACACATTATGATCCCAGTGGGGATGATTGACAGGCAGCTCATGGGGGCTTGCCGGCCAGCCCTTCTAGCGGGAATGGAAGGTTGGCCTCTGCGGCTCCCGCCGTGAATTTCTCAGAAAGCCAAATGTGATTGTTCATGTGACCCCAGTGCTTGGGAGGTTGAGTCAGGACTGTGAGCTTGAGGCCAGCCTGGATGCATAATGAGAACCTGCCACCCCCTACGCCATCCCACCCCCACCTCCACCCCCAAGAAAGAAAGCAAAGGTGAAAAACATGTCAATTTTGACAGTTAGCTGGTGAGGTCGTTCCTTTATAGGGCTGAGTTGATTGGTGAGGCAGAGTCACTTCATTAGCCCTGGAAATGTTTGGGGCAGTGGGGGGTAAGGGGGGCGAGCAAAGGCACTGCTTGTTCCCAAGCCCGAGGAGGAAGGAGAGAAGCACCTACAAGTCTTTCTCCAGCCTCCACCGATGGGCTGTGGAGCACTC
>NW_022196909.1:47479336-47521549 GCF_008632895.1 Mastomys coucha | reverse complement strand
CCCCAGCCTCCACCGATGGGCTGTGGAGCACTCGCCCCAGCCTCCACCGATGGGCTGTGGAGCACTCGTTCTCCAGCCTCCACTTCAGTTAAAGCTTCAGACAGAGGACGAAATGAACTCAGCTGCCATCCACCATCCCGATTGTTTCTTTTTACAGGGTCTTTCTGAACAACCCCTGCTGTATTTAAGATTTAACAACCCCTGCTGTATTTAAGATTTTGGTTGTTTTTGGCGGTTGTTATGGTCTCTTCTCTGCCTTACTTGGAGTGGGGTAGCAGGGTGATGGACCGCTCTGCCTGTGCTGTAGTTAGCAGGGTGATGGACCAATCGAGCTGCCTGTGCTGTAGTCATGACGGAACTTCTTTCCAAAATGTCCCTGTGGCCATGCTGCTTCGAGACAGCACCCAGGCTTGAAGGCTCTGCACCTAGACGATTTCACTGTTGAGTCCCGAGTCCCAAATAAAGATGGAATACGATGGTGCTCTGTGGTTAAGAACATCTGTTCTCTTGTAGAGAACCCATGTTCAGTTCCCAGATACACATGGTATCTCCCAACCACCCCTAACTTCAGTTCCATGGAACTCGATATTCTCTGAGTAGGCACCAGACACACACAGATCCATGCAGGCAAAACACCCGTACACATAAAAACAACTCTAAGACAACTAGAATGATGATGACCTGCTGATGATAAGTAGTAGGCAGTACTGACATTATCCAGTTACCTTGGCACTAAAAGACAGAACTTCGGACGGGCCTCACAGACATAGACGTGAAAATTCAAGTGTTAGGTTCTGAGTAGACACAGCCATAGTGTGTACCAGCCAGATTCTCACACGGCCACGGTATGTACAAGCCAGGTTCTCACACGGCCATGGTGTGTACAAGCCAGGTTCTCACACGGCCATGGTGTGTACAAGCCAGGTTCTCACAGGTGTCAATGGATAGGGCCACTTCAAGAACGAGAGCAGCTTAATATAGAAGCTGTAGCAACCATGTACTTAAGTCATTGGGCATGAAAGCTGGTTATTTTTATAGCTGCAGAAAATGTATTTTAATTAAATAGCTATTCCTGATAACACTTTTAAGAGGAAAGAGCAGGGTATAGCTTAGCGACAGCTTGACTGAGACCCTGGGCTTGATCCCTAAAACCATAAAAAATTAAATGTTAGAGACAGGGGGCACATCCCCAACCGCCAATGCTGGCGGGATCGGAGACACCAAGGCGGCCTCTAATTCTGTTAAAGCCGGAGTTAGGGCTTTGCAGGTTGAACGGGGTAATGCTGTTCCTCCTGGACATCAGACCTGCAAGCTATAGATTTTGTCAGTGTACAGAAACACCCACGGATAAGATGGACTGGTTTACCAGTGTCCACCAGAGACTGGCTCAGGAATCTCTCATGTAAAGTGCTCTGTATCATCTGGGTGCTGACCGTCTACACATGCTCCCAGTGTTGGTCGCACCCTGATTGCTCATGGTTAATACGGTGTGACTGCCATGCACACAGGCCTCTGTTTCTGCTGTTTTGTTTTCTTTTGCTTTTGAGACAGAGTCTCTATGCAGCTCTGGCTAGCCTACAACTCACCATATAGACCAAGCTGGCTTCGAACTCAGAGATCCACCTGCCTCTGCCTCTACCTCTGAAGTATTGGGATCAGAGGCGTGCGTCACTGTGCTTGGCCTTATGCAATCAGATTTTAGACTGTACTGTTTGGTTTACGATGCTAGGAAAAGGGGCTGTGCATGTTCAGTAGAGGTGCATCTTTACGCCTGTTTCTGGCCACAGCAGTTGAGGCTGTTAATGGGGATCCACTCTTCCCTTAAGCCAAATGTGTTTTTGAAGAACGTGAACACTGTCTGGCTTGCGTGTCAACTCAGTGTACCCTGGTGCGTTTTTGACACTGTCAGGTGCTGCTTTGCTCTGTGGTCTGTGCTTGGTAGCTACTGACTCCACTCACCAGGACAGGCGGTGCTGGCACCCTCGCCTGTGTCTTTTGCTGCTTGGATGGCACCTCGGTTGCTTGGGAGAACTCAGAGGCCTAAGTTCCAAACTGAGTGACCGATGCGGCCCAGGTGGGCCAGCAGAGGTGGGGCTGACCCCTGGGTGACAGTGTGGCCTTCACATAGGCTTTGCGCCTGCTCTAGGTGCTGTGCACCCACCGTGCACGTGACTAGTCTGCGGAAACCTCTGCTTTGGTTATTTACTACACCGTTAGCCAGCTGTCTCTGACCTTGCTGTGATCAGCCGTTAAAATGTCCCCCTCTCTCCTTCCAGCATGTGGAGAGGGCCGAACGTGAACTGCGTAGATAGCACCGGCTACACGCCACTACATCATGCTGCTCTGAATGGCCACAGGTAAGCACCAGGGGCTTCCCCTGCCCTCCCTGCGGAGCCCAGCCGTGGTCTCTGACTCCCAGGAGGCAGGCTTGGCAGGGCACTGAGCACAGAGAGAGGGCAGACTGCACAGGGCATGCAGAAACCAAGTTTCTCCTCAGTGAACCATGCTCCTTTTCTGCTGCCAGCCCCAGAGAAGTCTTTAGACAAAAGTTGAATTTCACCCTCTCTCCTGGTCCTTCCTGTTGAGGGCTCCAGCGTCACACCATGCTGGGACTGTGACGAGCCCACTCAGGGCAGCAGAGCACACAGACGCTGGCACCGCACGGTGTCCACCCCTGGTGAACACAGGAGATGGCAGGCCCCTGAGAGGTTAGTCCTCTTAAGTCTGAGGTGGCGGTCAGAACTCGAGTGGGAAGTAGGTGGGAGAGTTTCCTGGAAAAGCAGGCCTCCAGGGAGCTGAGAGGGATCAGTGGACTGACACCCAAGGCTCAGTCAGGGGGCACAAAGCGGATCTGCCAGATGTGGAAGAAGAGAAACAAGGGGGATGGGAAAGACGGTGTGGAGAGTGGGAAGCAGAGTCCAAGGGGGCAGAGCTGCATGGGTGCGGTCTGGGGAGCCGGAGCCATGAGCCTCACTGAGATCCCCTGCCCCCAGCCCCTCATTTCACATTGTAATGAGCAAGGAACGGGCCCACCCCCCCTTGCAGGATTCTGTTACTTGTCCAGTTTGTGGCCATCATGCAGGGGTGCACCGTGAGTGTCTGCTCCAGCGCTGAGCTTTCTCAGGTTGCAATGTGAGCACTGTGTCTTTTCTAAAACAACCTTAAAGGTAAAACCCAGGGCCGGGGGATAGGGGGATAGTTCAGCAGGTAAGGCACTTGCTGCAGCATTCCAGATGACCCACGTGGCAGATGCAGAGCAGTGGCTTCCGAAGAGTATCTTCTGACTTTCTACTGTGCACGCGTACACAGTAAAAAACTAAATACAAAATACGTTGAGACCCCTCTCAAGTAGTTGGAAAGTCCGAATTAATGTCAGCCCTCAACTCCAAGTTTGTTAGCCAGGCTCCTCCCCAGGGCCTGTCTGTGTTCACAGGGCAGGTTTTCATTGGCTTGTGTGCCTGCGGATAATTCCATGTGTGTGTTCTCTTCGTTAGCAGTGTCACAGGGAGAAAGCCAGAGAGGCCTCTTTAAAGCTTTGGGTCGACCCTCTGTGTGTCTGACTTAGGTTTTGACATTGATTTTGCTCTGTCCTCTTTCAGCTCCCACACCCCAAGGCATTGGAATAGGTAGTGAGGGACATCGCCTGTCCTGTGTAACTGCTTTTATGTAAATTCTATCCCTGCGAGCTATTTAAGTGTCACAAAGTAGAGAGTAATGCACACTTCAGACATTGAGTCCAGACATTTTCAAAGCAGCAGGACACAGATGGATTATCAAGAAAGGGGAGGTGAGTCCCTGGCCATGGTGAGTCAGCCACCTAGCAGCCTTGTGCTAGCTGTGGGCTTAGGAGGAACCCTGGCAGTGACCTGAGAGGAGGCCGGCCACTGAGAGAGGTGGGATCAGAAGGCAGCCTGTGGCCCACCACGGGAGACCTGTAAGCTCACGATGGCTCTTGCTGTCTAGGGATGTGGTTGAGGTTCTTCTGAGGAACGACGCGCTGACCAACGTTGCTGACTCCAAAGGCTGCTACCCGCTGCACTTGGCAGCGTGGAAAGGAGACGCCCAGATAGTGCGCATGCTCATCCACCAAGGACCCTCGCACACCAGAGTCAACGAACAGGTCGGGAGAGAGTGTCCTCCCTCTGCTCTGCCTCATAGGGTGTCCCTCCATAGAGTTCCTCTATTCCCTAGACGTGACCCTCCCTCAATCAGGAGGAGTGGGGGGCCGTGTTCTGGAGGCTGCATCTTGTTTGGTTTTTTGTTTTCAAGACAGGGTTTCTCTGTATAACCCTGGCTGTCCTGGAACTCACTCTGTAGACCAGGCTGACCTCGAGAAATCCGCCTGCCTCTGCCTCCCAAGTGCTGGGATTAAAGGTGTGCACCACCTTGCCCAGCCGGAGGATACATTTTTGTGCAGTTGACTCATGCAGATTTGTACTAAAATTTCATACACACACACACAGTATAAAAAGTTGATGCAAATCTTTCAAAATTATGTAGAGTTACTTTCAAACCAAAGAGATTACATAATTATAATTTCTGCTTATGCCATCAACATGCAACGAGCGCAGCATTTCCATCGTTAGTCAGTGCTGTGTGAGCAATCTGTTACTTCACAGACATCTCAATGCGCAGAACTGAAAGTATTTGTGCTGATGCTGAATAAAAGTACATATGGATGCAGGTCAGAGCCATCCAGTGGTACAGAGATCACTTCCCATGTCCTCCGGCACCACTCTGAGGGCAAGCATACGCTGAAAAGAAAAAAGATAAGAGAACCAACCAAAACCTCACAGGGCCTCTGCATGCTAGTGCTCTTGGGATAGCTCTCTGTTCCCGGAGGTGTGCTCAGGGGCAAAGGCCGCCCACATCTGGACTTTGGCCCTGGGGCTTTGACTGCACTAAGCTGCTCCTGAGTGAGCACAGGACACAGCCCTAGGGGGCGCTTCCTCTCTGTAGGTGGGGTTCGTCCTCAGAACTTAGGACACCGCCTGGCAAGCCCACTTACCAGCGAGGCCTACACAGGATTCCACTGAGCGACCATAGGGAAACCATCTGGGTTCCAGAGGCCTCCCTTTGGAGTGGACGTAGGCAGGCCTAATCAGTCCTGTAGTCCTTCATGGGCGGGCTTCCAGGCGATAAGCTGCAGGTACTCAGACCGTCAGTGAGGATGCCTGTGTGGCGGACGGGCTGGCAGTGGTCTTAGACTTGCCTTCTTAGAGCCTAAGCGTGCTTCTGATTGAAGCGGCAGTCTCTCTGAAAGAAGCACACAGAGAAGCTTGCTTGTAACTAATACTCTTCAGTGTGGGAAAATGGCCACCCGCTGACATCCTCACCTCAGCCATTTTCAGCCATCATGTCTAACCCTGTCTTCACCCACTTTTGCCTTGAGCCTTGAGACATGGCTGCTTGGGGTTTTGAGCCACTTGTGTGTGCTAGCTTGTCTGTTCACAGCTGCTTCCTGCCTCCCAGGAAGGAAGGTGGCGGCCCGGTGCTTGAATATTGCAAGCAGCGGCTGGGCAGGACATCCAAAGAGCCTGGAAGGGCACACTGGATCCAGGCGGCTGTGAGCACAGCATTGACTGAAGCTGCTAACGGCTCCAGTGGACATGTGGGTGCGATGAGCCTCTCTGGAGCTGCTCACTCCATCAGCTGCCCGGGCTCAGATCTGGGTTATCCTAGCCTCGGGCCCCAGGGCTGGGATTGCTGTGAGATATTTCATCCACTTTGTCTTTTCCTCTCCTTTTTGTAGAATGCTCTTGAGATCAAAGAACTCAAAAAGTACGGCCCCTTTGACCCTTATATCAATGCCAAGGTGTGTACATCACGGCCAGGACCCCACGTTGCCCTGTGTCTCTCCATGCTGCCCCCTCCGCTGTGGGCTTCTGCCCTTCTCTCTGGGCCTCCCTTCATCACCCTTGAGCTGCCTGCTTCGCCTGCTTCAGCCCATCTGCTTTTGGCTTGTCTAGGGAAACCACAGCACCGTGGGCCGAGGCTTTAGTTGTAATACCATCCAGGCCTGGAAAAGTTGGGAACATCTGAAGCGGGAAGAGTAGGTAGGAAGTGGAACCACGCCGTAAGCCTACTGTGTGCTTGCGACGTGTACAGTCCTGAGGATTCCACAAAGAGGGGCATCAGACAAGTCAGCTGACTTTTCAGTAAGATAGAAAACGATTAAGGCGTGCTGCTTGGGATCGAAGCTGTGGTGGTGATGTGGGGGACAAGACATGAGTGACCATATGCTGCTCTCTCAGAAGCAGCTGCTGTTGCAGCCATCTCTGCAGGGTGCATGCTTCCTGGGCAGTCCAGTCTCCAGCTTCGCTTCCCTTTCTGCTTTGTTGGCCCTGAAGGCTCTGAAACAGGAGCTGCAGAGCACCGGCCTGGTGGTGACCTGGTGACCTGGTGATAGGGCAGCAGTGGTTTGCCAGACCTACCTGGCCTGCCACTGTCTCACCAGGAGGCTTCTCCATAGTTGATGGTTGTGGCTTCTTGATATCCCTGAGTTTTACTCGGATGAAGTTTAAGCTGATGCGCATGTACATGCTTTTTTTCCTCTTTGTCTCTGTCTCTCCCGTCTGTCTGTCTGTCTGTCTGTCTGTCTCTGCTCCCCCGTGTCCATGTGTATGAATGGGGTGTGTGTGTGTAGGGAGGCCAGAGGTCAAGGTTGAATGTCTTCACCAATCACTCTCTACCTTAATTTTTGAGGCAGAGCCTCTCACTGAAACTGGAGCTTGCTAATTGGCTAGACTGGCTGGCAGTGAATCCCAGGAATGATTCACTTCCAGGGTGCTGGAATGTTCCCCACCAGGTCCTGCTTTATACATGGATGCTGGAGATCCCAACTTGCACCCCTGTGTTGCGGGGCAGGCCCCCCCAGCTGAGTTGTCTTCCCAGCTCTGAAGGTGCTCTCTAGTCTAGACACTAATTGTCCTGATCGCTGCTCTGTGCTTGCCCAGAATGCTGCTATCTCAGGCAAAGAAGGCACACGGGCTTCTACTGCTTGCACATGACAGGGACCTCATTGCTCTCTCTGTCCCCTCGGCTGATTTCCGAGGCCTTGGAGAAAACAGTAACTGTTGGGCTTTTGCTGATAGAGCAGAGTGAGACAGCTGAGCTGAGAGTGGAGACCGGCCAGCCCGGCTGCCGGCCCAAGCAAGCTGCATTTTCCCTGAGCCTTGCTTCCTCTGTTATAAACTGGGATGTTACCAGCCTCCTTGAGCAAGGACTGGGTTGCTTTGGAGTCAGGTTCGTGAAGGGAGAGCATCTGGTAGCTAGCAGTGTGCTCTGCCGACCTCAGGGCCTGTGCTGCTCTGAGAGGCACCCTGTCGTCGGCTTCCGGGGCTCGTGGGTGTGCAGCAGAGCAGCTCTGGTGGGGCCTGACGTGGCTGTCTCCCTGGTGGTTAAGTTGTGGTTAACTAAAGGCTGGGCTTTTGGTTCTTGAACATGCTTTCCTTGTCTTTGATTTCAAGGGTAGAGAAGAGTCCAGGTCGGGGGCATTCCAGACTGGTGCCGTCCTGAGCCTGGGTCAGGGGACACTCCTGCCTGGTGTCATCCTGAGCCCGGGTTAGGGGGCACTCTTGCTTGGTGCTGTCCTGAGCCCGGGTTAGGGGGCACTCCTGCCTGGTGCTGTCCTGAGCCCAGGTTAGGGAGCACTCTTGCTTGGTGCTGTCCTGAGCCCGGGTTAGGGGGCACCAGGGGGCACTCCTGCCTGGTGCTGTCCTGAGCCCAGGTTAGGGGGCACTCCTGCCTGGTGCTGTCCTTAGCCCAGGTTAGGGGGCACTCCTGCCTGGTGCTGTCCTGTGCTTGCTTCCCTTGAGTGGTGCAGGCAGTACCAAGGGCCAGGCTGTGTGTACTGAGGGTGTGGGTCTTTCTGGAGTCAACTTGGTGTCACAGGCCTTGGTCTTGTCTTGACTGAGTAGGGTCTGACTAGCCTGGCTCATAGCTAGGAGTTGCTTTACTAAAGCACGTGTGAATGCTAAGCCCCGTCTGGCTCAGGGACAAGCTTAGAAGTCTCGACCACCATTTGGGGAACATTTGGATCTCCCAAGCTCTCCTGTTCCCTTTCAACCAGTCAGCATAAGCCCAGAAAAACGAAAATCAGCCATGGGTGCGGTGGAACTGTGGGTATCATGCACCCCCTCGCTGTAGAACAGCTTCCGCTCAGTCTGACTGTCACAAAGCAAACAGTATAGTCAAACTCGTTTTAGAGTAGACCGGTTTTTCTGACCATTCATGTCCCAGAGCTGGAAGAACCCCGAATTTGACCTGACTGCATCAGAAGCACCAGCAGCCATTGAAGGGATTTTCATCATGCACCACCAAGGCTATGGACCGAAGTGAACACATCTGGTGCACAGCTGGGGACATTCTGCCCTTTGCTTTTCTCTATCTGTATGTAGCTGTGACCATTGGATGACGTATTTGAGATTTAGCTGTTGATGTCTTGGCTCTAAAAACTTTGTTTTTTGTTTGTTTGTTTTTCAAGACAGGGTGTCTCTGCCTAGCCCTGGCTGTCCTGGAACTCACTCTGTAGCCCAGGCTGGCCTCGAACTCAGAAATCCTCCTGCCTCTGCCTCCCGAATGCTGGGATTAAAGGCATGGGCCACCACCGCCCAGCTAAAGCTTAATTTAGTATTAATCAGATTTTCAGTGGAAATTAAGAAAACAAAGACATCCCCTTATAAGGCTGAATGTTGTGGGGCTTGCCTGTAATCCTGGCCCACAGGCCAAGGCAGAATTCCTGAAGCTCTGAGGCTACCCTGGGCTATGTGGTGAGTGCAGGCCAGCCAGGGAGTATCATAGGACCTTGTCTGAAATCATCAAGGAGACCTGAGTGATACTGTCACTAAAGAAAATTGAAGGTTGGTGGCGAGCGTTTCCAATACACGTGTGTGTTTGTCCTCAAGGCAAATATAC
Organism: Mastomys coucha; assembly: GCF_008632895.1. Taxonomy (NCBI): domain Eukaryota; kingdom Metazoa; phylum Chordata; class Mammalia; order Rodentia; family Muridae; genus Mastomys; species Mastomys coucha. The sequence goes on along the minus strand of NW_022196909.1, from coordinate 47,512,633 downwards.
TCATTCATTTCTTTCTTTAAAAAAAACACATTTATTTTATTATATGAGCACTCTGTCACTGTCTTCAGACACACCAAAAGAGGTCATCAGATCCCATTACAGATGGTTGTGAGCCACATGTGGTTGCTGGGATTTGAACTCAGGTCTCTAGAAGAACAGTCAGTGCTCTTAACTGCTGAGCCATCTCTCCAGCCCAGTCACTCATTTCTTTACCTTTTTCCTTTCCATTCTTCCTCCTTCCCTCCCTCCTTTCTGCCCCCCTCCCCCGACCTGCCATTCTTACCACACTCCAACCATGATGACACTGTTGCTCTCGTGGTTAGATTCAGGCAACACACATGGGGTGGGAATGCCATAGAAGTGACGCCTTCTGAGGATGTGGCCATCTCCTTGATGACAGTGGTTTCCTTCTTTAGGGGGTTGGGACTGAAGGTGCACTCAGGAGCGTCTTGAATCTGCTAGGGAAGCGTCTGCTGCTGAATAAAATACCACAGCCCTTGTTTTGAGACAAGTTCTGGCTGTGAAGTCCACACTGGCCTTGAACTCACAAACTCACTGTACTCCATCCATCTTGACTGCTGGGATTGTAGGTGTGTCCTACCATGTACTCTTAGACTCACCCCCCCTTTGGTTTTTTGAGACAAGGTTTCTCTGTGTAGCCCTGGCTGTCCTGGAACTCACTCTGTACACCAGGCTGGCCTAGAACTCAGAAATCTGCCTGCCTCTGCCTCCCAAGTGCTGCAATTAAAGGCGTGCACCACCACTGTCCAGCTACTCTTAGACTCTTTAACAGCTTTCCTGACCAAAGCTGATGGTGGGGCAAGTTGCTGATTATCATTAAGCCCTACATAGTTCTAGATGAGTCTGTCTGAGATGTGCTGGTCTGAGCCAACTTCCTACATGGAGGAGTCCTCGCTGTTACCTGAACAGATGGCCCTTCCGCTTTATTTCTCTGTTTTCCCTAATAACAGATGGAACTAATTACTGCCCGGCACCTGTTCCTGGGCTGCTGGTTGCAGTCTCTCCTGTTGGACTGGCATATCTTTGTACTCTGTATGCTTTGGTCCAAATTCTGCACTGTGGGAGGGAGCTGATCTCGTCTTTGCCATCTGGGATCAGTCTTCCCGTTTACAACTCTAGAACCTGCACCACGGGCCTCTGTCCACAGGGAATGCCGGGCCTGACGGTAACAGGATACTCTCGACGGGGTCGAGAGAAGATGGCCGTGGACATATTTCTGTATGATTTTTTTTTTTCTGCTCACTGGTGATTTTGTACATTTGTGAATCACAAATATGAAGTTCAGTGGAGCCTGCAGAGAGGAATAGTCTGTTTTTCTTAGACATACTGAGTATAGCAGGGAAAATGTACTCTCAGCGAGTAGGAGTAGAGCGTTTGTAAAAGGCTTTTGTATCAAGTTCAAGGCTGGCTGGGACCACACGGCCTTCCCCCAGTTCAGAATCTCAGTAAGCTGGTTACTACAGCATTGTTCAGAAGGGAAGAAAGGGAGGAATGGCCATAGCTGGTGATCGCTAGCTGCGTCTCTCTATGAGTTTGCTGCCCCTCTTGAAGGCCTGTGAATCAGAGGGCTCCTCAACCAAACAGCTGTCAGCTCCAAGAGGAAACCAGAGAGCGTGTGGTGGCCAGTGCTCAGCCATGGTGATGTGGTCACCACAGACAACTCAAGAAAGCTAACCACCAGCCCATGTCTGGCAAAATCAGTATACTCTCAGATGCTTGCGCATTGTGCCAGTGAGGTATGGTCAGACAGTGTTGAATACCAGGCAGGCCGTGTGCCTGGGTGACCGAGATTGTGCCTACCAGGACAACTTTGGGGCAGCTGTCTTCATCCTAGTAAGAGCCAACGGGCCAATGAAAACAAATGAACTAACCCAAACACACTTCCCGCGACTCTTTCCTTGGTTCTTTGCTGGGATTCCCTCGGGACTAACCCCAGGGCCTCTCGAGTGTTAGCGTGTGTCCTGCCACTGAGCCCTGATTCCAGCATCGTCTTTATCTCTGCCGCCCCCCTCTCCTTTCCTCCATGGACAGCTTAGTCTTTACAGTCCCTGAGTCCTACATTTTACAAAACGTAGGAGAGAGAGTTCTGGATGTTGGGAGGCACCGTGGCTGTAATGGTTTGCTTCATAGTCAGCCAGGTTTAATGGACAGAGTTTTAGTGAGCATGGGCTGACTTCTTGGCCCTGGTTGTCATGCACAAGTTGAGGTAGAAAACTCAGAGACTCCTCTTTGGGTTGTGCTCTCCAGAAAGTTCCCACCTGCTCTGTTGACAGAGCTGGTTTCGTCTCAAGGACATGAGGTGACAACCCTGAGTTTGCTCAGGGGCCTTGGGCCCTGGCTTGGTAGGAGGTGGACATGACCACTGGGCACAGGCAGCCCCACAAATTAGCTTTCTGTTCAGTTTGCCTTCCTTCAGACCTTCAGCTTCCTTCTCTGGGCTGGCGTGTTGCTGGAGGCCACCGAGGGCTGTGTCCCGTGGCTACTCTGGCTGACTGTGCTGTCCCTCGGGTCCCTTCATCTGGGTCCTGTTTATTTGTGTATGTTTATCTCTGCATGCCCCCTCCACCCCCCGCGACTTTTTCTGTTCTTGTTTAGGTTTTAAGCATCTCTTCGCTGCCGTTGTTGCTGGCCGCTTGGGGCCTTGGTCTCAGCAGCTCTGAATCTTTCTAGTCCATTTTAGTGTAGCTGGGAAACAAAGAAACAAAATGAAAAAACAAAATGTAGTCAAAAGCAGATGGGATTGAGGCATGTGTGGGTAACTCCTTGTCTGCCCCTTTTAACGTCACTAACAGGGCTAAACCAACTGTAGGCATAGTTAAGTTTTAACTCGTGGCTACTGGAAGGTGCACAGTATTAACTCTGGACGGGTGCTCTTAAGCCATGCCTTCCAAAGTATGGGAACCCCTGGGTAAACTGAGGGCTCTCTGTGGTGAGAGCCAGGCTCTCAGCAGTGCTCTGTAGAGCGCTGTCTGCTTCAGTCACACGCCGCCAGGCTCAGCAGAGAATATAATCAAAACGGCTCACGCTCTGTGACAGCTGAGAAGCAGAGTTCTCTGATTCTACCCCCCAGACCCTGTGTCCTAGAGACCAAATGGGCATCAGGGGCCCTCAGCCTATGAGTCCCATGGAGGGCAGTGTCACACTGGAATATTTTGCACCTCTCACACCAAGCGTCCCAGGGCTGTCCCTTTCTTACGTGAGAAGGTCTTCTGTGCCCGCTGTCTTAAGCACTGGCCCATGCGCCCCTCTGTGGTAAGCACAGGATCAGATAGGGTCCCCGTTTCCCCCCTCAGGCCTGAGCTGTGCCTTCTTCCTTGGGAATGGCTGCTGGCTGCTACCTGGAGAGTGGTTTGCGGTGCTCTGCTCTGTTGCTGTCCCTACTGGCTGATTGATTTGCATGCAAGAAGCTACACAGATAACAACCTCTTCTTACAAAGCTTGTGTGGAAGGGTATTGATGGCAACCAAACCCAGAATCAGGACCACGGGGCTCAACAAAGAAATGCGTGTAAAACCAGCTGAATTTTACAGTGAAAAAAATATCAGCGATACGGTGTCCATGCACGCCAGGTTTCTCCTTCAGTGCGGAGACACACCTGTGAAGGCACGCGGGATGCACCCCTCATGCAGGGACTGGTGCCAACAGGCCGATTGTTGGGGGCAGCACCCAGATTTTGGCTGTATGAGTTTCCAAGTATCGCTGCTATTTCTCTCACTTAACTTTCAGTGGTTTTATAGCTCGTTATGCCCTAGCCCATGCCGCTCTGATACGATCCCTTTGTTAACCCTCAGAACAACGACAATGAGACAGCCCTGCACTGTGCGGCACAGTACGGCCACACGGAGGTTGTGAAGGCCCTGCTGGAGGAGCTCACAGACCCCACCATGCGGAACAACAAGTTTGAAACGCCTCTGGACCTGGCGGCGCTGTACGGGCGGCTGGAGGTGGTGAAGCTGCTGCTGGGTGCGCACCCCAATCTCCTGAGCTGCAGCACCCGGAAGCACACACCCCTGCACTTGGCAGCCAGGAACGGCCACAAGGCCGTGGTGCAGGTCCTGCTGGACGCCGGCATGGACAGCAACCACCAGGTAGCGAGCCAGGCTGGCACAAGGCGTCTCTGCTGGCGCAAGGGATGTAGTCCCTGGGGAAGGCACAGTACGGTGCTGCTGAGCTGCGTGTGGAGCACCTGTCACATCACATCCATGTGCTTCCTTCCGTGTGTCACCTTGTTCTGCTCTGATGTTGTAGAGGTAGATGAGCTCTGTGGAGTGAGTCTGGTGATTTTGCTTGTTTCTTTTCAGGGTATGAGCTGGTCATTAAACCCTGAAATGTGCTCCCGGGCCATCTCCAAAACAGAACGGCTCGCTACCTTCCCGTACACGCAGTCCCGGGGCCACCTTTTTGCACCACCCAGGCCTCAACTGCCATGTGACTCAGCCCTGCTCTCTGATGGCAGGCTTGCTCAGTCCATGTGACTCAACCCTGCTCTCTGATGGCAGGCTTGCTCAGTCAGTTTTTCCTTAGGCTTGGTGGTGACTTTCCACTTGGGCCAAGAGATGCTCTGATCTCCTCTCCCCAGGAAGGTGGAGTGTGTCCCCTCCCTCTAAGCAGTGGGAAGTCGCATGTTCCCTGGCCTTTGATAGCACACAGTGGTCTTGCTATGTGGACCTTGGTGGCTTTAGAATCCACACAAGAAACCTCGGAAAGGTGGAGCGCCCCTAGGGGGCTCTGTGTAGCTTACCTGCTGTCCCTCCTTACCCACGTCCCGTCTGTCATGTGACACACCGCTGCGCTCTCGTTTGCCTTCCAGACGGAGATGGGCAGTGCTTTGCATGAGGCTGCTTTGTTTGGCAAGACCGATGTGGTGCAAATCCTGCTGGCTGCAGGTGAGGTCGGCAGCGCTGGTCGTGTGCCTGCCAGGCGGTGTCTGAGACCCACGGGGGTGTGTGTGTGGTCAGCGGTGTGTGATGCGGTCCTGGATTGCGGGACTGTTGACAACGGAGTGAAGAGGATGCTCGTTGTGCTTCTTGAAAGCTAGGGGTACCCTCAGACTTGACTTCTGAGGCTAGCCCACACATGCTCAACCCCCTGGTCCGTCTGTCTGCTGCCCTTCCTAGGAATCGATGTTAACATAAAGGATAACCGTGGCCTGACTGCCCTCGACACTGTCCGGGACCTGCCTTCTCAGAAGAGCCAGCAGATAGCCGCGCTGATTGAAGGTACGTGTTACTGTGCTGTCTGGGGGCCAGCGATGGCTAACCGACAAGGCACTATGCTGAGGACAGCTTCTATCTTTACCAATTTTCCTCACAGATCACATGACCGGAAAAAGAAGCATGAAAGAAGTGGACAAGACCTCCACACCTCAACTACCTCTCCTCTCCAGCACAGACGCCATAGCACCAAAGTCTCAGGGTGAGATCCCTCGGAGCCCGGGAAGAACTGTTCGGTCTTGGGCAAAATGGAAAGTTCTTAGTTTAAACGGTAACTGCAGGGCTGTCTGTCAGGACGCAGACAGCTCAGCGGTCGCCATGCTACGTAAGATGTCCCCGCGCGGGCACAGGGAGCTCTGCCTATGTGGTGTGCTCTGTCCTCCTTGCCTCTTTCCTCTACTTCTTGTTTAATTAAACCGGGCACTTGAAAGTCAGGCAGACAGCTCTGTGAGTTCAAGGCCTGGCCTACTGAGCTAGTTCCAGGCTAGCCAGGGCCACACAGTAAGACCATGTGTACACGCCCAGTGTGTTTATGTGCACTGCGTGCATACAGGAGCCCGTGGAGGTCAGAAAAGGGTGTTGGGTTCTATAGATGGTTGTGAGCTGTCGTGTGGATGCTGGAAATAAGCCTTGGTTCTTTACAATAACAGAGAGTGCTTGTAACCTCCAAGCATCTCTGCAGCCCCATGTCTGCTTTAGTAACCTCCGAGCATCTCTGCAGCCCCATGTCTGCTTTACTTTGGCCTCTGCTTCTGTAGAGATGTGTAATTGGCAGGATCATCTCAAGGTGTGCTTGGTATTGTTTCCTGTCCAACACACAGGATGTTGGTCTGGGTGGTAGGTGGTCATCATTGGCAGAGTCCTTTCCTGTTTGCTGAGAAGCCGGTGTATGGTAACCGCAGAGACAAAGTAACTCCTAATGACAGCATCCCCCAAATGTAGATGGTGATGACCAGTAAGGCTGCATGAAAGGGGGAACGGCCTCAGGCTCCGGCCTGTCTGCGCTGGGATCCCGAGCTCCGGCCTGTCTGCGCTGGGTTCCCGAGCTCCGGCCTGTCTGCGCTGGGTTCCCGAGCTCCGGCCTGTCTGCGCTGGGTTCCCGAGCTCCGGCCTGTCTGCGCTGGGTTCCCGAGCTCCGGCCTGTCTGCGCTGGGTTCCCGAGCTCCGGCCTGTCTGCGCTGGGTTCCCGAGCTCCTCTCACCTCCAGCCTCACTCCCCTGCCCCTGCCTTACACTCCTACGTTTCTCTTGACATGGATCATTCACCGAGCTCTTCACTTGGAAGGAGCTCACACTGATATGTGACTGTGACAAGCCGCTCAGAGATGCCATCTCTAACAGTGACTTTGTAGTCACAGCTGGATCCCAGCACTGAGGAGAGAGCCAGTTAGTCAGGGAGCGACTTCCACAAAGGAAGGCTTCGGAGTTTTCACTGAAGCATTTAAAATGGGCTCGGAGGAAAACCCTCTCTCAAAAACGAGCAGTGGGGGCTGGAGAGATGGCTCAGTGGGTAAGAGCACTGACTGCTCTTCCAGTGGTCCTGAGTTCAATTCCCAGCAACCACATGGTGGCTCACAACCATCTGTAATGGGATCTGATGCCCTCTTCTGGTGTGTCTGAAGACAGCTACAGTGTACTCACATAAAATAAATAAACCTTAAAGTGCAAAATACTGAGAAAGGAAGGAAGGAAGGAAGGAAGGAAGGAAAGAAGGAAGGGGAAAAACCCAAAAGGTGGAGACTGGACATGCCACACACCCTAAGAGGCAGGTCGATCTCTGTGAGTTCAAGGCTAGGGCTAGTGTGGTCTACAGAGTGAGTTCCAGGCCAGCCAGGGCTACATAGTGAGACCATGCCTTAGAAGAAAACAACAAACAGAAAACCACTAAAGCATTTCAGCTGCATTTTCAGGCTAAGGCTCTGTTCACAGAGTTGAGGTGCCAGGGCTCACAAAGGGCATGGAGAGAACCCCTTGCATAGCCTTCTTTCTGGAAGCTAGACCCTTGGAGGTGTGTGTTGAGTAGGCTTCTGCCGCCGAGCTTCACTTCCCTGTATTGGATTAGAGAAAATTAGTGCCTGTCCCTTAGCAAAGTGACCGTTTTCCCGATGGTTTAGTGCTGAGTGAGCTCCTACTGCAGAGACGTCCGTTTGGCTAGAGTGTCAGGAGCTGGGCTCTGCCCTCTCTTACTGATTGTCTTGCCCCCTGTCCTGTTCCCCAGTGACTGAGCTGATCCTTGATTGTGACACACATGCTGAGGAGGAGGGTCACTACGAGGCGCTGTACAACGCTGTGTCCTGCCATTCCTTGGACAGCACGGCCAGCGGGCGATCTTCTGACAGAGACTCTATGAACAAGGAGGTGGAGTCCACCGGAGCAAGGGCTGCTGGAGTGAGGCCTGTATGTGGGGAGTAAGGCCCGTTTGTGGGGAGCAAGGCCTGTGTGTGGCCGAGGCCTGAGCCTTCTGGGGACTGTGGTGGCAGCTGGGGGTGTGCTGGCAAGAGAGAGCCTGGTGACTGAGCTCACCCACTGTTAGGGGCGCACTGTCTAGTCTCTCCTGCCCAGGGTGGTAAAGCTGCAGGTCACAGTGGGGTAGAAGTTTGCTGTTTCCAAGTTGAGTGTAGCCAGCTTGCATCTCTCCATCCTCCACTGCCCTCGAGCAAATCCAAGTCTTGTGCTCTGGTTCAGCCTTACTGCTGCCCAGGCCTTGGAGATCTCGCTGTGTATGCTTTGTTTTCTCTTTGGATCCCAGACGTATCCAGTGCTGTGCCTTGCTGGCTGTCCCCGGTCTCTCTTGCCTTACCAGCCATGAGGATGGACGGTCCTGTCCCGGGGGGAGGGCAAAGCAAGGTTTCCTTAGATTGTACTTGCTCACTGGCCATGCTGTCTGTTGGTGGTTCTTCATTAGCCCTGTTTGGGCTCCTGAGAGCAGCGCTGAGTCCCCTCCTCCTGAGAGCAGCACTGAGTCCCCTCCTCCTGAGAACAGAGCTGAGTCCCCTCCTCCTGAGAGCAGCGCTGAGCCCCCTCCTCCTGAGAGCAGCACTGAGTCCCCTCCTGAGAGCAGCGCTGAGCCCCCTCCTCCTGAGAGCAGCACTGAGCCCCCCCTGTGCCCACCCCTGCCTTCTGCTGCTTTGTCTGATACCTGCTTTTACCTCTGGTCTTGTTCGTGAGCCTCAAGACTCCCTCCTGGCACCGCCTTCTCCCCTAGAGGGTGCCCCAACCTTACAGCCCTGTCTCCACTTTATTTCCACTTGACAGAGTTGTCTGACCTGGCTGCCGCTGACAGGATCCCAGTGCTGACCACCTGGATTCAGATTTGGGGGCATATGCGTTGCTGTGTCTTTCTTTGGGGGGCGGGGGGATTTGTTTTTTCCATTGGCCTTCTTTTCCTGCCAGGCTCTGCCAGGGGACAGAGTGGTCCTTGACCTTTCTAACCGTGGCCTGGGACTTAATGGAGCATTCTTTGGTGGTCTCCTTGCCCTGCCCTCTGCCCTGATGCAGTCGCACTGTCGGGTGTGGGTTTCGGTGAGCCCTCTAGTTCATGGCCGCCCAGTAGAGTAGGTGTTAGCAAGAACCGTGAACACACGCGTACTTGGAAAACGGTGTTTCTGTAGTCAGTTACCAGTCTTCCCTGTTGGCAGCCACACTTTAAGTTATAGGGGAAGGCTTTGCTTTGAGTGGGGCTTGCAGCTGTCGCCCAGTAGGGGGCGCTGGTGCCTTTGCCAGAAGTCACAGGGTCCTTTAGTGAATGGTTGTACTGAAGCAGAAACTAGATCGTCCGAGTGTGCACTTTGCCGGCTGTGCACGCATCTGTGCACACGTGTTCCTGACCTCTCTGGCCCTCCATGTAGATGGATGGCACAGCAATGGTGGCAGATTGTCTCTGTGTACCTCAGAGAGAGAGGCCTGTGGGGACTTCGATTCCCTTCCCTGTCGGCAGTGGTCTTCCTCTCTCTGAAATGGGCCATTTTTGCTGTTTTATTTTGCTTTCTGCTACACTGGTGTCCCCAGGCTGGCTTCAAAGTGGGCTTGTGCTTGTCCCTCTGTGTACAGTGCCTTGGCTAGGCCTGGTCCGGCACTCATAAAACAAGGATGGAGAAAGTCAGGCCCTCCCCCCATGGGAAGTCCAATCCAAACAGCACAGGCTTGAGCATATAAAGCTGTTATAAAATTGTTGTTGAGTCCGTCTGCCTCCGAGAATCAGGGAGCGACTGAGTGATGGAGGCTGCTGCAGAGCAGAGAAGCGTGTTGGAACAGGAAGGTCTTGGGTGCCAAACCCAACACAAGCCACCTTTGCAGATTCCTCTGGGAAACCCGTAGCATTCTGCATCCCAAACCTCACCTGCTCTAGCCACATAGAACTGAGCTGCAAGGCTAGGGTGGAGCCTGGGGCCATCTCTGTCCTAGCCCTCTCCTGGGTAGGGGACCCCAGCACTATAGAGAATTGTGGGAAAGGCTCAGTCGGGTGTAATGGCCTCCAGCCTTCCTCTCTGCCACCGAGGGTCACACGTGCGTCACGCGTGTTCCTGAAGTTGTGCCCCTTCAACAAGTTCCTTGCTTTCAAGTTGGCAAATTATAGCTCTGTTACAAGGAAGCCTGAATTTTTGAATGAAGTTTTTTGTTTTTGTTTTTTTTTTAAATCTAGCCACACATACCCCTTGCCTATTATCTATGGTAGAACTGAATGTGAAGTCTAGTATAAATGCTTTTGATCCTTTAAGAACAAGCTTGCCTGTCCCAGCCCTAAGGAGACTAGTGGCCATGCGCCTGTCTAAGTGGGCTAAACAGGGTTCCCTATAGCCACGTACTTATTATTGAAGGGGGGATTAAAAACGAGAGGTAGGCTGGGTGTGGCAGTGCATGCCTTTGGTCCCAGCACTCAGAGGTAGTGGCAGGAGGATCCCTGTGAGAGTAAGGCCAGTCTTGTCTACACAGCAAGTTCCAGGACAGCCAGGGCTACACAGTGAGACCCTATCACCAATTAAAAAGCAAGCACAAAACTGAGGGAAACTTCAAACTCCCAGGCTTGAGCTACTCCTGGCTCAGCCTCCTGACTGGCTGCAACTACAGGTGTTAAGAGCTCAGCGCGGGCTTTTACTGTTGAGTAGGGACGAGCAGGAGCCTGAGGAAGGACACATGTTCCATCTCTGGCCGCTTTCCCTCTTGCTTCACCGGGATCCTTGGCTGTAGAAGAGCTCTCTCTCGGGCTGGGCCTTTTAATCTCAAGTTCTTCTCTTCAGTAGAGACCGAAAGAAAGTGGAGTCACTGCTTTTTGCTTTCAGTTTTCTGTGCCTCAGTCTTGTGCCAGAGAGTCAGCTCTGAGCTTCCCGAGCTCTCCTCACAGCCAGGTTGAGGAAGGAGGTGTTTGTGATCTTTGCTGCGGACATTGGAAGCCATTGCCTGGCTGACTGAAGTGTGTCCACCTGCTCAGACACTGGACCTCAACTTTAGTCTCCTGGGGAATTCTTCACACGATTCTTTTTGTTTCCAAGGACTAAAATAAGGGTAAAGCAAAAAGACAAATAGTTGGAAAAGAGAGATGGTAGAATATATTTATTTTTCTTCTATAGAGGGAGCGTCCGCCGCCTCCAGCAAAGCCACCACCTGATGAAGAGGAAGAAGAGCGCCTAGATAAGAAGTGTTTTCCCTTGGCGGCCTCTGAGGTAGAGCGTTGGGGGTTACCCGTCACTCACACAGCATTTGTTAGATGGCAGATGAGTGTCTGCATAAAGGAGGCTCTGTTTTCTTCTTTAAGATTTTTTTTTTTTTGTATGTGCATATATATATATACCACTGCTTACCTGGTGCCCGTGGAGGTCAGATGATGGGGTCAGATCCCTTGGACTCTGAATTGGCGCTGGGATCTGAGTGTGGAAGAGCAGCTTAGCTGCTGACCCATCGCTCCAGTCCTGGGATTAAACCCCAAGCCTTGTGGATGCCAAACAAACCCTCCATCCCCGAGCCACCCCCAGCCTAGTTTCTTTCAGGAGGAGAGCAGTGCTGCGTTTGCGTGTGTTAGGCATATCCATAACTATGCAGTCTAGGTCCGTGTGCCTATGCATGCTCAGGCCGGAGCTGAGCCGCGACTGTCTTCCTTTGTAGCTCTCGGCTTTGATGTAAGAGGGTCTCTGGGTAAACAAAGCTTACCATTGTTGGCTGGGCCAGTTGACCAATGAGCACTCAGGATCTTCCTGTCTCTACCCTCAGCCCCTACTCCAGTGCTGGGGGAATAGGCACACACAGCCGTGCCTGGCTTTTTAGGTGTGTGCTGGGTATTCGAACTCGGGTCCTGATGCTTGCAGAGCAGGCACTCTTACCCTTGAGCCATATCCCCAGCCTTGACCTTCTTATCTTCTCATTGCCCCTGTGCTTAGTAAGTTTGGGACATACATGGGTCTGGAGCAAGGCCTTTTACCCTGAAAGACTTGAGGTGCGGTGTGGCTATAGCATACAAGCCAGGTGTGGCCTGCCATGCCACATGGGAAGCGGGGTCTGTTATAGTCTGATGCCCTGACTTTCACATCCTCGACACTGTGTGAACAGTACCATGCTGTCAGGTTTGGTGGTTGAAACTGTCACCAATCATGAGCCAGGTCACAGATGACAATTGGAAACGATAGGGACTTGTTCTGGTTAATTTTGCTGTGTGGTATTTATGTTGTTTACAAGTTTATTAAGTAGTCAAGTGTATAAAATTAAAAGATATAGGTGGTGTATGATGAGGGTGGGAGGGAAGGAGGTAGTTATTTGAAACAGCCTACCTTTTTTAAAAGAATATTTTTAGCCAGGCGGTGGTGGCAATCACCTTTAATCCCAGCACTTGGGAGGCAGAGGCAGGTGGATTTCTGAGTTCGAGGCCAGCCTGGTCTATAGAGTGAGTTCCAGGACAGCCAGAGCTATACAGAGAAACCCTGTCTTGAAAAACCAAAAAAAAAAAAAGAATATTTTTATTATGTTACAGCATGTGGGGGTTAGAGGACAGAGTTCTTTCCGCCCATCATGTGGTTCAGGGGACTGAAAAGAAGTTGTCAGGTGTGGAGGTCATCTCACCTGCTGGGATGTCTTTTTGTGTGTGAGATTCATCTTTTGGAAATGCTTCCTAAGAGCCTGGAGTTGCAGATCAGCTCACACAAGAGCAAGAGCCCTGGACTTGCTATCCACTCTTATAACGGGCGCTTGAATGCAGAGGAGATATGGCCAGAGTCCTTGTTCTCATAATAATCCACACAGGACTCGTATTGTTGTATGTTCTGTATGTGGGCCTTCTACCCCTCCATGCCTGCCTCTCTGTGCAGCATCACATCCATGCCTGGCTTCCTGAGAGGCCAAAGAGGACATGGTATCACCTGGAGCTGGAGGCCCTGAGGCCCTGAGCCAGCTGCTGTGGTGCTGGGCACTCCCTCTATTTATCTGCACAAGCACCAAGACCTCCGACCCCACCATCTTTGTTTCCAGCTCTCTCAAAGCTTTAAAACTAAACTTCATTCTGAGACACTGGATGTCATTAAACTTTGGGCCATGTTTTCTTGTTTGTGGGACTGGTAAGATTAAACCCAGTACCTCTCAGGTGCCGAGGAAGGCTTTCTGACCAAGCCGAACTGGAGAGTTGTCTACTTGTCAATCATGGGACCCAGTATTTGATGGTGGGAGAGCTTATTCAAGTAATGGCCCCATCATGATGCCAGACATGAGATATCACATGAGATAGCATGCACAAGTGTACACACACACACAAACACACACACACACACAAGGTTTTCACTCCTCTTGAGGGGCTACCAGCTGCCATGAGGGTAGCCATGGTCTCCTCTGTCGTGGGACTTCTCAGCCACCCGCACCCCAGCTGCAGTTGGTGACAGCTCCTCACAACTCTGCTGTGACCAAGCAGTGCTGCTCCCCACAGAGCAGACAGCGCACTTCATCGGCCTTGAGTCATTGCCAGCCCTAGAAGAGGGGAGGGAGACTCAGGAGTAGCGGAGTAAAGAGCAGAATCCTGTTGAAATCCTGTTCTCCATCCATAGTCACTGACACGGGTCCTTCCCCTCCTGCTGCTTCATGTGGGGTAATGGCTGGAAGAAAAGGTTGTGTTGGCTCTGAAGGCCTATCCCATAGCTTGCTCAGGCCAGAGCAAGGACAAGCAGGAACACTCTCGTTTATTGTCTGAGTCTAGGGCTCTCATTTGTAGCTGGACAGGGACGGCCGTCCACCTTGGACGTAGGAAGACTGGATTAGGGTCTGAGGGAAGTGTGCTTCACAGCCATAGCTCTGCTCTGAACTTTGGGTGACCTTGGACAGGTCCTTGGCTTGCTGAGTTAACAGACGCGTGGGCCAGGGCCAGGTACTCTAGCTGTGACTGGTGTCCCTGCTGTTGTGGGTGGTGGTCTCTGCTCACACTTGTCCTCCCTGGTGGTCCTTCTGTCCAAGGTCAGGGATCCAGGTCAGTTTCTGTTCAGGGAAGCGTGCCTAGGTCTGGTGAGAACTGTCACTGAGGCAGGGACTCCGATAAGGATTGTGTGGTGTTCAGGGACTCTGATGAGGATTGTGTGGTGTCCAGGGACTCCGATAAGGATTGTGTGGTGTTCAGGGACTCTGATGAGGATCGTGTGGTGTTCAGGGACTCTGATGAGGATCGTGTGGCGTTCAGGGACTCTGATGAGGCTCGTGTGGTGTTCAGGGACTCTGATGAGGATCGTGTGGTGTTCAGGGACTCCGATGAGGATCGTGTGGTGTAAACCTGCAGAGCACACACTCCTGTCAGTAAAGCCTGTGGTGCAAACTACTTAATGGTCCCTCTTTGTTCCTTTAATTGAGTTCCTGAGAAACCAGACCCAGAATAAAGATGTCCAGGACTCCCAGAGTAAAGGAGCTGTTAGCTTCCAAGTGGCTCACGCAGAGAGGGTTCCTACTGTGCTCCAGCTTTAGAGGAATAGACCTGTTCTGCCTTCAGAATGGCAGCCTTGTTGGGAGCGCTGTCCTTTAAGAGAAGTGCTCACAGGGAGCCAGCCGTCCCTGCGGAGGACTCTGGGGAATCCTCAGTGTGTGATGAGAGGTGTGTGTGTGTGTGTGTGTGTGTGTGTGTGTGTGTGTGTGTGTGTGTGTGTGTACAGAGGAGCTCTGCCTATAGGACCTGCTGATCTGTTAGAGTAGATGCCCAGCCCGCTCCCTTCATTCCCGGGCTTCATTCATACCCATCACTTGAGCTCTGGGAATTTTGTACTCTAGCTTGATTGCTGGTACATAATTATCCTTAACTTGCCTTTCAAACACACTGACCTCAGGGAGGTGAGTAGAATTAACAGAGCAGGGGTCTCCATACCCTTCCCGTGCCTCCAGCACTGTGCTTTTACCATCTCAGCTCCAATGCCACAGCCAGCCCCGGACACTCACCTACCTGAAGCCTTCGGCTGGGGCGCTTGTCTGCTTGAATCAGGGCTGTCTCAGTAGACGGGGCTGCTGTTGCCCACAGAAACCACTCCATAGTTGCTGACTCTCAAGACTGTTGGACGGGATCGGAAGTCCCTTTATAACATGGTGGGAAGTGAGCTTTCAGGTCACTTCATTCCCACAGCTCCTAGAATCTGTGAAGAAGATAGTTACAAGCTGACTGTGGGGGCACAGACCTTTAATCCTAGCCCCGAGGAGGCAGAAGCAGGAGGATCTCTGTAAGTTTGAGACCAGTCTGATCTACATAGCAAGTTCCAGGCTATCTAGGTCTGCAGCAGTAGAGGAAGAGGAAGAAGAGGATGAGGACAGGCCAGCTTGTGTCTGGCACCTATGAAAGGTTGAGGCCGGGAGGGCCTTGTTTCCTTTTGAGGTGGATACTGGCCTTTGGGTAGTGTATGTGTGTCAGGGAAGAAGCGTGGGGAAAGGACAGGTCATGGTGCAGCTTAAGAAACAACGGCTAGGGAAGTGGTTTCCACAGAAAGCGCGGGAGGAGAGGAAGCGGGAGGGAGAGAGCGAGGGAGAGAGGCTCGGGTTTTATCTCATTTAAAGGATAAAACGGGGCAACAAAGAAAATGGTTTAGTCAGATTGTGGGGATTTCATATACAGAAATTGTTTTAGGTTTTTCTGTTGCTTTGACAAAACACCCAAATTTGGGCACATTAAAAAAAAAATAAAGAGGTTTCTTTGGCTCACAGTTTGGAATGCTACAAAGCCCAGATGACACAGCCCTGTCTGCTCATCTGCTTCTGCTGGGGGAGTCTGAGCTACATCACGCTTCCAGGATGCCATCCTCTAGGAGACGGGCCAGAGAGTGATGAGCTAGACCAGCACCTTTGAATTCACAAGATGTCCACTCCCCATCCCTCCTCTGTGCCCTGCCGTGTGAGGTAGCAAGAATCAGAGCTCTGTTGCGTATCGCCTGTCTCTGTGCCTGTGCCCCACATGTTCTGGGTGTTTCTGTCTCCTAGGGCCTGGCTATGAGACCCAGGATTCAGAGCAGTGCTCCCCAGGAAGAAGAGGAGCACCCATATGAGCTGCTGCTCACAGCAGAAACCAAGAAGCTGGGGACCACAGACGGGAGGACTGAAGGTAGGTGCTGCAGCCGTGGCTTCCTCTAGGATGGCGAGGGCCCCGTGCTCAGTCTGGACTCCATGCTCTTGAATGGATGGAGATGCAACCCTCTCTCATGTGCAGCAGAGCAGCTGAGGGCCCCCAGGTGACAGCTGTGTGAGCAGGACCCAGGACAGCAGCACCTCTATGGACACTGGCCGCAGCCTGTCATGTAGCTAGCCGACTAGGTAGTCCGGGTCCATGATGGACTCTGAGTCCTCCAGGACAGAATGTTCTTTCTTAGAGTCATGATGGGCTGTCACCTGTAACCATGGTACTTTGGAACTGAGGCCTGCTTGTGCTTCTGGGTGTATGTTCTGGCCCTGCAGAGGGGAGTGAACAAGGACACTGAGCAGGCTAGAAGGTGGTGTCTGCTGAGCCTGCCTCTCCCAGCTCCGTGCATGCCTCGTGTCTCCTGTTGGTTCTGTTAGCTGGCCATAGAGTTCACAGGCCTGGGCCACAGCACCCCACTGATAACTTCTTTACTCAGTGTGCTTCTCTCTCAGCTCATGGCCATTTTTATAGTTGGTTTTGAAATCTAAATTTTAGAGAAGTGTAATTTGTCCTTTCTTTTCTGATGGATAAGTTCATAATGTCATAAATCATGGTGTGTGTGTATGTATGTGTATGTATTTGCTTTTATGTATATGGATGTGTGTGTGTATGTGTGATGTGTGTGTGAATGTGTGAGTATGCATATAAATGGGTATGGGGTATGCCTGTTCCTGCATGTACATGCACATGTAGGTCTGCATCTTCCTCAGTTGTTTCCAATTTATTGATTTATTTACTTCCCAGAATGCCCTGCAACTTGTACTCTGTCCACGCTGGTCTCGAGCACACAGACATCCACCTGCCTCTGCCTCTCTTGAGTTCTGGATTAAAGGCCTGTGCCACCATGTCTGCTCTCCCTAACACTCTGAGACCAGAGCTCTGTCCTCTAACCCCTAGTTGGCGCTGTGGCACACACACCATGCTTGGCATTTTCTAGGTGGATGCACAAGGCTGTAACTTGGGTCTCCTGCTCACAGAGCAGGCACATCACTAACTGAGCCATCTCCCCAGCCCTAGGTTTTGAGTTTTGTTTTGTTTTGTTTTTTTCTGTACTTTCTTCTAGAAAGTTTTTATCTCTTAAGTTCTGAACGTAGGGTGTGTTCCATTTTGAGAACTTCAGTGCGCATACCCAGCCCTGTCACCTTCCGTGGAACACCTTTCCTTCGCTGTACTGCCTTCTCAAGGCCGCTGTTCGTCCACAGTGTCTTGAGCACCTGGTCCTTTTGTCTTGCTCTTTACTCTCAGAACCAGGATGTTGATTTCCATCCACACTTGCACTGGGTCTGTGTGGATTGGTGCTGAGTCCCACGGTTCAGGAAGCTCTGGTGTCCTGGCCAGATGAGTTTGTCCATCCTGTGGGGGCATTCTTAATTTAGAGCAGGCAAGGCTCTGGTGCCTGCTCTAGAGTCTGAAACCACAGGAGCTATGTAGCCGTTCACACCTGTAATCCTAGTGCTCTGGAGACTGAGGCAGGGGAATTACTGTGAGTTCCAGAGTTGAAGGTTTCTAAAAGGATCATGGATGTGTGTGTGTGTATGTGTGTGCATGTGTATGTGTGTGTGCATGTATGCATATGTAATGTGTGCATGTGTGAAACAGGCCTGTGTATTTGAAGATGGAGCTTCTTAAAGAAAGAGGGCGATTCTTCGAGGGGCCTCATGTAGAATGAGCACACAGCCAGCTCAGAGGTTGACGTAGGGTCTATCTCCTGCCTGCCAGATGTCCTTGGTGAAGATCTTCTCTCCCAGCTCCTGAGAGCTTTGCAGGAGGACTTACAGCCTCACGCTGCCCCCTGCTCCTTGCTGCTCTGTCCTATTGGGCCTTGAGACCGTGGCACTGCGTGTGCGCCCAGCCTACAGGCTAGCCCTTTGTCGTGGCTATGGCCTGCCAGCTAGCCCCGGCTAGCCCTTTGGCCTGGCTCACTGGAACTTTGAGACGAGGTGGTAAGGCACTAACTCCGTACTTTCTCAGAACTGTCCTGTCAGGGAGCAGAAACCTCCAGCCCAGAAGTGAGGCAGGCAGTGGCCTGCGGTGCTACCGGATAATTCCTTTTTCCTTTTCCATTACTGTCATGTCTGCATGCAGTTTCTTATGTTTCCAAAAGTTATGTTTATGTCGGCATTAGTGAGTCAGGGTTTGTGCCTTCCGTAGCCTGTAGTGTGGGGTGGAACAGGAGATGCTTTTGAATTGCCTTGTTAATTATACTGGTGTATACTCACTAAACAGGACAAAAAAAGCAAACGTTACAGGAATAGAGATGGTATGCTAAGGCTTTGCCTGTCTTTGTTCTGAGTTGTGTGAACATGGCCCATTCCCACCTTTGCTGCCTTCCCGTAGTAGTGGCTGTGAGATAGTCATGCTTCGTTTAAACCCAGGATAGAATCACATGTGACAAGCCACCTTGAGAATCTGCTTTTTATACAGCATTTGTCTTGGTTCTTACATGTCAGCTGCTTCTTCCTCAGTCACTGGATGGACGTGCCTTCAGGGCGTCTCTATAGTAAATTATGTTGCTGCATGCGCGCACACACATTTTCACCTCCAGGACTGCACCTGCCCCCCAATGCACTGACACAGTGAAGTTAACAGCACTAGACCGTGCGGACAGCAGGCCTTAGAGACAGCTCACTAATGGTTAAGACATCGCACTGCTCCACCAGAGGCCCCAGGCCTGCCCCCTGAAGCCCACCTCAGTCTGCTCACAGCCATCTTATCCAGTTCAGGGATGCAGGACCCTTTCTGGCCTTTTTCGACACCTGCAAAAACCAGTTCTTTAAGGGGAAATGTAAAATTAGCAACAAGGGCTGGGGAAGGAGCTCTGTCAGCACATGCCGTGCAAGCCTGCGGATCGGGGTCTGGTCACCAGACCCACATAAGCTGCCACGCATGGAACCATGACTTTCTTTCTTTCCTTTTCTTTGTTTGGTTTTATGAGCCACAGAAGAAGGCGTCGGCTGATCCATGACGCAGAAATTGCTGGAAATCAAATTCACGTCTACTCTAAGGGCAGTATGAGCTCTCAACTCTCCACCCTGTATTTGAAAAAATTTTTGACAGGGTATCAGTATGTAGCCCAGAATGGTCTAGAATGTGCTATGTAGACCAGGCTGGCCTTGAACTCAGAGCTCTGCCTGCCTCTGTCTCCTAAGTGATGGCATTAAAGGCGTGCGCCATTACACTATCTTCTTCTGGAAGACCTCTAAGTAGAGACAACCCAGGACATTATGAAATATCTGTGTGGCCTTGGGTGTCCTGGAACTCACTCTGTAGACCAGGCTGGCCTCAAACTCACAGAGATCTGCCTGCCTCTGCCTCCCAAGTGCTGGAATTAAAGTTGTGCGACCACCACCTGGCTGATAACAAGAATTTCTAATCCCTGTACCAGGGAGGCAGAAACAGGAGGACCTTCCAGCTGTCCTAGCCTAGTGATCAAACCCTGGGCTGAGTAAGAGACCCGGTTTCACAGGACATGAGCTTCACATTCCTGTACACACATGCTTGCAGTGTGAAAGGCACACAAACACATGCTTGAAAAGACAAAATTGGGAAATGCCTTCACTTCTGAAGATGTGGACTCCTGCTTATTTAGTTTCTGACATGACTATGATTTGGTGGTTGGTGGTTTTTTGGGTTTTATTGTTGTTTTGTTTTGTTTTGATCAATTTTCTTTTTTACAATTAATTTTCTTTTTTAAATTAATGGTATCTGGGTGAGGTGGTGCATGCACACCGTAGTCCCTATCATTTGGAGGTCAGAGGCTAGAAGATCTTTTAATTCTGGGAGTTCAAGAGCATCCCAGATGTAACACTGTGCTGTGGCATGGTGGCCCTGAGAGGGGAAGCTGGGAGGTGAGCAACTGGGAGGAAGAGTGGAGATAGAGCTCAGACAGATGCTGCCTCTGGCCTCACTGCGACTGGGAGGAAGAGTGGAGCTAGAGCGCAGGCAGGTGCTGGCAGATGCCGCCTCTGGCCTCGCTGCGGCTCAGCCTCCTGGTAGCTGCTACACTGTATCCGAAGGAGGAGAGCAGCAGTGTAGTCAGGGGTTCCCAGCTGTGTGGGAGTGGGGTCAGGAACTGAGACAGCCCGACATCCAGTGACTACAGATCGTGTAATAAGCAGAGTGCCACTGCTCCTGGGGGCCAGTCCCAGAGTCAGACACTTCAGGAAGCACAGACTGCACAGACAGAAATGGCCCTGAGTCTGGGACAATTTGAACTACAGAGGATCCCTACTTGCCTAAAGCTGCCCCTCAGTCTTGGAGAACAGAATCGCTTAGCCTACCCCGGTCCAGAGATGTTGATCACACCCACGGGATGGAAAGACCCAGCCACAGGAGAGCGCTTCGGCAGATCCATGACGCAGAAAATGCATGTCCCCCAAAAGTCACCAGGCCACAGGGCATTAGGACAGTCATAATCAAGGTAGGGATCCTCTGTGCTTCAAATTGTTTCAAAGTCAGGGCCAGTGTGACTGAGCCATTCCTGTCTGTGCGGTCTGCTTCCCCATTAGGATTGGCTCTGCGCCCTGGATGTCCCGGGCATGTGACCACGCAGAAGTGCAGTGGCAGCTATCCAGGGTGAACAGTGCATGGGAGAGTAGCCAGTAGGTCTAATAGTTACACTACTGTCCTGGGTCTGTGAAGTGGTGACTGAGCATGAGCAGCAGCGGCCTCTCTGAGGACAGCGGTGCATGGGAATGTCACATAGCGCGGTCCGATTTCCAGATGGAGTCGAGGTGATGTCCCCGAGAGCCATGCACAGAGTCAGAAGACTTTGATCGCTGGGCAGTGGTGGTGCACGCCTTTAATCCCAGCACTTGGGAGGCAGAGGCAGGCGGACTTCTGAGTTCGAGACCAGCCTGGTCTACAGAGTGAGTTCCAGGACAGCCAGGGCTACACAGAGAAACCCTGTCTCAAAAAAACAAAAAAAACAAAACAAAACAAAACAAAAAAAACAAAAAAAAAAGAAGAAGATTGTGATCTTCTTGGAGGGGAGAGGCCTGTCCTCTGTCTTCGGTTCTCCCTCTGCTCCTGTCCCCTTGGTAACCCCTCTCCAGGCCTGAGCAGGGAGTCAGTCCCCTTACTCAGCTTTCAGGCCCTCCTCTCTCCCTGCAGACCCAGGCTGGCTTTTCTTGGCAGAAGCTTGCTTGCTTTCGTGACTCTGAACAGACAGCTTGGCAGTGGAGTCTCATGGGCAGCGTCTTCTCCCCAGCCTCTGACTTAGGCTCCTGACAAAGCCAGGCCTCTGGCTGCCTCCCTTCTCCCGCTGCTGCAGGCCTAGGACAGCTCGGTTTCCTTCTGATCAAATAAGCTTTGTGAGCAGCCGCTCTGTATTTCCTTCCACAGAATGTGTGTGTCTATCTGTGCACATATATGTATATGTCTGTGCGTATACACACACACACACACACACACACACATACGTACATGTATGATAAATACAGAAAATAGTTGAAAGGTAAAAGGGGGCAGAATATGTTAAATTCACATGAAAGTGGTTTATAAAAAGCAGTTTGGTGTTCAAAAGTGAGACAAATTATGTTCACGTAAGAGATCAGAGATAGCTCTATGAAGAGAGTGAGCCAAGCCCTGAAATAGAGACTTCAACTTGATAGGGAGACGGGAGGGAGATGGGAGGGAGATGGTCAGAGGCTCCAGGCAGGGGTGTGGCACACAACCGTGGGCGGAGGGAGGGAGGAGGCCAAGAGTAGCCCAGAACAAAGAGAACTTGTCACACAGTGTTGGGTCTCAAATGTCAGTCTTTATTTCAGAGACAGAGTGGTATTGTTGAAACTTTAGGAGTGGGGTGACAGCCTAGGGGCCACGCTCCAAAGGGTAGACTCTGGGAGTCTTAGCTTGGGACAGGCAGGAGGCAGGAATAGCTGCAGCCAGGAACCTTCATCTCTGATGGTAACTAGAGCCTATCCCAGAGGGGCAGGAGGAAGTTTGGGGAGGAGGAAGGAGCCTGAGGAGTAAGATGGCAGGGGTGCAGCCACATGTGGGTGAGCAGGGCTGGCTTTCCAGCCTGGCTGAGAGAGTATTACATAACCAGTACAAATGGGCACTTGGGAAGGCAAGGACTGGGGGACGATGCTAAATCTAGGTTGAATGTTGTGCGTTCTAGGAGAACATCTGTGTAAATATGCCCACAATGCCCAGAAACGTGGTTCTGATGATTAAGAGAGACGCTGACGATGCAGGGGGCTGAATGACCTCTGCAGAAATGAGCACAGGGCAGGGTGCTGTTTTCAGGACCTGTTGCTTCCTGTTAGTCACAGCCCAGGTGGTCGTTCACTTTCCAGCCATTGGCACCGGAAGGAGAAAACACTAGGAAGGTAGTCAGTCCCCCAAAGCCGAGTGTGTCTTTTCAGTGGTGCAGTTATGCTGAAGAGGTGGCAAATTTGAAAAAGATCAGCCCTAAAGGCCAGGCGTGGGGAGCCAGGACTGGACAGCGCAGAGTGAACTGCCCTAAGCAACAACCACACCTCATCCCTGGTGGCTAGTAATTCCAGGTCAGGGGAGCACAGGGAAGTGAGCGAGCCAGCCCAGTTAACACTGTGTCCAGTGACACTGAGCTAGCGGACGAAGGCTAGGAAAGTTCTTTATGGCTGTTGGGAATCCTAAGGGGCCATGGGCGCAGAGCAGAGCTTCCTGAAGGGAAGCCATAGGAACCAGCTGGGTCCAGAGCTTAGCAAGGAACCTGGGCGAGCTTGAAGGGTGAGATGAATCTGGAAGGATGTATTCCGTCTTAGCTGTTTCTTGAGACTCTTACAGGCTCCACACCCCAGCAGCTGCAGAAGAGAAAGCAAATGGTTGTGAAGACCAATGTAGGAACTGCCCAAAGCCAGGGGGCAGAGAAGCCAGGCACCCTTAAGGTCGCTTGGGAAAGTGCCACAGCAGGAGAACCTGATCCAGACCAGGCTGTTAATGGGAAGGGCAGGGGTATCTGAGGGGCAGGGACTGGGAAAATGGCAGTGTGTGCGATGAGATCACCAGGACCTGGTGTGGGCAGTCTGAGGTCCCAGACCTGGGCTGTCCCCATGGGCACACAGAAGGGAGAGCTGCTGACCCAGTGCACGGCTCAGAACCAAGTCTCAAGGTTGCTGGACTTCCAGCTTTTGGTTTTATTGGCCCTGCTTTCAGGACCCCTTGGAAGAAAGCACCCCCTTTACACATCAGGAAAGCCGACCAAGCTCTGTGTGAGCCGGGGTCATGCAGAGGAATTCGGGCATGGCTGTGCATAGAGAATGACATAGAGACAAGCAGCAGCTCCCTGGGCTAAGTGCCTGCCTAGCGCAGCTCCATGCTGGGTGCTTTCCCCTGGCCACCTCATTGTGTGTAACTCAAGACATGGCTTCAGAGTGGGGCTATTTTTGTCCCTGCATAATGGGGTTGGGGAAGCCTTAGTCCGCTGAATCAGACCTTCATCTTTACCTATGTGACTAGAACCATTGAATCAGAAACCCTGAGTCGAGTCCCAGAACTGCAAGGGACCACAGAGATGTGTTGGACTGTGATTCATACCTGTGTGTCTCAGACCCCCCTCCTCATGCGTCCCAGCTGTTCATGCTCTGAAAAAGATCCCAAGTGGAAAAATCCCTGGGATGGACCACACCTGGGCCTTTTTACTCCCATTCTGGTTTGTGTTCTGTTCTTGGGTTGCTGTGGCCTGGAAGGGACTTTTTCAGATCACAGTCTGTAGGAGTTCCCTAGTCAGGACCTTTCTCCTGCAGAAACATGCCCTTCAAGAGCAGTGCAGCCTTGTGCTACTGGACACGTGCTCTCTCCTGTGCCTGGGCACTCAGCTATAGTCCTAAGGACAGAAAGCAGGACAGGGTGCTCTCCTGGCTCAGGTTAGCTCCTCACATGAGCTGCATTTGCCTGCCCCGGCTGAAATGAGCACAGATTACTGGAAATGTGCAAATATTAAAATGTTATTATTCCAAAGTCCTTGAGACCCCTGCAAAGCATCAGGGTGCAGACCCCGTGCCTCCAGGGCCCTCAAGTGAGGGACACCTGTACCAGAGGGAATAAAAATGCCCTGCTGGGAATTCCCTGCTGTCCTGGGAGACAGAGCATGAGCCTGTGTGTGGGGAGAGAGAGAGAGCCAGCCCATGTCCCCGGTGCAGATCCTTTGTCTCCTGGAAGGATGACTGTGGGAGGGGAAGGAGGCTCTGCTCTCTGCTCCTCCGCAAGCTCCGGGCAGGGTTTGGGTGTCTGCTTCCTGGGCAGCGCCTGCTTCTCTCTATGCTGGCAAGGCTTCCCTTCAAAGCCCAGAGAGTCCACCACCCTGAGAAGCTCCCAGCTCACACTTGGCCTTCCTCGGAACATTCATTTCTGAACTTGCCTTCCTCCTGCGCTGAGCCAGGCACTGCTCCTTCATCTTGGCAGTACCAGAGCATGCCCCCGAGGCAGAGAATGCCGCGCTCACTCACTCAGTGAGGACATGAGGCCATGAGGCCGGCCACTCAGTGGTGCTGCCTCAGAGTTTCAGGCTCTAGACTTCTTCCTCCCTTGTAGAGAGGTTGGAGGACGATGGAGATAACAGATGCTCAGAGGGGCTTTTCATGTTTTGAGTTGTCTCTTTGCTGATCTTTGTGAGGGACAGGGTGGTCTCACAGTGGAGCTGTGGTGGTGGATACCATCTTGTCTGAGCTTAGTACGTCTCAGCATGGACCCAAGTGCTCCCCGTCCACATTTCAGCTCTCTCAGCAATTCCATAAAGTTGTGATAATAATAGGCAGAGATATCAAATAATGTGTGCAGGGTCTCTTTCGTGATTCTGTGTTATTGTTAATACCTTGTCTCCAAGGTCTATATTAACTAACCTGAACAGAAGGAAACCATCAAGAGCCAAGCACAGTGGTTCACTCAAAAGCCCTGCATTCGGGAGTTGGAGACAGGAGGGTGGCACCTGGGGTATGCAGCAAGGCCTGGGGCAGGGAACTGGACATTGAATAGGTATTTTCCATCTATTAATTTGTGCAGGGCTATCTTAGATGTGCTCCTTTCTTGCTTATTTGAAAAAGACCCTTTTTATGTAGTCTGACTGGCCTGGAATTCAGTCCTCCTGCCTCAGAATCCTGAACTGAATTATAGATTTGAGCCATGTGGTGGTTTGAATGAGATGTCCTCATAACCTTGGACGATAAAGTACTTGGTGCCAGTTGGTAGTACTGTTTGGGAAGATTAGGAGGTGTGGCCATGTTGGAGGAAGTGTGTGTGGCCTTAGGGATGAGCTTTGAAAGTTTTTCTTTTTTTTTTTTTTTTTTTCGAGACAGAGTTTTCTTGTGTAGCCCTGGCTGTCCTGGAACTCACTCTGTAGACTAGGCGGGCCTCGAACTCAGAAATCCTCCTGCCTCTGCCTCCCAAGTACTGGGATTAAAGGAGTGTGCCACCATTAAAGGACTGCCCGGCAGTCATGCTGTTTTATTCTAGCAATAGAAAAGTCACAGGGGCTGGTGAGATGGCTCAGCAGTTAAGAGCACTGACTGCTCTTCTGAAGGTCCTGAGTTCAAATCCCAGCAACCACATGGTGCCTCACAACCACCCGTTATAAGATCTGGTGTGTCTGAAGACAGCTATAGTATACTTATGCATAATAATAAATCTTTTAAAAAATAAATAAATAAATAAAAAGAAAAGTCCCATCAGCCGCCATGTCTAGGTTAGGCACAGCTTTAGGGACGGACAGTGTGCCAGCTTACTGGGATCCCCATAAGCATAGCAGCAGGCAGCTGTGGTCTCAGCACTAAGTGGCAGGATAGCAAGTTTGGAGATAGCCTGGACTACAGAGTTCTAAGCTAGCCAGGGCTACCTAGCAAGACTCTATCTCTACACAAAGAGTGGGACAGACAGTTAGACACACTAAAGTTCTTGTGGTTCAACGGGCTCTTCAGGTGCCGATGTCTGGGGAAAATCACATAACTGTGACCATTTGCGAGTTGTACCTTCTGTGATCCACAGAGCTTCCTCCATCCTGCACAGGCCCCTACCCCTTCCCTCCGCCCACTGCTTTCCCCTGGCATCTCTCTGGTATTGAGCTCTTGGCATCTGCCTTCCTTTCTTCATTGATGGCTGGCACGAATGAGTGGCTGTTTGAAGGCCTCCATTGTCAGCTGCCAGCAAGCAACCAGTCAGGGTGAGCCAACCAGGCCCAGTTCTGGGCTGTGGGGTTTTCCTTCTGTAGCCCCTTAACTGCCCACAAATGGTTAACTATGACCCTGGGAGCTGATGGATGCCTAGGAGCAAGGGCCTGGAAGGAGCGAGGAAGCCAGGCCCCTTCCTGAATGCCTGCAGAGACAGAGAGAGTGTGCAGCTTGGGCAGGAGCTCTGTACGTTGCAGCTTCTGCTGCCATGAGCCTCTCCTCTTCTCCAGGGGATGTGCTGTCATCCCGAGCCTCTATTAGGTGGCCATGCGGTGCCCTCAGGCAGCTTCGTCCTGGCTGCCCATTGTCATAGCAGCCATTTGCAGCTGTAAATGGTGTCCTGGGCCCCAGTTAGGCTAACTGGGACTCGCTCTCTCACTGGCTCTCTTCTTTTCTACCTTGTTTATGCCTTGTCCACTGCTCGGGCCCTGTGTTGGAGGGTCAGGATGAGTGAGTTGAGAGTTAAAGTTCCAGAGCGCTCAAAGTTCTACTTCTGGCTTCTCTGATTGGCTCAGAGTCGTAGTGAGTAAGTTGGCTGTCCCCGTCTCTGCCCTGCAGACCTGCCTAGTGCTGAGTCGTACCAGGCACCTGGAGCAAGCCTGTTGTTGATCCGCACAGGCTTTCTCAGAAGCAGCAGCACTTTGAGACCTTGGCACCACCCTAAGGTGGCTGCTTCAGCACCTCACGTGTATGTCATCTCGCACCCCTTCTCCCCAGCTGCCCACTGTGTGGTGTGCCAGGCCTCTCTAAGGACCTTGTAGCTGCTGCTAGCGTATAAGCAAGAAAGCATGGGTGGGGGGAGTGCATTTGGGACTGGGGTTCTCCTCACTGTCACTGCAGTTAAAGGATTTTAGAGCACTGTGCCGGCCGGCCGGCTGTGTTACATGGAGGTGTTTAGCAAGATCTTTGTCACCACAGCTAAGGCCACACAGCTAGAGAGGAACAAAGCCAGCAAGCACCCTGTCCTGAGAGAGTTTACCCAGCCACCTCAGGCAGAGCGAGCACACCATGCGGGAGCCACAGGACGCCCACACACTCAGTCCTGCGGCGCTCCAGCCTGGTGAACAGTCAGTCCCTGGGCACTGTGGATGGATCAGGGAGCTGTTTGATTCCATGCATGCAGAGTAGATACCACCTAGACAGACGCGATGCCTGGATGTTAGCTTTGGTATGGCACCAGCATAAATCCGTACAAGGACTGAGTTCCCACAGGGTATCCCAGAGGGGCACTGGATCTGTGCTCCTTCAGAGCAGAAGGTTTTGAAAGTGTGGTGGCAGCCCGCCTCAGGAACTAGCAGTGTCGGGTTTCTAGGGTGTAAGAGAGGTTTCTAGAGAGCAGCAGCTGTCTCGTGGCCTGACAAACTAGACTGTTTCCTTTTCCAGCTAAGGTTAAACAAGTAAGAGCAGCTGGGAACGTTGGCAGCAGTGAGGCGCACACATTCTCAAAAAAACAAAAAAAGAAGAAAGGAAAAGTGTGTTCCTGCGGAAGGAAGGACAGACCGACAGGCGGGCGGGTAGGCGGGTGGGCGAGCGAGGGATGGACGCGGGTCTGAGTGGCCCCGGGGGAGAAAGGAAGCCGGTGCTTTGGCCGCGGTTTTGTTTTGCACTTTCAGTTAAGGAACTCCAGAAGTCGCAGGTCGCCTTCATGACCTCCCTTTTCCCCTAGTCGCTGCTTGCCAGAGGAAGGGAGGGCGGGCGGAGGGCGGGCGGCCGGGCGGCTCTAAATAACACTGAGCCTTTATGGAAATGTATCCAGAGTCCTGGGAGTCACTCTCACTGCTGCACTCCCGCTGTCCTCATTCTGTCCTTACTCCGTCCTTACCCCTGTCCTGTCTGTCTGTGGTTCGTTCTTCTCCCCGCCTTATATAGCAAGGTCTGGTCATTAACGTTAACAGAGATCTAACAAGAGGGACGGCTGCAAGGCAGCAGTAACCAGGCCAGTGTTTGGAATTTCATAAACGCTCCCACTTTGGGTACAGATTGAACGTGAACGATATGAAACTGCTTTCCTCCCTGCTCTTGCCTCTGCTTCCCCTCAGCCTGTCCAGCCTCTCTCTGCCCCTCGGTTGTGGACTCCACTCTGCCACTGAGCAAGCGCTGCATAGGAACTCTGTTGATTTTTGCCACGTTTAATTTTTTATTTCTCTTTGTCCACTTCAAGACCACAGGCAGAGCG
The DNA here is from genome assembly GCF_008632895.1 of Mastomys coucha. Classification (NCBI taxonomy): domain Eukaryota; kingdom Metazoa; phylum Chordata; class Mammalia; order Rodentia; family Muridae; genus Mastomys; species Mastomys coucha. The sequence continues at coordinate 47,484,473 of NW_022196909.1, read as the reverse complement.
GCGGCGGCCGGAGCCAGGACTCTGTGGAGGGGCAGGAGGGGCAGGTCCCCGAGCAATTCTCAGGTCTCCTCCACGGCTCCTCCCCAGTGTGTGAGGTGGGGCAGGACCCTTTCCAGCTGCTCACTGCCCCCAGCCAGAACCACCCCGAGCCCTCCCAGCAGGACGCCTGCCGCGAGGCCAGCATGCAGCTAGAGGAGCCGGGCATGCAAAGCACTGGAGCCCCGCAGCCCAGCGTCCCGGACCAAAGCAGGAGAGCTGGCTTGCTGGCAGGCCTGACAGCCCTGACAGCCCTGACAGCCCCGGCCAGCAGAACGTACCTCGACACATTGACTCACGCAGTACCTCTGCACCCTACTGGTGCTGAGGGAGAAGAAGACCGGAGCTGGCCCAGAAGCAGAGCCCCTCCCACCAGCAAGCCCAAAGCTGAGCTGAAACTCAGCCGCAGTTTGTCTAAGTCTGACTCTGACCTCCTGACCTGCTCCCCCACGGAGGACGCCACAATGGGGAGTCGCAGCGAGTCCTTGTCCAACTGCAGCATGGGGAAGAAGAGGCTGGAGAAGTCGCCTTCCTTTGCCTCAGAGTGGGATGAGGTAAGTCTGCCATGACCTCAGAGAGCTTGCGCCTAGCCGACCTGGCTGTAACCCACCCCAACTCCCCCGGGGCTGGCTTCTGGGGCTAGGATCTGGACCAGGGCTGCCCCATCCTGAGCACTGCCCCGAAAACATTTCTGAGAGCCCACGATCCAGATGACAGGTCCCCGAATAGTTAAGCCTGAGGGTGGAGGCCCAGAGCAGGGCTGAGGGAGGGACGGTTCCTAGAAATGACATGTGTTTGGAAACATTTGGAACCCATCTGCCTGGAGCCACTTCAGAAGAGCCATGGCACTTCTTGTGAGCCCCTGCAGAGGCAGAGGGGAGCCAGGCTTAGCAGGGCAGCAGGTGGGCGGGGTGGGGTGGGGGCGCTGGGGAGGGCTCCAGGGGGAGGGTTCTAGTCTGGGTTCCTCCTGGCTGTTCTGGCCGCGTTCTTGAGACCCAGCAGCCTCTCCCAGCAGATGTGTGCCGCCCGGCCCGCATTCCCAGCTTGGGGAGGCAGAGTCTTTGCCGACTCAAGGAGCGAAGGCTGGTGTGAAGAGAGCGCTTTCAGTGTGAGACCTAGGGTTCTCCTCAGCCACTGTTACTGAATACTTGGAGGTGTAACCGGACTGTTCTCCCAGGGCCTTTGGCGTGTCTTAGCGGGCGGGAGAACTTGTGTTGGAAGTATTGTCCAGTACCCAGGGAATGTTAGAGGGCCGCCTCCTAAGCTGCTGCCCGCCTCTGACGTGGACTCCGTCTGTCTCCCAGGGACAATCTAGAGATTCAGTTAGCTCTCTAACGAGAGGGGACAGTACAGCTGTCATGTGCATGTGAACATTCCGTAACCCTTATCCCCACCCCAGCCTGCGGAGGGTGCTGCTGCAGAGGCAGGGCGGGGCACTTCCTCCTGCCCCATCTCCAGAGAAGACCAGGCTCAGGACTGTTTAGGTAGACACGAATGAAAAGAGTTTTCATTGCTTAGTCAAAGCCTCGGTGGACTGTTCCTGAGTGGTGCCAGGCACCGTGTGAAGTTGCTTCTAGGTCCCTCAGTATGTGTGTGCGTATGTCCCTCAGAACCTCATTAGGTTAGCACAGGAGTGGAGTGGAGCCATAGTCAGGAGCCGTAAAGGGGGTAGACAGAGGCACACGGCTGGAGAGAGCTTCAAGAAAGACCGTGGAAGGGGCGAGGGGAGATGGCATTGAGGAACTGATAACTCCTCTGGTTCCAGCCAGGCGGAGGCAACACAGTGAAGAGACCACGTGAGCAGATTGCTGTTGGCTGGGAAAGGGATATTGGGTTCCCAGAGAGTGCACGTGTACACAGGGTGGTAAAAAGACGGGGTAGAAAGTGGACTTGGAGCCGGGCAATAGTGACACACGCCTTTACTCCCAGCACTTGGGAGGCAGAGGCAGGTGGATTTCTGAGTTCGAGGCCAGCCTGGTCTACAGAGTGAGTTCCAGGACAGCCAGGGCTACACAGAGAAACCCTGTCTCGGGGAAAAAAAAAGAAAGAAAGAAACAAAAAAAACCCAGAAAAACAAAAAAAGAAAGTGGGCTTGGGACCAAACACAGAGAGGCCCTGGAGTGAGGCTGAGAGCTGGGAATCGCAAGAAGCCGGCCTTTCAGAGCTGTTCTGATGTGCTGGAGGCATCTTGGCTGGTGCTGCTGCCCTTATCCTAAGACGTCCACAGCGCTGGGCCAGCACATGCACACGCCACTCAGGATTTCTACCTTGTATTTCCTCCTGGAGAATACACCAGATCATCATGCACCCAGCCTGAGTGAAATGGGCCACTTAGACCTATGCACAGTGTTCTCTGCCTTAAAATGTGATGAGGCTCATGGACTGTAACCTCCTGGCCTCAAACCTAAGATGTGTCTGGCTGCCGTGGCTGTGGAATGCTAGGACTGTGAGTGTGAGCCACCACAATCCACTCTGCGCTTCTGTGATAGCGTCGGAAGCTTTGCTCTGTTGTACAGGTTGGTTGGTTGGTTTGGTGTTTCGTTTTTATTTGCTGGTCTCATCATCTAGCCCAGGATGGCCTTGAACTTGAGGTCCTAGGATTGTAGATCTGCTCTACCATGCCAGGCTACACTGCTGTACTTTAAGTCTGAAAGAGGTCAAAGATGGTTGAGCCATTATGGGAAAGAATTCATGTGTTTGAGCCTCACTTACAAAGTCAGGGCGTGCTGGGGATAGTCCTGTGACCAATGTGTGCTATGCTGGGGATAACGGCATGTGCAGTTCAGAAGACAGAGCATGCCCAGATCCTTCCTGAGGCCTGGGAGGGAGAAGGAGAGGCACTGGGCAGCAGCTGGAACACGGGTGGTGGTGTGAGTCTGGCTGGCACTTCTAGAAGGCAGGGCAGAGTGGACACATTTTGGGCCTCTGCAAATCTGGCTCTAAAGCCACTATCTACCGCACGTGGCATGGACACTCTCACACATTCTCAGGGTTACTGTCTTTTATAAAGAAACAAGCCCAAGCAGGAACATGTGTAAGTGCCTATCACAGTTCCTGGCATGCCCAAGGGTAGTCGCTATATGACAGGTTCTGTTATCTCAGGACTGAACCTACACTGTCTTCAGACCTTAGGAGAGGCAGCAGTGGTGGTGGGTGACCCTCAGGTGGTGGCCAAGGGCCTGGGAGGGGGGGACCAGAACTCAAAGCTTTCCCCAGTTCCAGCCACAGGCAAGGCTCTAGTGCTCTGTCCTGCCGAAGTGGCAGCTTCAGTGATGTGCTCCGTACCTCAGTCTCCTTAGATAACCCCCAGCCTGTCTCCTGCACACAGTCCTGCATACAGCAGCAAAAGTGGTTGCACACCACAGCGTCTGTGAACCAACCCTCCCATGTCAAGCAAGACCCAAGGATACCAAAGCCCCTTGCCCAAGATGGTAGAACCGCCGATAACCTCTTCACGCTCTCCTGCATGCTTCATGGCATCTCTGGAGTACTTAGGTGCCTAATACAGTCGTTTGACTCTATAGTGTAGACAGTGAAAACATGTACACTATGGGGGTCGACTGTTTTGTTAGTTTGTTTTCTTTTTTTCGACCCAGGCTCTTACTGCGAAGCCTTGACTGACCAGGAACTCACTCTGACCAGGCTGGCCTCGAACTCAGATCCGCCTGACTGCCTCCCAAGTGCTTGGTGGTGTGTGCCGCTGGCATCAACTTTGTTTTCCCTAACTTTTCACTGTGTAGTTGGTTGACCCTCAGGTGTGGAGGCTGACTGTAAGAACAAAAATAACTGCCTGGTCAAGTTGTGGTTCGTCGATGTATAGACAGTGTGTGAGGTCAGCTAGGTCCCGCACATGCCTACTGCTGAATGGGACTGGAGATTCTGGAAGAGAAAGCCACAGAAGGCTGCCTCTCTACTTAGCATGAACACCAGAGCCAGGGAACACTTGGCTGAAGGCTTAAGTGATAAATTTGTGTTTTGTAATCAGCTTTCATAAATATTAAACAATCGGGGGACGGTGGACAGTAGGGCCGGGTGCTCTGTATGCTTGCTCAGCTTGACTCTCGCTTAGGAATGTCCATGTGGAGAGTGCTGTGCAGTCAGTCAGAAGTGGTGGCTGGGGGACCCTAAGCTGAGCCCCTCTGCAGAGGGGAAGAGGTAGCAGGCAGAGCGAGCGAGCGAGCATCCTGCCAGGCCAAGCCTGAGCTGCCCTCTTCCCAGCACTGCTCATTAGAGCCAGCATGACGTCATCAAGAGGAAAGGTGATTGGTGCAGCTCCCGGAGGCTTTGTCTGCCCTAGCCACTGAGAAGTGGGTGCACACAAGGAGGTCTGCACTTCAGCCGTGACCCCCAGTGACCCCAGCCCGCCACGGGTCTGCAGTGTACATTGTGCTTGATCCTGGGCACAGCCCTCCCACTCTAAACAAGAATGTGGCCCTCCCACCTCTGGGGACGGCTCAGAGCCTGGAATGTCTGTCTGAGTGGCTTCCTGGCACACACTGGAGTGGCAGCCTTACCCTCAGTGTCCGTTGGCTTTAGGTCTGAAGCACTTGTTCACAATGCTGGAGCCACACTGTGTGCTGACAGCTTTGCCTCGCGGCCTTTGTGTCCGATCCAGGGCCTCTCAATGTCTACCGTCCACCTGCGCGCGCGCGCACACAGGGCCTTGGAAGGAAGTCCTGGTTCCACACTCTAGTCAGACCAGTTAGCTTCCGCCGGCCTTCCTGGGCCATCGAGACATCACGCTGGGAAGCAGGGGCTGGAGCCTGCTGTCTGGGCTTGCTCCTGGAGCTGCAGGCTCCTCCAGACCCCAACCCAGCTTCCCTACTACCCCTGAAGCAAGCAAGGGGCCAGTAAGCCCAGTGAGTACAGCACACACAACAGGGCAGATTCTGTGGTACTGAATTTGTGAGCTCAGTGTGTGTGGGGGGGGGGGGAATGTGTTAGTCAGAGAGGGACTACTACATGGACAAACATGAGCACTCAAGTATGCACCTCGCTATGTAGCTTTGGTTGTCCTAGAAATCAACACATAGACCAAGATCCACTGCCCCTGCCCCAAGCCTCAAACTCACCAAGATCCCCTGCCCCTGCCCCAAGCCTC
>NW_022196909.1:47474050-47478952 GCF_008632895.1 Mastomys coucha | reverse complement strand
CACCAAGATCCACTGCCCCTGCCCCAAGCCTCAAACTCACCAAGATCCCCTGCCCCTGCCCCAAGCCTGGGGTTAAAGGTCCGCACCACCATGTTCTGTTTTGTGTTTTGAGATTTATGTGTATGGATGTTTTACATGTATGTATGTACTACATGCCTCATGCCTATGAAGTCCTAGCAGGTCACTAGGTCCACTAGAATTAGAGTTACAGACTGTGAGCCAGCACATGGGAGCTGGGAACTGAGCCCAGGTCTCCTGCTCCTCTGGAAGAGCAGTGCAGTCAGCGCTCTTGACCTCTGAGCCAACTCTCCAGCTCCCCAACATTTTTTTTCTTTTAAACCAAAAGCTTTGGTGATGTGTGAAAGTTAGTGAGTAGCTGATAAAAATGTGGCCTTTGGCCAGGCAGTGGTGGCACACGCCTTTAATCCCAGCACTTGGGAAGTAGAGGCAGGCGGATTTCTGAGTTCGAGGACAGCCAGGGCTACACAGAGAAACCCTGTCTCAAAAAACAAACAAACAAACAAAAATGTGTTCTTTATTCCAGAGCTGAGAGTCATGGAAACATATTATCTGAATTGGGGAAGAGAGTAAGGTCTCACTGTGTAGCACAGACTGGCTAATTCAGATTGTAGCAATCGAATTGGAGGGGTGCACCATCGCACCCAGCTTTCACTTTCTAGGACATTCTTTACACACCACAGCTCCGGTTTTGTAGTCATGACACCAACAGACTGTGGACAAAAAGGTTTTGTATGATTTTTGGCCATGGTAATGTGCCTTGTATAATTCTAAACAGTTGCATCTGAGACACAGTAGGCGTCTCTTTTTTTCTGTTTATTTTTTTTTCCTGTGCAGTTATTCATCAAGCTGCTTTGTTGAGTGCCTGCTGTGTCCTAGGCACTGCTGTAGGTGCTGTAGGGGACATAGCATCCTTCAGAAAGACCAGCCTCTCGCTCACGGCGTGCGTGCGCACTCTAGAAGGCAGAGAAAAGGAAAGGGTGAATGGGCACGTTTGACAGTGTGCTTGGTGGGGAGTGTTGGGAGAACGCCACGGGGGTGAGCACTAGAAGTGCTGGCCAGCTGAGGCAGGATGCTTCTGAGGATGGGGAGAGCTGGCCTGTGGTGTGGCAGGAGGAGGAAGCATTAGTCAGCTGCCTCCCGTCCTCCTGTGCTGTGAAAGCCGCCTCAGGTTCCACCCTACACTATGTCATCAGAGACAGACAGAGACGGACGGCCCAGTGAGGTGGCTTTCTTTCCTGGCTCTCTGTGCAATGTCGCTGCCTGTCTCTCCTCATCCGTTTCCCGTTGTTGGTGCCTTTTAAACACTCACATGTCGTAGTTCTATATTGTGGGACCGTAATGTGATCTGACTTCCTGAGGCTTCCTCAGGGGCATTCCACTCTCCGTTGGGCGGACCCCTGAGTGACTTCTGTTTGCGACCTAGATGGTGGCATCCTTATCTCAGGAAGAAAGTCCCCATGAGCTCCTCACAGGATCAGGATTCTAAGACAAAAGAAGGGGTTCAGAATTGCTAAGGAAGAGATGCAGTGAGAGGAGCCAGCAGCCTCCGGTGTAAAGGAAGTTCGGAGGTGGGGAGCACACATGTGAGGCCCTGCCACAAGGAACTTGCCTGGTGTGCCTTACATGCGTCCCTCCAGGACCTGGTGTGTCTTACCTGCATCCACTGGAGCATGCTACATTTTGCATACACGTCCCCAGGAGACTGATCATGAGTTGCAAACAGTTCACCACAGGCAGTTGCAGAGTTCTGAGATGTAGGCCCGCAGTCACCCTCTGGCCCTGGAGTTTGTAGGTCTGTATACAGTAGGAGATTCTTAGGGGCCATAAATGTAAGCAGAAGATGACGCCCTCAGACAAGTTTAACTGGCACTATGTGGTTGACATAGCAGGTAATTGATTACCTAGCCAGACTGTAAAACCTTTTCTTTTATACAACTCCAGGAAAGCAGCTCATCCAGGTCGTGTCGGCTTCCTTGGGAATCGGCAGCGCAGGGCTTCCCTTCTTGTCCCTGGGGTCTCTATTTCTGTTTCTATTCCCAGGTCTTCTATGCTGGTGCTCTGTTCTTGCTGCCCTTCCCAGTGCTGGTCCCTTTCTGTGCCACCAAGTGAATGGACAGGAGGGGAGCCCAGGCCTCCAGGAGCTAAGTGGCTCTGCTGTGTCTCACCAGCTCTAATGACCCAGTGTCTGGCACCACAGGGCCCCTTGTCCATAGCTGTAGGCAGCCTGATTGTCTGTCTGGACAGGTGGGAAACTGCCTGAGCGCAGTAGGGGCTTACAAATGAGTTTGTCTGGCAACCTGTTCCCGGCCGTCCTAATTTAAACAGCCAAGAAGTCATTGTAAACAAAAGAAATGTGTGCTTCGTACAAATATTCTGGCTCACTACCATTTTCTTATTTCTTTGGGGGGGTTTTGGTGGGGTTATTAAGGGGTGGGGTGTTGAGACAGGGTGTCACTCGCAGGTCAGCCTGCTGTGCAGCTCTTAGTGACCTTCCTAGGTTGAGGGTTACAGGCACATACCCTCCGCTTTTGGAGGCCTTGGCTTCAGCAGGATGTGTTCCAGCCCAGTGAGGCCTCGTGTCTGTCGGGCAAGGACAGGGTCCTACAGTCCCTGCTGGGACACCGCATCTGTGCTGCCACAAAAATGGTGTCCTGGAGAAGTCTCTCTTCAGCCACCAGCCCTGCTTACTGGACAGTAGAGAACTACGTCTCCACACTGCCTGCTGTTCAGGATAGAGCTGCCCAAGCCAAGTCTCGGAGCTGTCTCTATACCTCTGGACAGAGTTCGTGCATTAAGCAGCCTCCTGCCCAGCTGTATGGATGTTTGGGCAAAGCCAAATCTGAAAGTGGGATTCTTATACTATGGGGGATTTTTTTTTCTTTTTCTTTTTCTTTTTTCTTTTTTTCTCTTTCCTTTTTAAATATCTGCTAATGGCTAGGATGAAGTATCTTTCTTTGATGTGCTAGGTTTTGTTATCTTACCCAGCTGGACCTTAGAGGCTCTACCCCTCTTCCTCAGTCTCCTGGGTGGCTGGGATTACAAACACAGACCACCACACTGGCCTTGTGGCTGCAGATTCAAAAGTACTGAGTGAGGAACGTGGAGTGAGAACTGTCCCCCCTGCCTTTCCACACCCCCAGTTCCTCTCCCTCGTTGAGATTTGTAGAAGCTCTGTGTGCCTGAAGGGACTGGTCCTTCTCAAAGAATGTCAGCTGCCTTTTGGGTTTGTTTCTTACGTTGATGATGGAGCCCAGGACCTTGTGTGTTCTGGGAAATGCTCCATTGCTGAGCTGAGCTCTCACTGTCTACATCCCTGCTCTCTTCTCTTCTTTTCTTTCTTTCTCTTCTTTCCTTTTATTTACATGGAGAAAATATTTTAATTTTTGCTTTGTTTTGTTTTGTTGTTGTTATTTTTTTCAAGACAGGGTTTCTCTGTGTATGTAGCCCTGGCTGTCCTGGAACTCACTCTGTAGACCAGGCTAGCCTCGAACTCAGAAATCCGCCTGCCTCTGCCTCCCAAGTGCTGGGAGTAAAGGCTTGTGCAGTCACCACCTGACAGATTTTTAAGATTTTATTTTAATTACATGCATAAGGGCACAGGGGTAGGGGGGGTGTGTACATGTGAATACAGGTGCCTGCATGGCCAGAAGGGGACATCAGATCCCCTGGGAGCTGGAGTTCCAGTTTGAACCATCTGCAAGGGCAGTGAGCTGTCTCTCTCGCCCCAGGAGTGAGTGTCTTTATGGAGTCAGCTCTCCTTTCTCCAGCAACCTCTGGGTTTGTCTCTGGTTAGGGGGATCTCCCCTAAGCACCTGCCTCCAAAAGCAGCGCTGTTTCCCCACCAAGCCTTGCGGCTTAGATTTGGGGTTTCAGCCTCGGTTGGTTTCTCCTGTAGTGTCTCTTTCCTTGGTGAGCTCTCTGCTGGTTCTCAGCAGTGACCTGATCTAGTCCATGGTTCAGTTCAGTTCTCCATGGGAGGAGCCGAAAGAGCCGGCCTGAGGCCTCGGTGCTGACTGATGGAGGAAGCCTTTAACATGATTGATTCTAGAAGTTGGGTGAGCTTGATCTTTATTTTTCAATTGCTCTTGTTTCGATTATCAGAACACTTTGGAATATTACCTTTATTTAGTGAGGATGTGTGCATATTCCACAGTGCACACACAGGAGTCCAGGGACAAGGTGTGGGAGTCTGTTCTCTCCCCCACACACATACTGTGTACTTGGTAGCTCAGGAGAGGGCCTCTGGTGAGCAGTGGCGCTCCCAGTCCCCACGAGACTCAGCGTGCTGCAAGGCTCAGAGCGGTTGTGAAGCTCAGCGCTGCTGCACTTCTCTGCCGTCCCAGGCAGACTGTTGGCTTTGTTTTGTTTGTCTGCTCATTTCTTCTGTGACTTGCAAAGTGAAGTGGTGATTTCCATCAAGTTCTCAAGTTCAGCATAGCCCCGGCCCCTCATGCACAGACTCTCTGTGTGTTATGGGCCCGCCAGTGTTCCCTCGCACAGACACTCCGTATCCCCTCTGTCACCCATCACTACTCCTGTGAGGTCCTGGGAACCCTGTTCTCATTCTCTGCTGTATCTGCAGCTGCTCTCTCTCCTTGTTGTCCTGCTCATCTCTGCTGAGCCACAAAGCACCCAGAAGAATGTGTGCAGGATGCTTCATGTGCCATAGGGAGGCTTCGCCGTAGCCTACTTCATCCAGGACTTGAATGAGCCTCCCAGTCTGTCAGGGAGCTCAGTCACTGATGGCCACGCGATGCTCCCAAGACACTGTTGCTGAGTAACACACATTGCTTGCTTGCTTGCCTTTCTCCCTGGTGCTGGGGCACTGAACATAGGAACATCTCTCTCTCTCTCTCTCTCTTTCTCTCTCTCTCTCTCTCT
>NW_022196909.1:47469369-47473940 GCF_008632895.1 Mastomys coucha | reverse complement strand
TCTCTCTCTCACACACACACACACACACACACACACACACACACACACACCGGCTCCATCACTGACCTACATCCACAGCCACCTGGCAGCCTTTATCTCTCCCTCCTGTGACTCCTGCCCAGGAACTACAGCAGAGCCTCTTCCTGTGCTGTCATGTTTGGCACAATCAACACGGGTCTTCCTTGTGTCCCACCATTTGCCAGTGGCTCTGGCTGTTGTACCTGATGGTAAACTCAGCCTGCTCAGGGTCACAGAGACTTTCTCAAGCAGTTTTCAATAGCAGCCTCACTCACCGTGGCCTTCCTCTGCAGCACAGACGACTCTGCACCAGTTCTCATTTGAAATTGATAGGACAGATGAAGGCTTGGTGTTATAGACGATCCGAGCCAGATCCCAGAGGGTAGTCAAGGCCATGTGCTCCTACCTGAACCCTTCCACTCATTCGTCATTACCAAGACTTCCTCTGGCACCCTGTCCTCTTCACTCTCCGCCTCTTCCTGGATTTCCCGGACAGGCACAATGTTCAGGCTTTTCCAGGCTTTCCCATGGTGACTGCCTCCTCATGCCCCTAACCATTTCACCTCACTGCCCCTAACCATTTCACCTCACTGTTCCTAACCATTTCACCTCCCTGCCCCTAACCATTTCACCTCCCTGACCCTAACCATTTCACCTCACTGCCCCTAACCATTTCACCTCCCTGACCCTAACCATTTCACCTCACTGCCCCTAACCATTTCACCTCACTGCCCCTAACCATTTCACCTCACTGTTCCTAACCATTTCACCTCACTGCCCCTGACCATTTCACCTCACTGCCCCTAACCATTTCACCTCACTGCCCCTAACCATTTCACCTCCCTGACCCTAACCATTTCACCTCCCTGACCCTAACCATTTCACCTCCCTGACCCTGACCACAGCCCCCCCACCCTCTGTGCTCCCTATGATCATTGTCCTCCTTACTGTTCTCTGTGCTCCCTGGTGCTCCTTGTCCTCCTTGCTGCTCCCTGGTGCTCCTTGTCCTCCTTGCTGCTCCCTGGTGCTCCTTGTGCTCCCTGCGCTCCCTGGTGCTGAGAGCCGAGTGCCACCTCCTCAGCTGGAGCCCGAGAGCCCCATATAAGAGCATTTGGTGTGGCCCTGTCACCACCCTGCTGACATCTGTTCCTGTTTTCTGGCCATGTTCCCTTACTCTGTTAGGTTATACCATATGCTGGCTCAGGATGCCTTTCTCCATTTTTTGGGTTGAAATTCACCCTTTATTAAAGCTCATTCTCTCACATCTCCCGTGTGTGTGTGTGTGTGTGTGTGTGTGTGTGTGTCCTCTGTCATAAGTCACTGTACCTTTTGATGTAGAGGCTTTCACTGAACTTGGAACTGACTGTCTACACTGGTTGGCCAGCAAGCCCCAGGGGTTACCTGTCTGCACCCCAAGCCTTAGGGTTACAGATGCATTCCATGGCACCTGACCTCTTAGGGTCCCACCTCAGGTTCTCAGGCCTGTGCAGCAAGCATTTTACCCAGTAGGCTATCTCCCTGCCCCAGTTCCCCACAGTTACTAAAAGGGCACTGCATGCCTGGCATTGTTCGAAGAGTTGGCCATGCCAAATGAACATATGACCATGATAAACAAGCAGTTTTAACTGGGCCTCATGGCCTAGGCCTGTAATCCCAGCTACTCAGGAGGCTGAGGCAGAAGGATCATACTGTCTGGGCTGCAGAGTTAGTTTAAGGCCAGATGCTATCTGAAGACAGAATAAACTGAGCTAATGGTCTGAGTCTACAGTTCAGTGGCGTGGAGTGTTTGCCTAGCATGCTGAGGCCGAGGGCCAACGCCGAATGCTGCTAACAGCAGACTAAGGACAGCCTGATCTGCAGCTCTTCACGCTAAAGGGAGAGGCCAGGGTCGAACAAGGTCAAACCAGTAAGACGATCACAGATGAAATAAAGGCTCTAGGAGAGGCTCTGAGAGCTGTGCCGCCCTGGATTTGCCTCTGCACAGGCAGACCTCTCCCCAAACCTTGGCACTGTGTGTGTTGGTAATCTTGTTGGTGTGTAGGAGACATGTCTCCCCAGCCAGATCAGGGCCCTCTCTAAGGGAGAGGGCGGGGCTCATTCTCTCTAAGGGAGAGGGCGGGGCTCATTCTCTTTAAGGGAGAGGGCGGGGCTCATTCTCTCTAAGGGAGAGGGCGGGGCTCATTCTTACAAGCCCTCAAGCCTCCCAGCCCACAGAGGGCACTTAGAGATCAGAGCCAAGGCTGTGGTGGCTCAGGCCTTTAATCCCAGCACTTGGGAGGCAGAGGCAGGTCGATTTCTGAGTTCAAGGCCAGCCTGGTCTACAGAGTGAGTTCCAGGACAGCCAGGGCTACACAGAGAAACCCTGTCTCAAAAAAAAAAAAAAAAAAAAAAAAAAGAGAGAGAAATCAGAGCCAGCCTGGTCTACAGAGTGACTTCCAGGACAGCCAGGGCTATGCAGAGAAACCCTGACTCAAAAAATACAAGCAAGCAAACAAACAAAACAAAGAAAGAAAGAAAAAATCTATCAGAGTCAGTGGTTCAAGAGCCTGGAAGGGAGGGAGGGACACTTGATGTCCTCGGTCCTTAAAACACAACAGCCCTGCTAAAGCTCTCAGGTCTGAGCCACCAAAGGCTGTGCCCCAGCTCTGGCCTGGATTCGAGTCTTGCCCCTGGAGGGCACTGCATTCATTTGCTTTTTCATTCGCTAGAAGTAAGTAGGAACTCAGAAAGGCCCTGTTTCAGGGGAACCTGCTTTGCTAATCTGGGGGTTTCTCATGTGGCGTCATAGGCTTGCTCCCCCCCACGACCCCCATTTTAAAGTTTAGGCTGTTCAGTCCAACACACAGGCTTGAGAAGATGCGCCTGAACTTAACGTTTCAAGTCTATTCTAAGTCCTTGTTGCTGTTAACTATTTAGCCAGGGTCTCACTCTGTAGCCCTAGCTGGGCTGGAACTCAGGTCAATCCTCCTGCCTCAGCCCCCAGAGTCCTGGGATTAATGATGTAGATTTAGCTCCATAAGTTTTAATCCAACTCCATTCTCTGCCCTTTATCAGAAACAAACCGGTCCCACGTTTCTAAACGGGGAGCACAGAAGCCCCTGGGTGGGAGCACAGAAGCCCCTGGGTGGGAGCACAGAAGCCCCTGGGTGGAGTTACCGTGTGCTATACAGTTCTTCCTGCTTCCAAGGACCCAAATATAAGTTCAGGCAGAGTAGAGCAGAACTCAGTCTGGCAGGCTTCTTAGATGGAAAGGGAAAACAGCAACCAGTGATAAGCAGCACCTTGAGAGAAGCACACGGGCTCCTGCCCAGGTGACTTCATCTGTCTCTGTCAGCCCCTGCTAGCCTGCTATTCAGCACATCCCAGCCGACGCGCCTACAAATAGCTTTTTGGAAGTGTAGTCAACCAAGCAGAGGATTCACATGGCTCACACTCAATGCTGGTGGCATCGATTTAGTAAAAAAAAAAAAAAAAAAAAAATCTTTCAAAACGTTCTTTAAAAAAAAAATTACAGCCAGTTGTGGCGGCGCATGCCAGTAGGATTTGCTGAAAGAGGCAGAGGCAGGAAGATCACGAGTTGGAGGCCAGCCTGGGCTACAGCCCGGCAGTGGTGGTACACACCTTTAATCCCAGCACTTGGGAGGCAGAAGCAGGCAAATTCCTGAGTTGGATGCCAGCCTGGTCTACAGAGTGAGTTCCAGGATAGCCAGAGCTACACAGAGAAACCCTATCTTGAAAAAGCAAAAAAAAAAAAACAAAAAACAAAACAAAACAAAAATTACAATATTAGTGCTGATGTAGAGATTGGGCTCGATGAATGTCCCTGGTGGAGTGTGGGCCCAGAGGTCTGGCCCAGTCCATTCGGGGAATGCTTTTCCCTGCTAAACTCCTTGAAGGTTTGACTTGATCTGGCCTTTTTCATTCTGGACGAGAACTGCCATTTCTTATAGGAGCACTGAGCCCAGTGATGGATGCATTTGCTTCAGCCCTGACAAGCAGCTCAGCTATCTGCCATTGAGGATGGGATCGAGGCTGACGGGTCAGCCTGCATCGAGGCTCTCAAGTCTCTCCTGCCCTGGTCTACTTCCCCAGGTGGGCTACCTCTGCCCGTGAGAGAGCTCTGCTAGGGCGCCTCGGAAGCTGACAGAGTCATCAGTGCCCACCGCTCCTGTTCCACGCTGGTCCCTGCTCACTCGGGGCTGCAAGGAGTTAACTGCTGGGGAGTCAGGGGCTTGTTACTGTCCTGGGCCACTTGTCCCCTCGTCCCTTCTCTAAGGAGCAGGTGCTGTGCGTGCTACCCTAGTGGCTGTCCATTGCCATGCGTGTGCCAGGGGCAGACTTAGACGGTAAAGGTAGGGGCAGGTGGCACAGTGGAGAGCAGGTGTGCAAGAATGCCACCCCTCACCTCAGGTTGGAGTGCACAAAGCAAGGGAATGACGGCATTCTTGGATCAGACGCAGCCTGGGGGGTTCTTTCTGCATTTAGGAGCATACAGTCAGGTCTGTACTGTGCCCTTGATTTGCTTAGTTTAGACTTTGGTTTTTTTTTTTTTT
>NW_022196909.1:47466644-47469320 GCF_008632895.1 Mastomys coucha | reverse complement strand
TTTTTTTTTTTTTTTAATTGTCCTAACTAAAATATATGCCAAGCCAAGTATAGTATGCAATGCCTTTAATCCTAGTACTCGGGAGGTAGAGGATCTCTGTGAGTCCAGCCTGGTTTGTATAGTGAGTTCCAGAATAGCCAAAGCTACATAGTGAGGCCATGTCTTGAAGGAAAAAAATAAGAGAGATAAAACTAAAGAGAAGAGAGAAAAGCATGTGTGTGTCTGTCTGTCTCTGTGGGGGGGGGGGTGGATGGATGGAGAGAGACAGACCGATCCATCTAGAAGTGGGAGTGAAGCTTCACAAATCTGACCTGAGATTGTCAAAGGCTGACAAAGCCACAAAACCGAGTCCCAGGAGCCTCCGTTTGGACTTCTGCCCACATAGAGCTGTGGGTGACAGGTGTGACTTCGAAAGGCCACATGGAAAGCTTAACCTTGATTTCGAATCCTGGCATCCACCAGCTAAAGCACACATGCTGTGACTTAGGCTGGTATCTTAAAACATAAACAAGCAGCTCGGTGAGACAGGCCATTGTGAACCCGAGGGACTGGTTGCTACGTGAGGAGGTAGGACAGGTTGGCTTAGGAATACTCTCCCTGAGTACCAGGCAGACGAGCGAGCGAGCGAGCGAGCAGCAAGTGAGCGAGCGTGCGCTGGCTGGCCTCCCTGGGGCCCTGTTCTCAGCCTCACTGCCAGCGGCTGACCAGGCGGGGACAGAACCCTTCACGTTATCAACAGGTATTTATGGATGCCATCTGTGTGTTGGCTGTGCAGGGGGCCTGCAGGCAAGGGGATGGGGCTGAAGGACACAACTCTTCCAGGGTCGTTTCTGATGCCACAGGAAGAGCTTTGAGAGCAGAGCTGTTGACAAAGGGCACAGGCCTGTCTCAGTGAGTTTCCCAGTTTGCTTTAGGTTTTGTGTGTTAGGTCAACAAGAATAGCTTTCTGGGTCTCTTATGTATTTAAGGCTGAAAATGTGTCAGAAGAGGGTGGGACTCGTGTTGGTCCTCCCTGAGGACTCCAAGCCACCCTTTCAGCCCTAAAACCACAGTAGCATTAGGTCTTAGAGTATGTTCCTTATGACAGAATTCTTCCCCACCCAAAGCCTGCTGCCCAGCACCCAAAGCTGGCTGTCCTGGGCCCCCTTCCCGTCTCTTCTCAGGCCTACAGTTCTGCTGTCATCCACGAGTGTCTGTCATCCACGAGTGTCACGCTGAATAAAACAGAAAAAGAAGCGTATTCCCTGAGCATCTCCTGTGTCCCTGCGAGGTCAGGGCCCGGTGGCTTCTGCAGCCCCAGCCTTCACCAAGCTCTGTGTCTGGTGCCCTTCACAGGTGGCCGCGCTGTCCCTCTGTACTCCTGCCTGCTCTGCATTCCAAGCAGGAGGGCTCATTTAAAGCCTGGTTGAGGCTATCACAGCATTTTCAGTTCTAGTGTAGCCTGGTTTCCCTTCAGCGGTGCTGTGATTAACTGTCATAACATACCAGGGGAGTGCCAATTAAGAGCCTGATCCCACACCAGGCGCTTCTGCCTCGTAGGCTACCGTTGGGTGTGGCCCTGTCTCACCTTGGTAACACCTTCAATTGGCATTCATTGAACTGTGTTGGACTCCGACCAGCCAGAGGGTCCTTGGGCTCAGATGCTGGCAGTCCTTGGCAGTCCTTGGACTGCCCACCATTGTGCCTGGCTGGTTGCAGCAAAACAGGGCGTTTCTACAGCTTTGCTTTGTGCGCACCACAGCTCGAACACCTTTGATACAAGGAGCAAGGAGGTGACCTCAGAGCCTCAGCTGACCTTTGACAAAGCCCAGGCCTCTTTTGCTTAGCCACATGATGGCACAAGTGGGCATGTGTGGAGTGCAAGAGTAAGCCCAGGTCTCCTGGCCTCTGCCTGAGTAGAGTTGGTTTGTACAAACCCAGCGTGGCCCAGTGCCTGGCGTACAGGATGAGGAGGGGCTGCCTGTTTCTCTGCCTGTTTCTGTACACTGGTCACCCCACACTGTCACTGATGGCAGCTCAGCCTGCAGTTCTGCCTTGCTTGTGGCCCTCCAGCTATGTGTTGCTGGAGCATGATCACGGGCTAGCTCCGTAGCCTACAGAGGTACTGTGGGAACTACTCTTGCCGCTTCCCATCCTTCAGAGTTAGAGACTGGAGCTGCCCGGTGGTCAAGCTCTGACCAGCCCTCAGAAAGTTCTCATGCTCCCCAGTGTGCGCAGAGCCTGTGTCAAATGCTTGAGACCCATGCGTGGGCTTCCTTAATGCTGGTAATCACGGAGAATTCAGTGCTTTAGCTAACACGTGTAGGTGCATGGCTGTCGCTGTGCCCGTGTAATGAGGCGGACAGAAGTAGTTCACACACGTGGCTGCAGTGAGTGTTGAAGAGAATCCTGTTCTTGTACAGTCTCCTCCTCCCACCTCTCCCCGGCTCTGGGTGTCTATTGGCTGCCTGTGGCTGGGAGCTTCCTACACAGCTCTCCACACTGACTGCACTTAGCATCTGGCCCTAGTCCCCTCTGAGCACCTATCTCTGGTCCCCTCTGAGCACCTATCTCTGGTCCCCTCTGAGCACCTATCCCTAGTCCCCTCTGAGCACCTATCTCTAGTCCCCTCTGAGTACCTATCTCTAGTCCCCTCTGAGCACCTATCCCTAGTCCCCTCTGAGCACCTATCTCTAG
>NW_022196909.1:47465821-47466634 GCF_008632895.1 Mastomys coucha | reverse complement strand
TGAGCACCTATCCCTAGTCCCCTCTGAGCACCTATCTCTAGTCCCCTCTGAGCACCTATCTCTGGTCCCCTCTGAGCACCTATCTCAGGTTGAGATCTCTGAAAGCAGAAATTAAGTGCAGACCGCCTCTTGGGAGGTGACTTCAGTGGGTGGTGGTGGGAGCTGAGGAGAGGGATCGGGGCTGCAGGGCACAGACCTTCTTAGACTCCAAGGTGTGGCAAGAGCTGAAGACTGCAGTGTGAGCTGCTCCCCTGGGGGGAGGCAGGACAGGTCACTGATACTTAAGGTAGCCCCTCCCAGGGGCTACAGGGGCTTACAGTGGCCAGTGCTGAGTGCGAGAGGCTGTGGGGAACCCCTCAGCAACCTGCTTCCCTGCTCTGAGGTTCCCCTCAGGGACCTGCTTCCCCGCTCTGAGGTTCCCCTCAGGGACCTGCTTCCCCACTCTGAGGTTCCCCTCAGGGACCTGCTTCCCCGCTCTGAGGTTCCCCTCAGGGACCTGCTTCCCCACAAGGCCTCTGCCGTCCTATGTGCTGCCCCTTGGGTGTTCAGAGCATGCCCACTCCCTTCTGCAGAGGAAGGCTTGCTGCAAGCAGCACAGGGGGCTGAGGCAGCCTGGTAGCAGAGGGCTTGGGTGCTGTGAGGGCAGACTGGCCCTCAGAGTCAACCAGGGAGAACGAGGTTCAGTGAGCTTGAGAGAACAGCTGATGTCAAGTTCCTTTTCTCAGGACCCACAAATAGAGGCCCCGGGTGACGGTGACAGTGGGGTCAGAGGCCCTGGGTGACAGATCCTGGGTGACAGTGACAGTAGGGTCA
>NW_022196909.1:47453261-47464833 GCF_008632895.1 Mastomys coucha | reverse complement strand
TGGGGTCAGAGGCCCTGGGTGACGGTGACGGTAGGGTCAGAGGCCCTGGGTGACAGACCCTGGGTGACAGTGACAATAGGGTCAGAGGCCCTGGGTGACAGTGACAATAGGGTCAGAGGCCCTGGGTGACAGTGACAGTGGGGTCAGAGGCCCTGGGTGACACTCAGGTAGATGCAGAGTGGGCACTTCGACCCTCACCAGCAGAATCACCAAGCTTGTTTCCTTGAGCCCAGGCAAAACTCATGTCAGCTATGGTTGTCATGCCACTCACTTGGAAAGGAGGGGAGGCTGGCACAGGCTGGGGACAGGACCCCGGCACCTTTTGTACCTGTTGGGCTGAGGAAGATGGAGACTTCCCTCCACCCCGAGCAGCTGGGCCACAGAAGGAGAGAAGTGTTATGTCTGACCTCTCCAGTGTTGGCCTATCTTTATAAAAAGAAAGGTGCGGTCGGGTCAACATTTTTTTCATCTAAATGTTTTATTTTGGAATAGTTGTGTGTTCATAGGAAGTTACAGAAATAGTTCCAAGTGGTCCTGGGTTTGGTACCATTCCCTAGTTTCTGGCTGTGGGGAAATATTCCATAACGCTTATAAACACTCCACAGCAAAGGCCTGCTCCGAGCACCGGATCTCCACAGAGGTCCCCCTCATCTGGCCTGTGCCGTGAGGAGCCGGTGCTCTTAACATCCCATTACTCCAGTCAACCGGAGACATGGTGGGTCTCGGCAGAGCACAGGGTCATTGTCTCGCAGGTGAACAGGGATGCACTGGACCCTGGCTGGAAACCCCCCTGTCCCCATGTTAGAGACAGGTGTGTGCTCCTTCTGCTTTGGAGAAGAGGGGCCTGGAGGGGAGGGACGAGACTGCTCACTGGTCTTCATTGTTGTCTTGGGGGTGTTCAGACATGGTACGAGTCAGGACCAGCTCCTCTCAAGAGCTCTCCCTGTGGCAAAGGCCTCAGTGCCACACACTGTCTCTACCTTAGAGGCCAGGCCCCAGCATGTGAGTTGCAGGGACACTATCCAGGGCACCTTCACCAAGGACTGTTTATTTTCTCCCCTATAGGAACATATTTGAGAGTATGATGTATGCACATAGCCTGAGCTCAGAGTAAGTGTTGGGAAGTCCTTCAGCCTGCACACACCCCCTGACAGCTCGCTCACAACCATGCACAGGGGTGGCCCAGAAGGTACCCCGGTTCTGAGCAGAGCTGGGAAGCCCAGACTAGGCCCTGGGCCAGCCCTCTCGAGGATCCTTCATCTACATTTAACCCAGGCTTCCCTCCATCCCTGCTGCCCAGAGCTCCGGAAGGAGCAAGGCTGGCTGGCTGGCTGGCTGTGGTTTTGCTGCATCTGACTGAAGGGAACACTCGTCCCCCTTCCGAGTCATTATTGATTATTGCAACAAGAGTGGGAGACACCGAGACTGGCGGAAATCCAGTAAGCAACCAGAAGCAGGCTCTTATAAAATTAGGAGAAAGACTAAGGTCTTACTCCAGTGTTAATAAGCCGGTCTTTCTCGGCTCCTCTGGTGGAAGTCCTCTGAGAGGTGGAAAGCACCCAGCCCTTGTCTGAGGAGCCTAGGCACACAGAGACCTGGCCTTGGCACTGAGCCATGCTTACAGAACCTCTGGGCTTGGGGGCAGGGCTGCCGAGGCTGGACATTATTCTCAGCAGATAGGTAGGGCAGCCTGAGGGTCTCCCTGCACCAAGGGGTCAGACTAGCTAGGTGGCCAGGCTCGCTTCCCACCCTTCCATACTTCCTACCTTGCAGCTCCGTGACCATGAGCCCCACAGGGCTCTCAGAGCCTTTCTAGGACTCTGTCCACGTGCTCACCCCCGTGCTTCTTTGGTAACGGGGAACTCACCCCACCGTCCCATGTGGCTCCCCGCACACAGAGCAGCCAGTGGATCTGGTCTTCTGTGCTTCCTGTACAGAACATATCTCTCCTGGCATTGGTCCTTCTGTGGCCTCCCATCTCCTCCACAGCCAAATGAGCCCCTGACCCCGAGCTGCAGCTGGGGAGCACTGAAGGTAAATGTTTCGCTCCTGTACTCTTAGGAACACTGCAGAGCCAGTAACACTTTTTTTCCTTTTTTCCCTGAGTCCCATGAGGAAAGGCCCCAGCTGTTATAGATGCCTCGTACCCCCAGGGTGAGCCACTGTGTGTCCCCCTCCCCACTCCTCTTTAGGATAACCATGCCTAAGATCCAGTTAGGGTTCAACCTCACTAAAGGCTCCTGTATGACCTTCCCATTCCATATCACGTCGCCCAGTGTCCAGTCCTAGCAGGAGCAGCAGTGAGACACAGGGGAAAAGCTTCAGAGGCCCCGTGTGCAGCCAGGCCACCTCTGCTGCTAGAGGTCTCTGCAGTGACCTTGGGTGCAGGACTTGTGAGCGTGTACTGCACGTGAGTGTTCACCTTGCTGCCTGCATGAAGGGGTTTTGGCTCAGGCATGGATCCAGCTTAGGTGAGTTATAGCTAGCTGAAAGGGCCAGCCAAGGAGAAGCCTTGCTCCGACTGCATCAAGGGAGAGCAGAGACCTGACTGGTCCCAGAAGGTACTGCAGAATGAGGAAGGGGCGACTTCAGAGAATCAGAGGCTTAACGGGTCTAGCCCGAGACCCGCAATGGCAGGAGGTGGGCAGGACAGATTGGTGGGACACCGTCACATCTTTCACCAAAACCAGACTTCCTGCTTTTGCTCTATTCCTGAGCTCTGGCATCCTGAGAAGTCTTGTGTGGAGACCTACCTTGAGGAGACACAAGGATGTCATTCCTGTGGGATCTTGCATTCCTGATGGGTCAAAGGTCAGGCTGAGCACAGGTTAGCTCCTACCTTAATCTTTTTCTCATAGATAGTTTTAGGTGTCCTTGTGCTTCAGAATGGTCTTTGAGATCTAGAGTTGCTCTGGCTCCCTGTCCACTAGGCTTTCAGGATAGGTAGGGCTCCACATGCACAAAGGGGCTTTAGTTAGCCTCATAACTGTTTTCGTGCCCCCAGCTGGGCCTGTCGAGGGCAGTCGTGGCTCACCACCTGCTGTGTGTGTGGATGGAGGCTGCATCTAAGACCTGGGTGGCCTCTGGGCACAAGGCAGGGCCCAGGCTCTACCGATGCCCTCCCTCGTGCTCTGCTAGGCAGGTCAGGAAGGCCAGACCCACTGTTTGTCCTGAACCGAGGTAGTAAGCCACAGGACCTGGTCCAAACGGTATCTTCCAGGGAAGAAGGAGGAAGCCGGCTAGCTGTTCTCTAGTCCGTGGAGAGACTTCCTAAGAAGAAGTGACAGGAGAGGGGTTCTGCTTCGGGAGGCGATCTGCGCCACGAAGAAGGTGGTTGGAAAGTCACTGCTGGCCTGTTTATGAGGCTGCTGAGCTCCCCGGAGCTTTCTTGTACACATCACGTTTTGTGGAGCTTCTGGCGCCCCGGCAGCCTGCCTGTGGCTCTTAGGTTAATTATAGACCCTGTTAAAGAAGGCAGTCATTTTGTTAAAGGAATATAAACATCCGGCTGCTTTAACACAGGTGTGTGTCCACTCTTTGAGAGGAGCCTGGGCGTTTGTCTTCGTGGCTCTGCTCACTTGGCGTTCTCTGCCTTTCCTTACGACGTTAGGCATAGCCAAGATGCTCCATTGACGGGCGTTTATGCTTAGACTTTTTTGTAAAGCCAGAATTAAGCCACTTGGGAAGCAATCCGAGCATAGATTTCTTTCAGAATTTCTCAAACTTATTTAACTAACCACACTTCATTCAAGAACACATTTTCGAAATCTTCCCATTATTGTATCTCTTTGAACCATCCACTTGGTTGTCATAGAAACAGCATTTGTACTTGTTTCATTACTTGCTCATTTGTAACATTTAATTACATTTTCTTATTCCTCCCTTGTGAGGGTAGGGGGTGGGGCTGGAAATCACACATGCTAGGCACTTACTTGAATATTAACTATGGGCCGGGCCCTAAATTTCTTTTATTTGCTTAAGTTTAGAAATGATCTCACTCATCTCGCCCGAGCTGGCCTCAGGTTCTAGAGCCTCCTGCTTAGCCTCCCAGGCACTGAGCTGTGACCACCATCAACAGTTTGGGAGCGATTCCCACCTCGTCACTTGATGAGCACACCACTTCCTTGTGGGTGCCCAACAGAAAACTATAGGCTGTGAGCCCCGTAGTTGCTGTCAGGAGGGCTTGCTGTAAAGTTAGCTAATCTGCCAGTCAGTGAGGTAAAGGCAGCTACTGGTACTGGCTAGTCTGTGCTCACAGTAACCAATTCAGCACGCTGTGTCCGTGACCTGCTGTCCAGCTCTTGGGGACAAACTCTCCTAGTTGTGGAAAGCGGCCTCCATCCAGTCCTCCCTCTACCCTGCTGGCACAGCTCAGGCCTGAGCTCCTACCAGGAAGCAGGTCCCTCACAGGGACACTTTGTCCTGAATGGAGAAGCCACCACCAGCTGTGTCCCGGAAGTGAGCTATTGTTCCCAGAAGGTTGTGAGCATTCCCTGCCCTTGCCCTCTGGTTTATCTCTAAGGGACCTGACTTTTAACTTGGTTTTAGGTAGAAGTCTGTGTGTTTTAGAATGAGATGAATATAATCATGGCAGCCTTTCTAAGCACAGCGAACTGAATCAGTGGGGGGTGGGGGGGTGGACAGTTCACCTGGCACATGCAGTTTACGAAGACTACACATGTTCCTTAGCGCAGGAAGGCTGGCACCTGGTCAGGTGGGTGACAGACCAGCTCAGGAGGCCCTTAGGACCAACTTCCTGCTGTGGCCTGGGAGGTGCAGACAGACCCACCTCTGGAGAGGAACCACACAACCTCATCTTGTGGATGATGTCATCAGGGAATGGAGGAGCTGCACCAGCGCACGGGCCTCAGGCTCTGTCTGGAGAGCACGGGCTGTTCTCAGGTCTGTGCTTTATACAATGGCATCCTTTGGGAAACTGGAGCTCAAAGGAGGAAGGAGCTGGGCAGGAGAGCAGGGAGTGGGAGAAGAGAAGCCGCTGACAGACAGTGATCCAGTAGCTGAGGAGGCCCCCCATACTCTCTGGAGGGTCGCTGAAGCTCGGAGAACTTGAACAGCTCCTCCAAGATTCTGCTCATGAATGCAAAGAAACAGATTTTGAGCTCAGGATTTTTTGTTTGTTTGTTTTGTTTTGTTTTGTTTTCGAGACAGGGTTTCTCTGTGTAGCCCTGGCTGTCCTAGAACTTACTCTGTAGACCAGGCTGGCCTCAAACTCAGAAATCCAGAACTTGGGGCTTTTATTCTGAACTCTGCTCTTGCCTGACTGCCACCTTTTAGTGATGTACTTCTGACATGTCCGAAACTCTGCCCTAAGCCTTCACAGACCAGAGGCTAGCCAAAAAATAAACTAGACACTGGAAGCTAGTGGATAATGGTCAGTCAGAGCCTCAGATTTTAAGCCCTGGGAGCACAGACATCACAGATGGGCCAGTCCTCCAGACCCACCGGCAGAACCAAGCGTGTGCAAGACTGGAACGGTAATGTTTCCCAGGACGCGCCACCTCCTTAAGCAGGAGAGGACTCGCCCAACAAGCCTTTTGCACCCACACCTGCCCCTGCTCCTTCCGCATCCTGGCTGAGGCTCTGATTCCGTGGATTCAGGCTGTGAGGGATATGAACGTGCTTGGCTGGCCAAGTGTTCCTGTGCGGGCTGCTTCCTCTGTTCACATTGTCACTCCTGATGGCAGTGATCAGCTCCACTGGCGTCTGATGGGTGTGGCCAGTCTCCCAGGCCCTGCTTTCTCAAGAACACCAGAAATGGAGTTTTCACACTGCAGGGCCCGGAGTGTGCCTGGTTCCAGAGTGGAGACATCACAACACAGATGCTGGGAGAACACTCCGCCCTTACCGTGTACAGGACGGGGCCTGTGTGGCCCCCCATGGGCGTGGCTTCGGCTGCTCGTGCAGAGTAGAGTTTCTTACGGATGAAAAGGGAACCTGAGTGGATTTATAATTTGATATTTTCTAAAAGATTTGCGCCTGAAACATTTTTCGCAGGATTTTGTTCTGGGTTTTGAACTATAGAAACTTGAGGGGTTGGATCCGAGAACATCTCGGTGCCCAGGACCCCGGAGCCCAGTTCTGTGCCCGCTGTCTCACCAGGCCACCATGCATCTTAGCCTCTTCATGCTTCTGGCCATTTGGCAAGCCAGGTTATTTTTCACATGGGTCTCGGTAAACTGCAGGCTTAAAAGGCTGTGTCATTAACTAGAGTTCAGTACTCGTATCGGGTTTGGGATGGAGTGATACACACTCAAAGACAAGCTGAGATCATAGCTGTCATTGCACAAGCTTTGACAGACACCCACATTTGCGTAACCACAAATTCCATTAGAACAAAGAGGATCACTGTGACCCCAAAAGGTTCCCTTCCCAGTCAGTCCCTACCCGAGCCACCCTAATGCCTCCCAGGGCTCCCACTCCTCTGGCATTTCTTTGGCAGTTGTTTGCCTGATCCATGACTTCATCTAAGCAGCAGCAGTGCAGGGTGTGCCCTGGAGTGTAAGGTGAGGACTTCAGTGTCTGAAAATAAGATTGGGGCTCCGTCTGGTTCCTTACTCCGATCTCTTCCTGTTCAGCGGACATACGCATGCTGCGATCTGACCGCCTATAGTACAAGCAGCTGTGGCCTGTAGACCTGAGGAGCAGGCGGGCTCAAGCTCCCGATGCCTCATCCCCTGGTCTCAGAACAGGACGGGGGGTGACTTGAAGAGTGAGTGTGAGCTAGAAGCAGAGTCCCCAGCCAGGCAGTGCCTGTGCCCCACCTTAGGCTTGTGTCTCTCCTGCAGGTGCCAAACGCCAAGCATAAGCTGGACCAGAACCCAAATACGAGGTCTCATTAATCTTTCAGATAGTTGTCCCACTTTTGAAAGCCAATACCTGGCACATAACCCGGAGCTACGCGGCGAGCAACAATCAAGTTAATTGGAATCTGAGTCTCCCCGTGTCTCCTTTCAGCAGTTTCCTGGGGCTGCTCTCCGAGTGGGCTACCCACTCGCTGAAGGCTGCTTGTTTCCGTGCGGCCCCTCCCATCCTGTCCTGTTCCTGACTTGTCCTTTATGCTTTCCGGTCACTGTCCTAAGCAGCCCAGGGCATGAACAGTCTACTTCGCTGCAGTCTGAGGGAGGGTATGGAGGTGCAGTGTGAGGCCACTGGCCCCAGGAGTCAGGAGGCAGAGAGGCGTCTGCTCAGGCCGCAGTCCTTGTTCAGTCCAGCCCAGCCTGTGGGGTGTCTCTGAGCACATTCAGGGGTGTCTTCTCACTTAAACCTCTCTGAAAACCCCGAGCAGAAATGCTTAGAGGTGCGTCCCATAGGATTCCAAACCCAGTCAGACTGACAAAGAGTTTAGCCGTCACAAGCCTGCCCCTACGGGGGGGGGGGGGGGGGGGGGAAGGACCCACTTGGTGGCTGTGGGATTGGAGGCTCTCCGAGGCTGCAGGAGCCAGTGTCTGCAGTCCCAAGGTGCAGGCCAAAGGAGCCGAGACACAGCCTAGGACTGGGCAGCCTTCGCTCTCTTCTCTACCAGGCTGCCCCTCTGCATCAGGAGCAGGCACGCCTAGGGTGGGGTGGACTTTTCTTAGGGCAGGACAAAGCACTTTTAAAATGAAACAGCTCTGTTGTCCTTTAGCCCAGAAGAAAAAGGGCCTCCTGAGAAGGCGAGTAGAGGAAGGAAACTGGAGTGAGGGGATACCACAGTAAATACGGTATCAACCCTGGTACCACAGTAAATACGGTATCAACCTGGGTGCCCTCCCGAGCTGAGACAAACAGTCTGCTTTGAGGAGAAGTTACCCATTGTTCCTGGGGCTGTAGGTTGGCCTGCCAGAGAAGAGCCCTTAACCCGCTGGCAGCTCCCTATTTATCCTCACACTGAGCTCCCGCCCTCCCCCTGCTTTTCCCCTGCCGTGGACAGGATTAGGAAATCAGGACACATAATTTACTTCAATCCATCTTTGTCTTTCCTGGGGCCTTATGCAACTCAGTCTGGAAGGGGAAGATGAAAAATAATGTAGCCCTCAGCAGTGACCCCCTTTTCAAATACTGAATCAAAGCCCTCGCAAGGCCGAGCGCCTATCTGCTCCGAGAGGCAATCCTGCAAGTGTAGAGGGGACCGTGAGTTCTTATGTGGCTTCTGGTCTGGGAGCATCGCTGTCAGCATCTTCAGGGTTCACTGACAGCATCAGTGGTCACATGACAGGGTGGGGTGAGCCTCTGGTGGGCACCCCCCCAACACTGTCCAGCCAGGCTTAGTGCCCTTCAGGCCCAGGAGCAGGCTAAGCTGCTGGCACGTTTAAGAATCTACCAAAGAGTGGCACTTGGGATTCCTCCCTGGATGCGGGATGCTGGGCCTGCTCCATAGTGAGCTGAGGCTCTGCAGGGCTGGTGTGAAAACAAGGATCAGTAAGTGTCACTGTGGGCCACCTTCCCCACTTTCTCCATTTATAGAAGAGTGATCTGAGTTTTGGTGACCAGCCTGGTGAGAGCATTGAGTAGTAGTTATAACTATTTACCAAGGCACTCACCAGCTCTGTAGAAAACACGGGATTAGTTCTAAAGCCCTGAAACAGGCCTTGCCCTTCAATGGTTCTCTGGGATGGCATCGCTGGGAGACACCATTAAACCTGTCAAAGCAACAGGGCCAGACAGGTTTCTGGGTAAGTTCGTAAGTGTGGCGTAGAAGAGGAGAAGCGCACATCTCCAGCTCTGTAGGCCAGGCCTGAGGACTCAAGGTTGCGCCTTCTGACCCTAAGGAATCCTACGTCAGCATGGACAGCCCCCCAGGCAGCAGGAAGGAATGAGAGATGTTAGTGGCCAACTTCACTGCTCTCCAGAGATATTACCTTTAATATTTATACTTAGGCCGTTCCTTTCCTCGCCATCGAACTTGAACTTCTAGGTACATACCAAAATGGTGCCTGTCATCCTGATGACTTGGTCCCACGTGGGAGCCTCTGGCCACGGGGCTGCCCACGGGGAAAGTTTCCCACAGGCCTAAGTGCGGGAGTGTGCTGGCCCAAGGTACCCCCAAGGACTGCCTGCACCTCACATACTTCCTGGCACACACAACACTCCCCAGAGCTTGAGGAGGTTTCCCTCCCACTCCGGGGGTTATTTGAATGGCATGGTGCCGCCTCCGTGGCTGGACGGGTCCACTCCCACGGACAGCTGCAGGACCCTGAGGGCTCTGAGCACCACAGCCAGTGCTTGCTCGTATCTGTTTGGGGAGTATGTTTTGTGCGGTCCTAGCAAGGAGCCATCTGAACAGAATACCAGCTGAAGTGGATCATTTCCAAGGCTTGTTTGTCCATTTGTTTCAGACAGGGTTTCTCTGTGTAGCCCTGGCTATCTCAGAACTCACTCTGTAGACCAGGCTGGCCTCGAACTCACAGAGATCTGCCTGGCTATGGCAGCTTGCAGAACAGAGAAATGTCTGGGCACAGCCTCCCGGCAGTGTCCGCTAGCACAGGCAGACAGGGTAGGCAGTGGAAATCCTGGCCCGTGCTGGCCTCCCAGCACACGTGGGTGGCTCCAGAGACCAGCAACACTCGTGTCAAGTGGCCGGCTGGGAAATCTCAGGAATGAAAGAATGTGTGGGACCACCACCCACTTCAGCTCTCCCCACCCATTGTATGGAGCATGGCCTCGGAAAATGGCTCTTCACTGCTAGGCCTATGTAATGGAAAGTGCCTGCTCATTCATTGTTAACTTGTTTACCAGGTGCCATGCCCAGGGGATGAAGTATGTTTGGCTTCACTCTTGGGGAGCCTCCCTGAGGTGCCCCGTTCCCACTCTGGCACTACCCAGGAATGAAGGCCCTTCCCCCACTGTGTAGGGAAACATCTCTTCACCTTGGGTACCTATCTCTTCCTACAGTGTTCTAGAAAGGGGGAGGAAGGCAGAGGAGCAGGGTTGGGTGTATGTGCTCATGCCCAGCTTCGAGGTGTCTAATGGGCAACCCAAGCTTTGAGATCTGGCCCTGAAGTTTCCTCTAGGCCAGGCTGGGCTGGGCTGGGCCAGGCCGACCTCACGGGGGGGGGGGGGGGGGGGGGGGGAGGTGTGGTCTAGAGGTGGTACCCTGTGTTAAAATCACAGAAAAGCTTTAAGTCTTGAAAAGACAGATGCATGAGTAGACACTGTGCAGACAGCATGAGCTGATGGTATGTGTTGGTGAGTGCCATCTTCGGGCAACCTTTAACAGAACTGTGGATGGAAGCAGGGATTCTTTGACATTCTGCCGGCTCTGCATACATGGACACACGCAGGCATCATGTGTAAGTGCGCGCCTCATCATGGTGCATATATGATGGCCAGCGGACAACCTCACCTCCTGCCTCTCTTGTTTGCCACCTTGGCTGGCTATGCTCCAGGCTGGCTAGCTGGTGAGCTGCTGGGGATCCCCCTGCCTCTACCTCCCATCTCACAGTCAGTGCACACCTTACTACATTCATCTTCATGTGCATCTGGGGGCCCCTTGCTCGGGGCCACTCATCATCACGGCACGCACTCCACCCCCTGAGCCACCTCCCCAGACCATGCTGCCGCTCCTGGCCGATCTTCAGCAGACTCATAGAACTGACCCCACCCATGTACTTGTAAATGCGCAAAGACACTGGTGGGACAGAAGTAACTGCAGCCCCTACGAGACATTGCCCGCAGATGCACCAGGGAGCTGTTCAGCATGTGATCTGAGAGCCACGCTAACACTGTGGCTCATGCACTGCAAGTCTCTGTGAACCGTCAGGAGGCCCCGGAGAGTGGTCAGTAGGAAGAGCAATACACTCAGGATCTGAGATGCGATCCTAGAGGGCAGGCAGAGCAAGGTGATGGGAGGCAAGCAGGAGGGACACGGCTCTCGGAATGATCTCTTGGAGTTTTTGAGTAGTTTGCATGTAAAGATTCCATGGAGGACCAGGCTTAGTGGTGCACTTGGGAGGCCGAGACAGGGGGATCTCTGTGAGTTCAAGACCAGCCAAAAGCAAACAACAAAAGAACAAAATGCTGTCTTTTGAGTGGGTCGGAGAGGTGGGTCAGTGCTTAGGGGCCCTTGCTGCTGGCAGAGGACCTCTGAACTGATTCCCAGCACCTTTGTGTGTGGCTCCTAACCATCTCTAACTCCAGTTCCAGAGGATGCTGTGCCCTCTACTGGCCCCTGCAGGCACCAGGCACATGTGTGGTGATTAGACATGGATTCACGTAAAACACCCTTACACATAATAATTTTTCA
Source organism: Mastomys coucha (assembly GCF_008632895.1). Classification (NCBI taxonomy): domain Eukaryota; kingdom Metazoa; phylum Chordata; class Mammalia; order Rodentia; family Muridae; genus Mastomys; species Mastomys coucha. The sequence continues at coordinate 47,453,591 of NW_022196909.1, read as the reverse complement.
GGCATCAAATTTAGGTCTTGGTAGGCTGGAGTCTTCAGAGAACAGGAGGAAAACATGAGCCCAGCTAATTATTGAGCACCTACTATGAGCCGTGTCACCTGCGTAGCCCTTGGTGGGAGGCACACACACCCACTTAAACCCCAGGTTTCAAAAGCTGAAGATCTCTCCCTGCCTGTCTGGGTCACTCCCTCAGGCTACAGCACCTGAAATGACTGGAACCAGAGGGAGGGATGCACGTGGGTGGCCGTGTGCTCCAATGGGCAGTGAGTGCAAACCTGCCCTGGAGCTGCCTCTCAAGCAAAGATAGCCCCTCCCCCCAACCCGGACACC
>NW_022196909.1:47444458-47453208 GCF_008632895.1 Mastomys coucha | reverse complement strand
CCCCCCCCCCCCGTCTGCTCCGAAAGGCTTCGTCACCTCTGCTGTGCCCCTGTGCATTGGCTGAGCTCTGCAGCTAAACTGGCTTCAGGGAGAGAGGGGCACTTATCCTATGTTCCTGTGGATGTCAGCTGCACGGCCTGGGTGCCAGCTGGAGGGCAGCTGGGACTTGTTTGTCTGATTGTCAGGCCCAGGCTCCTTACTTGCACTTAGGGGAAAAAAACATCCAAGCCTTGGTACAAAAGGTCCCTCTTTCCATGGCTCTGGAAGAGGCTGCGAATGAGCTCATTATCACTGCAGCCCAAGAAAGGGGACAGGCGCTCTTGATCTGGCTGTCTAGACCCACCCCCGGCCACATGTGCCGGACTGAGGGCAGATGGGGCTGCGTGGGTCCAGCCCATGGCAACCCAGGTCAGGTGCTGAGACAGGTGGTCCACACCAGGGGCCGAGCTGAAGCCATTTGGATGCTTTGAGGCCAGCTGGCTCTGCTGTGGTTCAGGGGAAGAGCTGTGTTGATGACTCCTACCCGGTAGGTGCAAAGCTCCCCCTGGGCCCAGCTGCAGAAGGCTTCCCTTCCAGGGCTGCATGCCTGCCTCCCCTGGCTTCCGGGAACTTCCTGTGCACAGGCAGCCTACCTGCCTCTACACCTCAGAACTGGCTGTCATGGCCACCAGTTTTCTTAACTGGGCCCACCGCCTGCCAAGCACGACTTGGAACACAGCATAGAACAAAGCCGACGACGATTCTCTTAGGGAACCTGAGATTTAACACAAGCAGTGACTTGTACGGACTGCTAGGGGAAGGAACGGGTCGCTGCTCCACCCCACCCTGGGCTGGGTCCGACCCTGGGAGGACAGCCAAGTGGTACCGTCCTTGAGCTGGCCAGTGCCGGCCCCAAGCTGACCATTCTGCCTCCCTTCTTTCTGTTTCAGATTGAGAAAATCATGAGCTCCATCGGGGAAGGGATTGACTTCTCTCAGGAGCAGCAGAAGATCTCAGGTATGCTGTCCATTAAGAGACGGAAGGGGTTGTACTGCTTGCTCTGTAGGTGCCACGTTGTTCATTGTGTTCATCGGTGCGGACTTCATCAGAGTGGCCCTCACTGGAGTCACGCCCCCACGGGTCTGCGTTCCTGAGGTGGCTCTGGCACCAGCTGGTCAGGAAAACGTGGCCCTTGCGTGCCTTGTTTTACTACATTGGCAGTGTGGGGCTAGACAAGTGTTGTCACTGTCGGCATACGTCAGAGTCTCCTGAAGTGGGTGTGTCTGTCCCCTGCCCTCCCGGGTCCCTCAGTCATGTGCTGGTGCTAACCCAGGTCACCCCTTGCTTTGCTCGGGCTTTTCATCCAAGCCATTAGAGTAAGGTCTGCCTCAGATTACCGTTCTGTGAAATGGACCATCATGCCAGGTTTCTTTCTCAGGAGAGACATCCTTAAAGTAGCTCTGAGAGCCAGCGCTCACAGGGCCCTGTAGAGTCCTGACTCAGGGCCCAGAACTATGGCACCCAGGATGAGGCCCAGCTTCTCTCCAGGGCAGGTTCCACACCTGCCTCAGCATTACCCTAGCAGCCTCCCCTGTGGCCCTGCTAAGGGGCCTAGTGGGGGAGGGGCCTAGTGGGGGAGGGTACCTGTACATTGGAGGAAGGAACCGTGGGCTTTGCCAGTCAGAACGTGGGCTCTGGAGGGAGGCACACTGCCCCAAGTTCAAGTCTCAGTCATCTCACCCCACCTGAGAGCCAGGTTCCCGCCGGCACCTCTGTGACTCATCTCAGACACGAACCAGCGCATGCGTGAAAGGAGCTCGTGCCCACAGAAGCCCTGCCCATTTCTGTCTGTGATACGAAGGAACCCTGAGAACAGGGCGCCTGCCTGTGGTAGCTTGGCTCCCTCTGCATTCAGCCTTGCTTTCTGGTGCTTCCTTCCCTACAGCCCCGTTTCTGGGTCCTAGCTGAGGGACTGAGCAGGGGTCCGCCCTTGTCAGTCTTGGATGATGGCTGGAGATGACAGAGATACCTGTCCCAGCCGGGAACCCATGGATCCCTCTCCAGACCACTGGTTCCACTGTGCGGGTGTGCACAGGTCTTTCCAAGGTTTGGGTGTTTGAAAGGCATAGGCATTTGGGACAGACAGATTCGTGCCACTTTGATAGCTGGGACCAAGAGCTTTGAGATTAGTTGTGGCTACCTTCTGCTTTACTGTGAGCCACCACCATGTATGTATCCAGAGGCTGGAGTGAGCGGACCACTGCCTCCGGATCTAGTCAGGCCTCCCCGGAAGAGCCTTGCCCTTGGTGTCTTTGTTCCTTGCCCTCTCTCCCACCTATGGGAGCAGCAAGCGGCTTCTCTGCATTCTGGCTGTGCTAACCCTGCACCTGGTGTCGTATGCATGCTCGCTTTACTGAGCCACCTCCTACACCACAGCACAGGGGCCCCCAGGGTGGCAAAGATGTGTGCTGTGCTGTATAGGGAGCCCCAGGATGGCAAAGATGTGTGCCGTGCTGTATAGGGAGCCCCAGGATGGCAAAGATGTGTGCCGTGCTGTGTAGGGAGCCCCAGGATGGCAAAGATGTGTGCCGTACTGTATAGGGAGCCCCAGGGTGGCAAAGATGTGTGCTGTGCTGTATAGGGAGCCCCAGGATGGCAAAGATGTGTGCCGTGCTGTATAGGGAGCCCCAGGGTGGCAAAGATGTGTGCTGTGCTGTGTAGGGAGCCCCAGGGTGGCAAAGATGTGTGCCGTGCTGTATAGGGAGCCCCAGGATGGCAAAGATGTGTGCCGTGCTGTATAGGGTCACCTGTCAGAGAGGGTCAAGGAGGAGGCTCTGGCATGGCCTCCAGCACAGCATGACTGGCTTTGCACAAGGTTCTCTCCTGAAGGGCAGGGTCACAACACAGAGTCCCAAGAGCCCCCCAGAGTGTCCACACTGGAGCTAGATACCCAAGTCCCCCAAGACAGGTGTCACAATGGCTCTGAGCCTCTGTCAGCTCCCAGGCCCCATCACACCAAGCACTCTGGATTCTCTGAACAAAGGCCTACTCTGTCAGGAGGGAAGCCTGGCTTTCCTCCGCTTCACTCACTCCACAGTCACTGTTGAGCACCTACCGAGTGCACCCTCCTGGGGCCCAGACTCTTGGCACCTTCCGTGTGTGTGACCTGTTGAGGTGCAGGTGCCTCCTGCACTTTTATGGGGTGGTGTGTGATTCTTGCATGCCTCTGACCTCCGTTGTCCCTTGCTGGCTGGACTCGCAGTTGATCGGGTCTCCCCTTGGCCCTCCCTTGCTAACCGTCCTGCTCTAGGTGTACGCTTCTCCCCTGGGCCCTGTGGAGCATCAGGTGCATAGCCATGCCTTGCTATCTTAGTGCTGAGTAGGGCAGCACTTCCTAAAGTGGCAAGTGTGTGGGGGGGTCCTTAACTGCGGGTTGTGTTTCCCCCCCCATCCCCTCCCCTGACTCTCCTCAAAACTACCAGCCCAAGTTAATGAGGTTTCAGGCCCTGAGCTTGAGATGTTGCTTCCATCCCTCAGTGCCGTGTCTGCATCACCAGCATCACTCCCAGGAAACCTGTCAGCTCCCTCTGCCTCCCCCTTGGCGGCAGCAGCTTCTGTTCCAATGTCCGATCCCTGATGTATTCTCCTGAGCGTGGAAGGGGGAAGGGTGGGAGGGGACGAGGGGGGAGGGCCAGACATGAGAGTGAGCAAGGACGGTGGAGCCGGCAGCCAGCAGTGTGGAGCCCCAGAGCCTTCAGACAAAGCCTTCTGCCGCGGCTCTGTAAGCGTGCACATCCCCGGCAGCAGACTGGACCACAGCTGTCCAGCCCTGGGATTACAAGCAGGAATGAATCAGCAGCCGGGGCTCCATGAGCTCACGAGCATTCAAGAGCCTGCTGCGTAGGTTCCTGGAGCTGACTTCCCATTCAAGGGCAAGTCTGGGAGCCCCCAGGCTTGGCGTTTCGGAGCGCTGCTACAGCCTGCATCCGGAGACTACCGGGGTCGCCACCCACCATCTGGCCTGGCCTGCGGAGGTCGGGAGAGGAGTGGATGCTGCTACAGTTGGTCTGCAGGGTCCCTAAGATGAGCAAGTTGGCACTGCCCTGTCTTGAAGGGCAGAGACTGCCAGTGACGGCTGGATGACTTTCACCGTGTCAAAGCAGAGTTCCTGGAGGTGACGACTCTGTAGTTGGCTCTTCTTTCTCCCACCTTGCACCTCTCGTCTCCCCCTCCTCCCCCTCCTCTCACCTGTCTGTGCTACAAGAACTAAAGAAGTCCGGTGGGTGTGAAGGCGTCCAGCTGAACACCTGAGGGCTGCCGGGAGGGACGGACCGTCTGCCCTCATGTGCTGCTTCAGTCCCACCCTGACTGGAGAGTATAGCGAGAAGACCTTGCATCGGTAGAGATCCTGAGACCAGAGACCCTGGGAAGAAAGCTCTGGGTGTGTGTGTGTGTGTGTGTGTGTGTGTGTGTGTGTGTGTGTGTCGCTCAGCTAGAGAGCAGCGCACTGTGAAAAGACACACTGCCGGCTCCTGATGACAAGTGGCTCTTTCTTCCATCTGCCTGGTTTTGTCTTCTTTGACCAAGAACCGGACAGCCCGGCCACTGTCCCCCTAAGCAGGCAGGCAGGCCACAGGAACCAACACTGAAGACAAGGAACTTGAGCACCACTATCCTGGATGCCAGCCCAGGCCAGGAAGGCAGTGCCTCAGCCCAGGAGGCACCCCGCTTGCAGCCTCCAGAAGCTAGCTGTAGATGGACCCCTGTCAGCTGGCCCCACCGCCAGTGGAAGACCATGCCCCTGACCCAGCAGAGCCATACCTGAGCTTGGCTCCAGCACTCCAGCCCACCCGCCCTGCTCAGTCCCCTGGCTCCTGAGCTGGAAGCAAGAGGAGCTGGGGCCATGGTTTGCTTATTCCGGGACTGCTGGGGGGAAACAAGTAAAGCCTTTTCTCTGCCCCCGCCGCTCCGCGTGCTGCTTGTGTTGCATGTGCCCGGTCCCCATGAACGCTGCCGCTTCCTTCCCGGAGCCCTCGCTGTGTGCCTGGGTCCCTCAGCTGCATGAAGACTCTCGCTCTCTCCTGATTGGTCTGTGCTGCAAGGTCGCAGAACTGGCCCCTCACCACAGCCCCACAGCAGCTCCAGAAGTTGCATGGATGGGAGGAGCGGCCAGGCTGGTGGGCACTTAGAGCTCTGGTGTCCCCCTCTAGTGCCTGTGGGGACAGACTTTCTGCCATGCCTGTGCGTGGACATTGAGGAGCAGTTGACCCAGAGACCATTGGGGGTTGGCTCCCCTGACCCTGGGGCGAGACCGTGCATGTATAGCCTCAGCCCCGGCCCAGGACAGCCCCTACTGTGGGGTGTGAGTGGGCAGCAGCCACCCGAGTTGGCTCGTGTCCAGCGCTAGGCAGCTGTGTCCCTGCCTGTACAGAGAAGAGAAGCCGCGTGCCTGCTCTCAGCTCTCTTGTCCATAGTCTGGCTGCCTCATGGTAACAACTATGATGTGGCAGTGCCATCTGTCTTCCTCTGAGTGCCGCTGCTACCGTCTCAATGGGTTCTCCCTTTTCAAGCGGCTGCCGATTCCTCTCTCGTCAGGTTCTCGGACGCTGGAGCAGAGCGTCGGGGAGTGGCTGGAGTCGATCGGCCTGCAGCAGTACGAGAGCAAGCTGCTGCTGAACGGCTTCGATGACGTCCGCTTCCTGGTAAGTGCGGCAGATGTGCTGGCCCAAGCTGAAGTTGGAAAGAGCACAGAATCCTTTCCCCTGGGGGAGAGCCAGCCGAGGGGCTGTGGGCACCCAGAAGTCCGCTGGGTAGCCGAGGTTAACTTTGCAGACTGTCCTGGCCCCGCTACCTGTGGCCCCAGTGCTACTCAGCGGGAGCACACTTGGGACCCTGACTCACACCCCGGCCCCAGCCTTGTTTCTTAGACTGGATGCCAGTATGCTGTATGCTGTGGCATCCTGGCTGTCATGTGGAGCTATTCCCCTGCAGCTTCAATGGGTAGGGCAGCCAGGTACCCCATGACCCACTTCAGTTGGATGCCAGGTGTCTCCTTATTTTCCAGAACTTGGTTGTTGTCACTGTAGCAAAGGTTTCCTCCTGCCCCCAAGTGCGGAGGAAACCAGAGCCTCATGTGCACCTGGCCTCAGAGCTGACCAGAGTAGGCTGAGTGCCGGTTTGGTTGCTTTTGCAAGGTTCATCCCGCACTCACGGGGAATACAAGGGTCAAAGGAAAACCAGAGCCTCCCGCTGCTCTCTGAGGAGCTGGGACTCAGCTTAGACCGTGCGCTCAGGAGCCAGTGGTCCCACTGTCATCCGTCTCCAAGAAGCCTTGCCCAGTGTGTCACTTGTCCTAGTGAGCCATTCAAGGCAGTGCCTGAGCCAAGATATCCGCAGGAGCGGGCCATTCGATGTCACCACAGTGGCTGTGACCGCTGACGTCCTTCCTGTGAGCTGGGTGCCAGTCTCAGCAGTTAATAATGTCTGAGCTCTTTGACTCCCCAGCACCCACAGGTGTGGGCTGGCATCTCTACCTGTTTCCCACTCGTAGGCAGAGGCTAAGAGGGTTGCTAAAGGTCACACTGCTAGTAATTGGCCGGGTAGAATTGTGCACTTGGGAGGCACAAAGCAAGAGGTCACTCTCTGAACAATCATTTATATGCTGTGCATCTTGGTAAGTGAGCAGACCCATCTACCCCATTCCCCATTTTCTGGGAGGCCTGTCTCTTCCTCTCCTAGTCCTGGGGCCTCACACTGTTACCTTGACGCAGAGCTCTCTCACTTGTGCCCACTTGCCCTGACCTCGCGTGAGGGGCCATGTGTATCGAGCTGGCACACTCGGCCTCCGTGTGCTGAGTGGGGAGAGGGGTTTATTCCGTCAGCATAGGCTCTGGCGTCTCGGGGGATCCTGCTTGTGACTCTAGGAAAGGTCCCATGGAGAGTGCTTTACCCAAGCCATCCCATTCCTAGACAGGTCTGCAACAAGCTGCCCTCTGTGGCTAGGCTGGGGGCCGTCCTTTCCGAGGGTTTAAAAGTCCACAGTGTTAGAGCCGCAGCGTGGGTGTCCATGGTTCCTGGATCCTAACCTCTGACTCATGGTGCTCTTTAGGGGAGGACCAGGAACTGGGAGGGAGGAGGGCTCAGTCAGTGGGGAGGACAGCTGGCCCCGGCTCCGCGGTTTTGGGATCTTCTAAGAGCCCTTTGCCATGCTGCTGGCAAGATCTGCAGAAGTCTCCCCGCGCTCCTGTCCTCCAGGGGCTAAGCCTGAAAATCCTAGCACAGCTCTGCTAAATTTGGAAAGGGTTAGCTTTCCAGTCCGTCAACAGCCTCAGGACTCCCAGACCCAGGCTGAAACCCAGACCAGAGAGCAGCTAGAGTTTTGGGCAAGCATGTCCCTGAACCAGATGCCCATGTAAGGTGCAGAGACTTTATGACCTTTCACCCTGATGGCCAGCAGTGTGGTCCCTCCAGGGCTTCTTTAGTCCTGGCGCATCCACAGAGGTATCCACCAGGGGTGAGCAGAGCACACTTGCGTTTAGTGTGATGTTGTTTCAGTGCCTGGAGAGGTCTGAGCGGCCAGCACAGCATCCTGGGAAACTGCATGTACACTGCCTATGAATAGATTTCAGCAGGTGCCTGTTCCCGTTCCTGAAACACTCCCTCAGTGAGAGGTCCTGCTGTGGATCAGTGAGTGTTTCACCTGGTTCTGAGAGTGCCGGGAGATGTTTCTAGTAGATACAAAGTAGCTCCAGTAAGCCCAGGTCCAGGTATGGTGGGAACATCTGGAAACATGTTGGCAGTCAAGGTGCTCCCGTGGGGTTCCCTGTCCGGGCGCTTGTGAGCATTGTGGGAGCTCTGTGTGTGGCTAAAGGAGCTTTGCAGGACAGTCTGCCCCATGCCTTCTGGGACAGAGGACCCAGTGCTCCGGCTGCCACGACACTCACATTTACACTGGGTCCTGCGCCTTCTGTCGGCTGCTCTCAGGGTCACCTTTGGAGCTCTGTCAAGGTCTATAGTGGCCTCACAGGTCTCTTGTCTGGGTCCAGTGCTCTTAATCCTGACTGTCCCCACAGTGATGCGATGATGGCTTCGGGCAAGCAAACCTTGTGGCTTAAACTTCTTCCACACCCTCTTGCCTGTAGGTAGAATAAAAACCGGGTCAGATCAGGGCTATGAGCTCCCTGTGCTAATGGGGCCTAGCACCAGGAAAGCAGGCCAAGGGAGTGTGGCTGTCCTGAGAGCCAGCAACCCCCGCTGGCTCATGCCTCCTGGCCACCTTCATCTTCACCACAGACCATGACCACAGGAGATGGGCTTTCTTGGAACTAAGGAGCAAGTGCATTTGGTCAGCTCAGAGGGAGGTCGCTGATGGCTGGCACACCCGTGCCTTCAAGCAGGCTCTGTCATTCTTCGACAGCCTCGTGGAAGTGTCGGTGGCAGAATGATGGCGGCCCTGAGGCCAGAGGGTTGTGATAGACATAAAAAAGTCATGTAGTGAAAGAACTCCTAATGTGGGGAATGTTCCTGTGGGGCTGGTGAGGGGCACACAGGAATGACTGCGTGACCCCCACTGTCGCTCGGTAGTGGAGGCTTATGGAGTGCCAGGACATGTCCATGCTGATCTCTGGTAGCTTCATTTTTCTTTAGGGGGCAAAATGGTTTTCTCTGTCTTGCCTTATGGATGGCAGTGAGGTCAGAAGAGTGAACCCTGTCCGTGTCAGAGGGGACCCCGTGGTCCAGCAAACCCTGTCCGTGTCAGAGGGGACCCCGTG
>NW_022196909.1:47443607-47444334 GCF_008632895.1 Mastomys coucha | reverse complement strand
AGCAAACCCTGTCCGTGTCAGAGGGGACCCCGTGGTCCAGCAAACCCTGTCCGTGTCAGAGGGGACCCTGTGGTCCAGCAAACCCTGTCCGTGTCAGAGGGGACCCCGTGGTCCAGCTGAAGATAGAAAGTTCAGGAAGCAACCGCGTGCTAAGGCCTGAGTAGAGGCTCTAGAAGCCACAGGAGCCACATTTACCATCCTCTGCTGTACCTGGGGCCCAGAGCAACATCTCCCAGCATCACAGGGGGGAAGGTGGAGACCAGAGAGCCGAGCGGGAGAAGCAGGCGATGCTCAGAGACTGTTGGTAGCAGGACAGGATGCTGGCTTGAGAACAGGGCCCGGTGAGGCAGGAGGATGAGCTGGCCCTCACCCTGGAGTCCTGAAAGCCATGTGAGGAGGCACGTGATTGTCTCTGAGCCGTGTGTGGAAGGGCCTTTGTCCTGTGGCTCCTACATGGCCAATGGCCCAAGTCCAGGTACACCTCTCCAGAGGGTGGCTGAAGGCAGTGTCATGGACAGTTGGTGCTGGAGGTGGTGGATACGGGAAAGTAGCTCCAAGTACGGTAGAAGTGGATGGGATAGAAAGGAATTTGCGTCCTATGCTGCAGATGGGATGCCAGAGGATGGGAGGCCTGCAGATGGGAGGCCTGCGGATGGGGAGGCCTGCGGATGGGGAGGCCAGCGGATGGGGAGGCCTGCGGATGGGGAGGCCTGCGGATGGGGAGGCC
>NW_022196909.1:47422084-47443455 GCF_008632895.1 Mastomys coucha | reverse complement strand
GATGGGAGGCCTGCAGATGGGGAGGCCTGCGGATGGGGAGGCCAGCGGGTAGGGAGGCCTGCAGATGGGGTCTTCCTGCCCCTCCCTTCGGTTTCTTCCTCCACTACATTTTGCCACAGGGTAGGTAGGTCCCCACTGGGTTCCTGTCTGCTTCTGCAGTTGTAGTCTTCATATAGGAGAAGGCTGCCTGGGATTGGCTTTCAGCACAGCTGGGCCAGGAGCCCTTTCTTTATTAGGCTCCATCAGACCAAACCCCAGGCTCCCAAGGTGTCCTAGCCAGTTCCCACACTTGCTCCCCTTCAGCCCCATTAGCCACTCTATCTGACCCGCGGGCCCCTGTGCTCCCCATGTCCCTCCCTTTTACCTCTTGTCTGTTACTGGTCCTAGAACCATGGCCAGCCTGAGCAGAGCTGCTGCCCAGAGGCCCTGCAGCACCCAGCTTCCCCTCCTGCCTCAGCCGCCTGTCCGCACACAGCACTCTGTGAGCCAACTGTGGGCTGGGAATTTCTGTTCAGCTGACATAGGGTCCACAGCGGGAGGATCGGTGGAGCTGAGGCACAGGCAGGAGGCTCTCGGAGAAACCTGTGTCCTTCCTTCTAGGCGGTCAGTCTTCTCGGGTGCCCCAGGACTGACAGCCACAGGGGTGCTCTAAATCCTCCTTCCACCCGTACGCCCTCTAAAAGGCTGGTGTGGCCGTTGCAGAGACTCTGTGTGCTCTGCAGCCTGGCCTGTGGAGGCAGAGGCTCATGGCATCAGTGTGGGAAAGCTGTATGGTCGCCATGAAAGATGGGAAGCTCAGGGGGAAAGTCACAGTTCCTGAGAGCTCAGTAGCTGAGAGCCCAGATGAGGACAGCCAGCGTGTCATGGGTCCTCCCCGGGAGCTTCAGACAGAGAGCCCGGATGACGACAGCGTGTCATGGGTCCTCCCTGGTCATCCTCCCAGTGAAGTGTTGTTTACCGATGTCCTTCATGGTCCCATGCATTCACGTAAGCTCCGAATGGAGCATGCAGCATCACCGTACCTGGAGTGCAGCTGTCACTGCACGGGCGCTGAGTGGCGGTAGGTGGTGTGCGGTGGTGTGCGCCCTTCCTCCAGAGCAGAATGGCAGCAGGGCATCCACAGGGCTGACTGGCTTTTGCCTGTGGTGTCCAAAGACACACAAGGCTTTGAATCCATTCCCTTCAACTCTTGACTGACTGAGGCCCAGCAAACCTACACTGTGAATGTGTAGCCCAGGCTAGCCTTGAACTCCTGATCCTCCTGCCTCTGTCTCCCAAGTGGTAGTATTACATGTGTGTACCACCATGCCCAGCTTGTGTTAGGCAGGGTCTCACGCTAGCCTAGGCTGACCTGGAACACTGAGCCTTCTGAGTGGTAGGTTACAGGTATGAGCCACCACAACCAGCTTCCATGTTACTTTTTAAAACATTATTACATTGCATGCCCCCTCGTGTCTTTGTATGGACTTGCTCGCATCTGTGTGCACATGCACTCGTGTACAGATCAGAGAACACCTCTAGGAGCTGGTTTTTCCCCTTCTATCATATGGTCCTGGGGATTGAGTCAGGCTATGGCTTGGTGGCAAACGTCTTTAATCCCAGCACTGTGGAGGCAGAAGCGGGTGGGTTTCCTTGAGTTCTAGGTCAGCCTGATCTACGTGCTGAGGCCAATCCTGGGCATAGTGAGATCTGTCTCGAAAACAGAACCAAACAAAATAACAGCAACAAAAATTAATTCAGAAAAATGTGCCCTGTTCTGAGGCCAAAAGCAAAGGAAAATAAGATTGCTGGTGTCCCCTCCCCAGGGGATGGGTAAGCAGGGGACCTTCACCACTTTGTACCTCCTTCGATTTCAAAATATTCTGGAATAAGCCCGTATCAGTTTTGTACTCAGGAAAACATTTCCTAGTGTGGACCTGGCAGGATTGAGTGAACGCCAGCCCCACCCAGAGACAGAGGTGGCAGAGGAGAGGCGCTCCCTGCTCTGGTCTTTGCGTTAGGGCTCTAGTGAATACTAACACTCAGTCCTGGAGTGAGTCAACTCTCTCAGGCCCCCCCCCCCCGCCCTGAGTAACCTGTTCCCAGGGTCTCGTTCCCATCATGCAGTTAGCCTGGCCAAAAGGATGGAAACCAAGCAGGTACCCAGACCGTACTCTTACCCACTGTGTCCCTCTTTGGGGTTCAAGAACTGGTGGAAGACAAGCCTTTCCCACTTGCTGTGTGCAGCGTGGAGCCCCGGAGGCCCTAAGCCTGCAGAGCTGTATTACGTCATCCTTTCCAAGTACAATTCTAAATGAGCTTGGACACCCCCACTGCACCCCTCTCCTACAGCCCGGGGGGTCTCTGCTCCGCCCCAGGCCTCTCAGCAAGGCAGCCACCATTGGCTGACTTGCCAAGAGCTAGATCGCCTGGGCATGGGGCCTGGCTGCCTCGGTCTTTTTGAAATGTCGCTTATCCCACGGTGAAGGCTGGTGAGGCTGCTTATCCCACTATGAAGGCAGGTAGGCTGGCATAAGCTTGTCCCTAGGTTCAGCTGACCTCAGGAACACAGAGGGCTGAGACCTGTGACACATACAGGTGGAGACTGGCGCTGTTCGCAGTGAAAGTGACAACCTCATTCTCCATCTCTAACACCTGCCCTTCTCCCTCTCTTAACATCCGGTCCTTGCCCGCTGTTGCCCGCCCAGCTGAGCCCCACCTCTCCGGAAGCTCACCTTCCCCCCGCCCACAACTACTAGACCACCAGTTGTTACAATGTATTGTTTAGAGAAGACCACCAGTTGTTACAATATATTGTTTAGAGAAGAAAGCCTGAGCCTTTGGCACTTAAGGTTCTAGGCAGTCAGGCCTCTGTCCAATTGAATTGCCAACTAGCAAACACAAAAACAGTGCCGTGTTAACAACTGTTGGTGGCCTTGCCAGGTACTGAGCTTGGTAAGGAATCTAGAGATGTGAACCACTGGGGAAAGGGCTGCAAGCTGAGTCAGGACAGAGCTTGTTGGAGCAGCAAGATCCACGGATCACGGATCCATGCAGTCTCCTTCCGGTGGCATCTGACTCCTGCAAGCTCATGCAGCCGAGGCCCAGGGAGGGGAAGGGTACAGCAGGAGCAGTTTCCCATCATGACCCTCACCTGCTCGCTTCCACTCATCTTTCTAAGAGCTCTACAGCTCCTGACCCTGGACTTGGGTCTGATTAACAAGAGAACCCAACTGGTGGTGGAGCTGGTAGAGGGAGTGACGGCAGGCATGTGGGAAGTGGCTGTCGGGCTTGCTTCTGGAAGTTCAAACCGCTTCAGCTCAGGTCCCTGCTTAGGCGTCAGCAGAAGGGCAGTCTGGGTAGTGGCCACTTCTCTGCAGACTCTAGATCCACTCAGAAGTGGTGTCAGTGTCTGGGCTTGTGTGCGGTGAGCAGGGGTGCACTCTGCAGGCCAGGAAGAGCAGCCGAGCCACAGAGCTCTCGAGCCTTGGCTGGTGGTGTCTTCTGTAGGACATTTGTCCCACACCCAGGACAAAGGAGCTAAGGAGGCAAAGGTGGGGCCACCAGGTCATGGTCAAACTTAACATGTCTAAGTCCAAGGTCGGGGTGAAATACAGAAGACAGCTCACTAAAGAAACAGACAGCTTCTGCCCAGAAGGGAGGAAAGCTGGTCTGAGGACATCACTATATATAAAAGAAAATTTCAGTGCTTAAAGAAGAACTCTAGAAGGGCTTCCAAGCCTGACATACCGAGATGCCCTGTGGGATCCAAGTGCTTTGAGGTGTGGAAAGAAGGGCTTGGCGCAGAGCTAACCAGGACGTCAGAAGTTGCCAGAAGGACAGCTAGCTACCAGATTAACTGTAGAAACGTTGTGGTAATATCTGGACATCACCTAGAAGCTGGCCCCAGGCTTAGTGCATGGTGGGCAGGGAGGATGCCCTGCAGCCAAGGAGAGGTAGCTGAACTAGTCTGCTCGCAGAGGAAGGTCTATTTCCTCACTGGAGAAAACACAGGAAGTCAAGAGGGGAAGACAGGGGTGGGGGAGTGGGGGGTTGTATGCAAAGCATGCAGAACATGGAGCAAGGACCACATAGGTGCCTTGCCTGGGGCATGAAGCTCTCATTCCACTGAGAATGGTGTCCGGAGACAGCTCCTGCCAATGTGGGGAGCCCATGCTGACGACACACATGCCCGTGGTGCCGTTCGGCAACTCCGGCCCAGCAGGTGCGATGCCTGGGGTTCTGGTAGAGCCATCTGTGTACAATCTAGCCCAGCACAGGGTAGGGTTACACACCTGAAACCCCTTCACAGGAAAGAAAGATCAGACTTCAAGATAAGCTTTGACTCCATAGAATTTACTCTCACAACTGGACATGGTGATGCACACCTTTAATTTCCAGCCCCCGGGAGGCAGAGACAGGAGGATCTCTGAGTTCTAGGCCAGAACTATGCAGTGAGAGAAACCGGTCTCAAAAAACAAAACAAACCAAAATGCAAATGCTTCTCTTGGTTGTTACTGTGAGATAGCCCTGAGGGCTGCAGGTGTGGAGTCACAGCTTGGGTTCAGATCCAAGCTCTGCTACAGATCAGATCTGCTATAGATCAGTTCTGGGAAGACTCAACATTCTCTCTGTCTCAGGGGTCTAATGTGATGGAAGAGCAGGACCTGAGGGAGATTGGCATCAGTGACCCACAGCACCGACGGAAGCTGCTGCAGGCCGCGCGCTCCTTGCCCAAGGTGACCACCCCAGGTCTAGACCCAGAGCAGGAACGGAGCCTGGCTCTGAGGCATGCAGATCTCATCCTGCAGTCTTCCCTCAAAAGAGCCCAGCAGGCAAAAGGTCTTCCTGCCTCTTTGTAAAGCTCTCAGCCCCTGGGAGGGTAGCAGGGCAACTGAGGAGGCTCTGAGGTCCTCTTAGAACTGTCTAGCTCCATAGGCTCGGCCTGTCACAAGCCCCCTTTGGAGTCTCTTAACTCATTAGAGCCCAGGCTAGCCTATCTTGACCCCTAGAGGCATAAGAGGAGCAACCTCTGAGGCCGCTGGCTCCAACCTTGAGTGTTCGTGCCATGGCCAGTGTCCCCTTGGTCCTTTCACCAGAGCTCAGGAAGTGACTCTTAGAGCTCAAGATTCTTTCTCGCCTACGAGCCCCTCCTCCCACACCCAGCAGCCTCTGCATCCCAGAGCAGTGGTGGGCTGTGCCGAGGGAGGGCTCAGGATAGCCCTTGGTCCCCAGGTTCTTGCTCTGTGACTCAGGGATGCTGTCCCTGCCTCCTCACACCACAGGTGAAGGCCCTTGGCTATGACGGGGTCAGCCCCCCCTCAGTGCCCTCCTGGCTGGACTCGCTGGGGTTGCAGGACTATGTCCACTCTTTCCTGTCCAGCGGCTACAGCTCCATCGACACTGTGAAGAATCTCTGGGAGCTGGAGCTTGTCAATGTGAGTGCACCTGGGAGGCCAGGGCACAGGGGAGGGAGTCGCGGGGGGAGGGGCGGCCCCCCCATCCTCACTGCACCGCCCCCTCACAGCCCCGCCCCTCCCCTCACAACTCTGCCCCACCCCGCTGACTGCCCCTCTGTTTCCTTGAAGGTCCTGAAGGTTCACCTGCTGGGCCACCGCAAGCGCATTATCGCCTCTCTTGCAGACAGGCCCTATGAGGAGCCACCCCAGAAGCCTCCAAGGTTTTCCCAGCTAAGAGTGAGTTCACGGAGCTGGGGGAGCTGGGAAGGGTCCACAAGTACACTTTGCGTTTTAGTCCTGGTAACATGACTCTTGAGTTAGCACACAGCAGCCCCTGCCCTCGCCCACACACTCGTGAACAGGAGGGCCGTTTCTTCCCCCTTTCAAAGGTGACACCTCTTGTCTGTACCCACAATCTTTCAGGTGGTTCTCAATGAAGGACCACCACTGTAACTATTAGAGAGGAAGTTAATGTAACCAGTTCCAGGCTAGGCCCACATCTGGGGCTTAAACTCAGCTCTGTACCTAGTTGCTGAAGAGACCCTGTGGATGCTCCAGTGTGCCTGGGGCAGTGCTGGGAATCCCTGGCCTGGCCAGACAGTGGGCCTGCCCCAGTGCCTGCCTCAGAGCTACAAATCCTGGGGCAGCCAGGGCTTCCTCAGACCAGCCAGTGGTCTGGGAAACACTGACAGCCACTTAGGATGAATGATTGGGAACTCCCGAGCTGTGCTGGGCCGACACACAGCTCTGTGCTGGCCAGCAACCTCATGAAGCAGCCGCTTTTGCACACGAGGAAGCCGAGACACGCCAGGGCTGGAGCCACATAAGGCACCTCAGCTCTCAGGGCTGTGAAGAGCAGCTTCCTGCTGGAGGAGCCGCTGCCCTGAGGCTTTTCCTGAGAGAGGGACAGATAGTTTCACTCGTGATGAGTGTGGGAGTGGCCCCCGCCCTTCCCTCTCCACAGCCTTGTATGGGCCTCAGTGGGCTGCTGGGCCTTCTTGGCCCCTGGGAGGTTTGGCTCTTCCTTGGAATGGGCAAGGCCTAGCTGCTCCTGGCTGCTCCGCCCTTAGCCCCCAGCCTCGGTGCCACCCTGGGCAGTCTGAGGGCAGCTGATACCTCCTGCCTGGGGATTTTACCAGTTTCTTGCCCAACAGTGCCAGGATTTAATCTCCCAGACATCGTCCCCGCTGAGCCAGAATGATTCCTGCACAGGGCGGTCGGCAGACCTGCTGCTGCCCTTGGCAGACACAAGCAGGAGGCGGCACGACAGCCTGCATGACCCCGGGGCTGCCTCCCGAGCAGAACGCTTCCGAATCCAGGTAAACAGGAGGGTCAGAGTCTGCAGGGGCCATCTGTGGGCTGCAGTCAGTGCCAGGGGCAGCTGTGGGCTTCGGCAGCGCCAGGAGGCAGTGCCACCCGCTCTCTTCACCCCTACCCAGAAGCTTTGAGAGGAGCCGCCTCCTAACACTTCCATATCTCTCCATCAGATCTGGGGCTCTCCTGGGCCACGGTTTTCCTGTCAGGCCCTGCAGTCCCTTGCTCATCCCCACAGCAGTCCCATTCTCTCACCTGTCCCAGTCCCCAGAGCTTCCTTCTCTGCAGCCCTCTCAGCTCCTTTTCCTTCTATGCCACCCTCCCCGCAGCCCAGGGCACGATGTGCTCTCTCTAGCTTGCAGGCAGAGCTAGGTGTTTTCATGCATCACTGTGCCTCCCTAGGACAAGGCTGGTGTCATCTTGCTTTATGAGCTCAGCCTCTGGGGCCCTTAGCTCACTCAGGAGGCTAAGGATTCCTCAGGCCCAGCCTGTCTGTCCTCCTGCCTTGCCACGCTCTGGCTCTGCTCCTTGCTGCAAGCAGCTGTCTAGACCTCAGAGTGCCTGCTGTCCCTTCCCTTCTGGGAGAGGGGACGCCTCATGCCCACCAACTCTGCACACATTCCAGGCCACAGGGTGTCTCCATGTCCCCTCCCTGTCCCCTCCCTGTGCCCTCCTTCCCACAGCACAGCTGTGAGTTGTACACACTTACACAGTGCCCAGTCGTTAGTTTAGTTCTCTGTGGAGACTACATGGAATCAAAGCAGAAGCCTGACGCATTTTTTGAGCCTGTAGCTCCACCCCCCACATTAACTGTTACATGAACTGTGGCGGTCCCCTACCACCCCAGCTGTAACGGAGGGTCTGTTTAGAGTGCATCCTTTGCCCAGGACCTGAGGAAGCGAAAGGCTCAGCTCCATGGCTTCAGCCTGTGTTCTTTATGCTGGAGGTGCCCACAGCTATGTTCCCCACACGGCCTGTTACGTACACGTTCCTACGTCAAACACCCAAACTCTCCTTCCTGTGATGCCCGGCGAGCTCCTCCCATGGTCTGGGGGCTGCTCAGGCTCCAGTTTCCCCTGCCCTTGCTGGGGTCACTGGCTTCCCCACTCTTCGGGGACACTAGCGCCTGGCAGTGAGCTTGTGAGCTCCCTGAGCAGGTAAGTGGTGTCCAACTGTGTGTGTTCTACAGGAGGAGCCCAGCGAGACCAAGCTGACCCTCCGTCCGCCCAGCCTGGCTGCGCCCTATGCCCCTGTGCAGAGCTGGCAGCACCAGCCAGAAAAGCTCATCTTTGAGTCCTGCGGCTACGAGGCTAATGTAAGCTGCCCTGCCCTCCCAAGGTGGCAGCCAGCCTCCCTCCCTGCCCCTTCTTACCTGGGCCCTCGGACTGTTCACAAGGCTGGACCAGGACTCACAGGCCGACCTCTGCTATGCTAAGGGGAGGGATACTAGCCTGAGAATAAATGGGGGGTGGGGTGGGGGAAGCCTTCTGTCGGGGCAGAAGAATGTATTTTGAAGGTAACCTCTAATAGCAGGATGATCCCACATTGGCCAGGCCATCCTACATGAAAGCGCAAGTGTCTCTAAGCCCACCCTCTGCCCATTCCCACAGTATCTCGGCTCCATGCTGATCAAAGATCTGCGAGGGACAGAGTCCACCCAAGATGCCTGTGCCAAAATGCGGGTAAGGTGGCTGAGTGATGGCTGCCATTCCAGAGGACCTGGGTTCAGTTCTCAGCACCCACACTGGCAGTCACAACCATCCATAACTCCGGGTCCAGGAGGATCCGATACCCTCTGTTTGCCTCCAGGGATACCAGGCAGGCACATGACATGCGCAGACAAAACAGCCATACACATAGCATGAGGATGACAAAAGGGAAGTGTGGGTAGGTGGGAGGCGTTGACCAGAACAGCGAGCAAGGGGACACCCACTACACCGCCTGGGCCCTACCGTACCGTGCAGAAAGCACGTCCTCAGCCCACCCCATGTTTCTGCAGAAGTCGACGGAGCACATGAAGAAGGTCCCCACCATCATCCTGTCCATCACGTACAAAGGTGTCAAATTCATTGACGCCTCCAACAAGGTACGCTGCTCTTGGGAATTCTGTGAGAGAAAACAACCTAACAGGTTCAGGAGGGCCCGTCCGTGCGCACTTGCCTCCGTGTGACGAGGCCAGACACCAGTGCAGGAGGAGGCACATGGCAGGCGTTGGCTGTTCACTTCATGGTGCTCAGCAGGCAGTGGGGAAGGCAGGAGCGACTCTGACGTCCTAGAGCAGGGCCACCAACTGGGACCCACCTTCAGTGATGTCCTAGAGCAGGGCCACCAACTGGGACCCACCTTCCGAGCATGATCCTTTCCGGGGACACCTCGTGTCCTAACTGTAGCACTCTGCGCCTGGCCCCAGATGGCCCGTGACCACCTCACAATGCAAATGCACCCAGTTTCCCTCCACGTATCCACAGAGCCCTTCCACTCCCAGCACTTTCCAACGGCACAACTTCAAAGTTTCCTCTGGGATTCAAAGCAAATGTTTTCTATACAGGGTCTCACTGGTTGGGTGGGAACTCACTGTATAGACCAGGCTGGCTTCAAACTCAGATCTCCGCCTCCCAGGTGCTAGGATTAAAAGCCACCAGCTTCAAAGCGAACTGTGAATTGTGAGCCCCTATAAAACTCAGAAGTCAGGGCTGTGACTCCACTTCTAGAGACATCTAATACCCTCTTCTGGCCTTTACAGGCACCAGGCACACATGCAGTGTATGGACATACATTCAGGGGAAATTTCCATACACATATTTTATTTTATAAATAAAAATCCAGAAACTAAATTACACACTCCTGAGATAACAAATAATACAGGATAAGCATTTAGCAAGATCAGACCAAAGCTAGCCAGAATCCAGCAAGGTAAAGTGCCCACGGCATGCCTGGCACCTGGGCATGTGGGGTGGTCCTGTGAGCGCTGGGGGGCAAGGGAGGCCCTGGTGCTTCTGCTCTGCTCTTGACCTCCTCTCTCTCTGTCTGTCTGTCTCTGTCTCTCTCTGTCTCTCTTTCTGTCTCTCTCTGTCTCTCTCTCTCTCTCTCTCTCTCTCTCTCTCTCTCTCTCTCTCTCTCTCTCTCTCTCTCTCTCTCTCTCTCTCTCTCGTCTTGCTGGCCGCTGCTCCCGGCCTTTGCCGGGTGGCGTCCGTGTTCCTGGCGCTGTCCATGCGTGTCCTGAATCGGCGCTACCTTTATCTTCCCAGACTCACATCTCCCTCTTGCCAACCCCCACACTACAGTACTTTGAGGCGGGAGTGCAGGCCTCCATGGCCTGCATCATTTGCATTCTTCACACCAGCGAAAGTAGCGTCACATAGGCAATGCCAAGATCTCCACCCACTAAGGAGTAGCCCTTTTGGACCATGGCTGTGGCAGGCTTTGAGTACATTGATGACTGAGCGTGGTCAAATGGATCGTGGATGTGACATTGATGGCTGAGCGCGGTCAAATGGATCGTGGATGTGACATTGATGGCTGAGCGTGGTCAAATGGATCGTGGATGTGACATTGATGGCTGAGCGCGATCAAATGGATCGTGGATGTGACATTGATGGCTGAGCACGATCAAATGGATCGTGGATGTGACACTAGTTTTGCTGGTGTGAGGAATGCAAATGACGCGGGCCGTGGAGGCCTGCACTCCAGCTTCACAGGCAGGCTGGTGATCTTCTGCTCACATTTCCAAATTCCTCCGCAGACGTCTTTGCACAGGCGTGAGGGTTGCACGGTCAGGTTAGCCCCTGCAGACGTCTCTGCACAGGCGTGAGAGTTGCACGGTCAGGTTAGCCCCCGCAGAGGCTCCACTTCCGTGGTGTGCCTTTTTATTGCTATGACCAAGCCTCCGAGAATGCGTTCAAGGCACAAAGGGTCTGTCTGGCTTATAGTCCTGTAAGTCACAGAGGTGGGAGCACACATCAGACGAAGCCTGCTTGTGGTGGACAGGACACAGTGAGGAGGGACTGGGGTCTTCTCAGTGACCCACTGCCTGTGCCTGTGCCCCACCTCCTGAGCTTTCCAGCACCTTCCAGAATACCAGCACGAGCCGGGGAACAAGTATCAGACCATGAATCTTTGAAGCACTTACTGCCCAGAGGGCGGCAGTGGGTGGCACCCATCTCACGGTGGGGGTTCCTGCAGTTCACCCCTCCTGTGTGCCAGTCCCAGAGCCTCACTGCTCACAGGTCCTTGTCCTGGAACCTGACTTTTGTCCCAGCTGTCTGTCTTCTTCCCTGGCACTGGCCAGGTTCCCTCACTGAAATGCACACTGCCTGGGGTCCACCTCCTGAGAGCCAGCTTCCGCCCTCCTGTGGGGGAGATAGTGCAAGTGTTTGCTGGGGAACATTGTGCTGCCTGTTGGCCAGGGTCAGGGGTGAGGCCCTGTGCCTAAACGAGCGGGCTCAGACACAGTCCTCAGTACCAGTGAGGAAAAGGTAGGGTTTGTCTGGAGTTCCAGGCTGGTGAAAAGGTAGGGTGGTAAGGCTAGAGGCATACCCTGAGTCCCAGAACATACTTTTCCTGGCAGAATGTCATTGCTGAGCACGAGATCCGGAACATCTCCTGCGCTGCTCAGGACCCGGAGGACCTGTGTACCTTCGCCTACATCACCAAGGACCTGCAGACCAGCCACCACTACTGCCACGTTTTCAGCACAGTGGATGTGGTGAGTGTCCCTGTGACCGTTACAGGCCTGGAAAGGCAGCAGTGGCCGTGTTCCCAGTAAGCAGTGGGTGGACTTAGCCCAGCACTGTCCAGCGAGGTCCTTTTCACAGGTGTGAGTGGCAGCCCATGAGGAGGCACCCTGGGCCCATACCTGGTTTCCTAGCTATGCAGTTCCTGGGTGGGACAGGTTCTCTGTCTCCCCTTGGCTGTTTGTCAACCCACTGTTCCCAGCTCCCCAGGCTGCTGGTAGCCATACACTCTGGTCTCGGACTTTCCCTGCCCCTTCTCACCGAGCAGGAAGTCGCTCTCTGGGTTTCCCTCCACATGGATGCTGCAGGAAGTCCCTCAGCCCTGGCCCATGGCATCAGATATCCGGTTTTGCCTCTGGCAGCTAGCTCCAAGATCTAGAAACGCTGCCTCTCCTTTCCCATCTAGGGCTGCCCTGAAGGCTACGTGGGCTAGCTAACACAGGTCTCCCCCCGCGGCTCACATAGGCTCCTAACACACTGCACCGTGTACATTACAGGCAGATGGGCCTGCAGGCCACATGGGCTAGCTAACACAGCTCTCCCCCCACCCCCCGCGGCTCACATAGGCTCCTAACGCACTGTACTGTGTACATCTCAGGCAGATGGGCTTAGGGTACATTCTACACATTCTTCCTCCCCAGTCACCAGGCGCACCACCTTGGTTGGGAAGAGACTGATGCTAGTTAGCTCACAAGCCAGCCAGAGAGAGACTCCAGAGGGGGCATAGTCCCCAAGACACCGGGGCTATGGTGTGGGCGTTCCCTCTATGATAAGGTGTAGCCGGGTTTGCAGTCACCTAGTGCTTGAAGCAGAATCCTGCCTAAACAGACACTGTTCTGCCGAGATGCCTCACTCCACTTTGAGACAAACCTGTGTTGTCAAAGAGTCTCCTGCTCCCCGTGAGGAGGGCAGTCTGTAGGAAGCTGCGCTGCTAGCTGGCTCTCTCCTTCTTCCCAGAACCTGACCTACGAGATCATCCTGACCCTGGGGCAGGCATTCGAGGTGGCCTATCAGCTGGCCCTCCAGGCCCAGAAGTCCAGGACCATGGCGGCCTCTGCAGCTTCCATGATTGAGACAAAGTCCTCCAAACCTGTGCCTAAGCCTCGGGTCGGCATGAGGAAGTCTGCAGTACGTGCCCCACCCCCTCCAGGGCACCCCAGGGCTCGGGTGGAGTGGCCACAGCCAGTGTCTTCTCACTCCCTGGCACCTGTCCCGGGAGAGCAGCCCACTTACTTTAGCTCCCCTCCAACCCTCCAACCCCTACCCAGGTTCCTCTGGCAGGAGAGGGCGTGGTCATCGCGGGGCTGCTGCGCTCGACTGCAGGAAGCACCCTGTGACACCCTGTGTCTGTCTGTCTGTCTGCTTTGCTCTGCGCCCCAGGTGCCGGTACCCCCCGATTCTCGCTGTTGTCACTGTCACACCTGCACCACTCACCGTCCTTCCTACCTACCGCTGCCGTCCGTTAGTCCCGGAGTCAAGGTCTTTCTGCCTCCCGCTGTCTTGTGTGTCAGGCTCCCGGAAGTGCCCGTGAGCTGTCTCATACCTTGGCCTCATGCTCTGCCTGTGTGACCCTCTTTTCCTTGCTGGAGATGCCCTCCGTGTGTCCTGCTCTTTGTCTTTGTCATGTGTCCTCTGCAAAGGTCAGGGATGAGTGCTGTGTCTTGCCCCAGGCTGAGCTCTTCTGCCCACCAGAGGGACCCAAGGGCTGGGGGCTGCCCAACATTTACCCCTCCCTGCCTACCATGGCCATGCTAAGGCCTAGAGCAGAAATCTAGTGGGGCAGAGAGCAGCAAGACTGTTCCTGGAGGCACCCATCCCGCAGGTGCTTCACAGAGGGGCAGGTATGCCGTCCCGGTGCAGAGGGCACGCTTTGAGTCCTGACCCCCTCTCTCCCCTTGTTTGGCAGCTGGAACCACCTGATTCTGACCAAGAGGCCCCGTCCCACGCTAGTGTTTCCTGGATCGTGGACCCAAAGCCAGACTCGAAGCGGAGCCTCAGCACCAAGTATGAGACCACTATCTTCTAGCGCTGCTCTGTCTCCGCTACCCCACTGTGCCTTTGCCACCCGGTCTTCTGCTCTCAACTCTCCTTCCAGCTGCCACCAAGGCCCCGCCTCCCTGGGACCTGCCTCTGGCAGCAGCTCCTGTTCACACCACCCAACACTGTGAATCCTCCCCTTGGGCTGAGGCCAGCTGGGGGGTGACTTGCCTTTGAAGGGGCGTCCTAGGCACCAGAGTGGGGCTGAGGCCCCAGAGCCTCTGCACTAGGCACTGTGAGGTGAGGGTAGTCTTCCCGCAGAACCACCACAGCTCTCTCTGGTTACTGTCCTCTCCTGGGTCACAGCTGGATGCCAAGAGCTACCAGTTGTCACCTTCCCCGACCCAACCACCACTGTGACCACCCAGTGCCAGGATGCCCTACACATGGCCGCTCTCAGGTGCTGGTCCCTCTCCTGGTCAGGCCCGGTGATGTGGCTTCAGCAGGGACAGACTTTGTGTAAGGGGGCGGTTGGTACCAGCCACACCCTTGTATATGAGTTGGCTCTGATGCCACGAGCTGTGACCCTCTGAACTCCAGGTTCCCGGGGGACCTGTGTGTGCTTGGCCCCCTTCTGTGCTGTGGGCCCGGTTCTGGAATGCAGCTCCCTGAGGTGTGCCCCTGCACACAAGTGCGCCTTCTTCCTTCTCGGAGTGGAGCTGTTCTTGGACAGGGCGGAGCTGAGCAGCTTTTGTGGAGTCGGGGAGCATTCTCAGACTTCCTCTGGTGGTGGGGTCCTCAGACAGCCGTCGTCCAGCCGTCCCTGGCACCCACCTAGGAGCTAGCACCACGGAGCTGAATCTCGGAGGAGGCCTCACGTGCCCTGATGCGGAAAGATCAGTCTAGATGGCAGGGGACAGAAGTGATTCCCGTGGCCCTGGTGCAGACAGTGTAGTGCAGTGCAAGAGCCGTATACCAGGGCTGGCCCTTCGGCTGCCTGCCTGCCTGCCTTTCCTTGTGCCTTTCTGAGCAGAGGGGCCGGGAGCAGCAGTGGGCTGTAGGCTGTGGAGGGCTCCGGGGAGGCAGGGACCGACCTTTGTCTGCTCTGTGTCCCTTTCCGTGTCCCTCCGCCTTGCGCAGGGTCTTTGGTTAACTCTCTCCTCCCACTGTTTGCTTCTGCCAAGCTGAGCCACTGAGGAGCCACACTGTGCTGCAGAAACGTAGCCGTGGAGCACAGGCTCCTCCTGCCCCAGCACCGAGAGCCTCATCTGCAGCTCTGAAGACCCAGGCCCAGCCCTGCTGTAGGACCTCCTGTCACCTGCTTGGCCTGGGCCTGCCGCCACCTGCAGAACCCTGCCCTGGAGGCAGCGAAGACGCCAGGCATGTAGCTGAGGAGACCGGAACTCTGGGTGGCCCAAGAAGTGGCCCGTCCAGGACATGTTTTTAATAGGAAAAGTAATAATCCTTTTTATACATTTTTAACACTTGGCTCCAGCCTCTCGGTAAAGCTGCCAATCTTTAAACAAGACAAGGCCTGAGATGGCCCTGGAACCCTCAGCCAGCCTCTGCCTTCAGAGTGGGCTCTCGGCCTGGCTAGAGACATGGGGACGCACGCGTGGGCAACGCAGGGCAGAGTTGAGGCTTCCTCGTCTACTGAGGTGATGACATGGACATTCCTGGGGTTCCCAGTGGGGACGAGCAAGTAGGTTCTGGTGCGGGCGCAGGGGACTCCTTAGTCCTCAGCTGTCCGTGTTAGCAGTGTCGGAGGCAGCTGTTCCCAGGCTGCTGCAGGGCTGACGGAGCCGTGTCAGAAGGGAGAAGTAAGTGGCTCTGTTTGGAGCATTAATGGGAATGTCAGTTAAGACTGCAGCTTGCCAGCTTGGGACTTGATCTGGCCTCGCTCTGATTCTTTTTGACTGTTGTATCCTGTGTGGCAGGCTGGGCACATCTGTCCCAGATGTGCAAAGGCTAGTCGGGTAACAGTCGTATCCTCCCCCGCTATGGTCCTGAGGTTACGCTGGTGTTGCTTCAGCTCTTCTGCCAGCTTGCTTTGCTTTTTAAAGTGACTTGGGTGGCGATCATCCTCCTGGGCTTAAGGAGCAGTGACTGGGGGTCAGGGGACCAACCAGACCACTCACCAGCTTTTCCAGAGTAGGGAGCAAAAAGAGAAGCCCTGGCCCACAGTGAGCAGACCTCAGGCTTTCTAGGCAGCGCTCCTCCTGGGGACGGGAGGCCCTGGCCCACAGTGAGCAGGCCTCAGGCTTTCTAGGCAGCGCTCCTCCTGGGGACGGGAGGCCGGGCTTGAACAGCGGCCTTGAGCTGCAGTCCTGGGCACCGTCACATTGTCGCTACTCAGATGGGAAGCAGGGAACCTCTGCTAGACCTGTGGCAATCTGCCTGCTGTGCATTTAGCATGGCAGCCGCGGGGTACAGCTCCTCTGGGACGGAGCCAGGGGTCCTCTGCTGCGGGTACAGCTCCTCTCTGGGATGGAGCCGGGGTCCTCTGCTGCGGGTACAGCTCCTCTCTGATGGAGCTGGGGTCCTCTACTGCGGGTACAGCTCCTCTCTGATGGAGCCAGGGGTCCTCTACTGCGGGTACAGCTCCTCTCTGATGGAGCCAGGGTCCTCAGCTGCGGGGTACAGCGCTAGTACTTCCCATTCTGCCTCACACCCTCCGCCCTGGAAAGCTGCCCTCGGCTCCCACCTTTAAGAATCCAGAGAGACCCTAAGTTCCTGGCTCAGTTGTGCCGAACCCCTTCCCTCTGCCAGAGTGGGGCTCAGCGGTGGGCGCAAAGCCCTGGGGAGCACTGTAGACACTACAATGAGTTCAAGCTGCACTCTGTTCTAAAGTCACAGGCAGACACTTCCTCCTCTTGACGCTGCTATGTCTTATTTATTCAGGGTGTTTTCTACCAGAAAGTCTTGGCTTGTCTGCTCTGCGTCTCTTTCAAGATTGGTTTCTCAATATTCAAGAAATTCCTCTCCTCCTCCGGGTGGGTCTCTCCTTTTCAGGACAGGTGCCAAATAGAAGGGCCTACCTTTGGCGCTTTCGTGAATCGTGCCCTGTGAAACCAAGTCTGAGCCTGAACTGTGAAGGAGGCCATTCTGATGGGAGTGGTGAGACATCCCAAGCCTTCCCAGCAGCAGCCACAGGCCCCCCTGCTTGCCTCTTGGCTAGGCGGCTGCCCTGCGCAGGGCAGGAGGGAAGCCCGCCCACTTGCTCACTCTCCTGCAGGCTGTGTCTCGGCAGGGTACTTTGGACTCTGCCTCTGAGGTTGCCCACTAGGGGGTTTTGAGAAGTCTTGGGTTTGAACACATGGCTGCAATCAAGACGGTTTATGGTTAGCTCGTGAGGTGCCCATACCGGCAATGCAAGTCACGGGAGTTACTGCTCATGGTGGACAGTGGGACTGGATTGTAAGAAAAATGTTATTTAATCTTTGTTTCCATATTTTGATACTTGAATTCCCCTTTTGTTTTACTGTACATAAAATTGTTAATCTGTCCGATTTTGTTTGAATTATAAACACCTTGTGGTACCAAATGGAACCAACCTGTGCATCGGTATAGACCAACCTCACTGCAGAGTGTGCACACCCTGGGCTTCCGGCTCGGTTTCTTACTTCCTTAGCTGATAGCTTAGGACTGACTGAGCTAATAAAGGAGAGCTGTAGAAACCGGCCATCGCTCTGGAGTCTCTGAATTGGAAAGCTGCTTTTCTGGTGTTAAGTGTGGACACGGGCCAGAGGCCACTGCAGGTCATGGACACATGTCCTCGGCCTGGCTTGGGTGACAGTCTGGCAGTCTCCCGCGTCCCTCAGCAGGTAGATGCCAAGCTGGCCCTGGAACAGTCAACCTTGTGTGAAGCAGGGACCTACCTCAAGGACATGACTGTGAACCAAGAAGGGATGCGTGGCCACAGACAGGTCTTCAAACCGTGTGCCGGGCTCTCCCACAGATGGCCACCGGGCATCTCTGCAACCGCGTGGGGTCTAAAGCTGAGGGAACGAACGGCTCCACCTTAGGTGCCTGGTTGCTCACACAGCTCACTGCCCGAAGCTCTGGCGCGCGCGCGGGGGGTCTTGCTATCAGAAGCCCTTCCAAGCACACTGTAAAACTCCAGATATGTTCTCGTGTGCTTAGCTGTATAGATGCAAACATCTCCGCACTGTGGCGTGTAACCATTCATGAACGCAAACAACTGGAATTCATGTTTGCGCCATATGAACAAAGGGTGGGCTGATAATAGCTGTCACAAGTAAGCGGGATCTTCTGCTTCCCCCTTCTAGTACAGTTTAAACCTGGGACAAATTAGCAGTGGAAACAACAGTTAACGCAAAAAGCCAAGCAAAAGCCATTCTAGATCAGCACGGGGAAGAGGCAGCTTCGCAAGACAAGGTCTTTCTAGTCTTTGCTCTACTCTGGCCGAACACCAAGGGGAGCCTGGCTGTCTGCCTCTGACTGTAAGCTGTCCCAGCACTGCAGGGTCAGGCTCTTCATGAGGCACCGCCGGCCAGCCCAGTGCTCCCAGTGAAGAGGCGCTGGACCCCCCAGGGCAGCTGAGGTCAAGGGAGGAACCTGGATTTCTGCCCAGTGTGGCTCTAAGGGTACCATGTCTCCTCCTCTTGCAGGGTGGTGATAAACAGCAGCAGCTCAAACGGGTCTAAATACAAACAAGTCCAGATTCCAGAAGAAAAGCTGCTTGGCAGTTCTGGGCTGTGTGGCACGCGTCTGCAGTCAGCTTGCAGGAGGGCAAGGCAGGAAGGGCGTGAACTAAGGGCAGCCCGGGCAGAGCTGTGGGCCAGCCAGATTATCTGCTGGGACTGTTTCAAAAAGGAAAATTACTACGAAATAAACAAATGCCCAAATCCCAATTCTGGCAAGAGACACAAACCTGCAGACAGCTGAACCAACCTTAAAACAGATTAAGGCCAAAGAAATCCTTGCCATGATACCAGAACGGCATAATCAGATTTCTGGAGAAAAGACAATTCTTGAGACTGGCGAGAGAAGAAGTGGGGGAGGGTAAAGACCTTGCCAACACAGAAAAAGCCATTTGAAGAACACAGGACTTGTCTTCAGCCCTCGAGGCTGGACCTAGTGGCACATGGCTTGTCCCATAATCCTGCAACTTAGGGAGCTAGGGAAGCATGCCTGCCACGATTTGAGGTTACTCTGGGTTGTGAGTCCCGGTACATTTCTAGACTAAGGTGAGACCCTACCCCAAAAGATACCATGGAGTAAAGTTAAGGGAGGGAGGGAGGGAGAGCTTACAAACCAGAATCCTACCTCAGTGAAAACAGTCGATATTCTTCCAGAATGAACAAGTGCTGGGGCATTGGGGATGAAAGAAAGTGGAGAAACTCGGGGCTGGAGAGATGGCTCAGGGCTTAAGAGCACTGACTGCTCTTCCGGAGGTGCTGAGTTCAAATCCCAGCAACCACATGGTGGCTCACAACCATCTGTAATGGGATCCGATGCCCTCTTCTGGTGAGTCTGAAGATAACTACAGTGTCTTACATACATAAAATAAATCTTTAAAAAAAAAAAGAAAAAAGAAACTGTCACCGGAAATTGTCCCTAAGTAGATGGTGGGAAAGTTAGCTAGACAGAAACCTTGGCACTCAGGGCCCTCGGGGAGGGCAGACCAGAAACAAAAGCATGGTTTCATGCAAAACTTTGTCTCTCAGCATAGTCACAGCAGTCAGTCAAGAGCGACAGAGAACTAAAGGGTGATCCTGGGAGACGGGTCCTGTTACTTGAACTGGCAGATGAGGACAAATTATAGACAAACTCAATACTACTTAAAACACATACATCCTAGAGAGAGAGGAGACACTGCAGGGAAATCAAAGTGGTTTACAAACATGGCTAGGGTGCTGGGTGTGGCACGTGCCTATAATCCAACACTTGGGAAGATCAAATATTCAGGGCTAGCCTAGGCAATACCAAGACCCCATCTCAAAAGCCAACTCACTCCAAGAGGCAGAGAAAAAGAGAAATAAGTGGAGAACAATAGCAGGGCCTACGCTCTGACAGCCAGTTTATTGGCAGGCAATCTATTGTTACAACAGATTACCTGAGAGAGAGATGTGTGTTTACAGTTTCCAAGAAATCCCACTATCCTGGGCTGCGGGCGCCACTGCTCAAGGTCAACGTGTGTGGCACGTGAACAGCGGGGTTGCTTCCTTGTCGGCAGCCAGGAAGCAAGAGAGGATCAAGGAAGGGGCTTACGGCAAGCTATGATCCAGTTGTCTGCCTCCGACAGTCACAGCCTCACCTACACGTCTCCAGTCCCTCCCAATAAAGCCATCAAATTATGAATCCCTCTGGAGGGTCATCATGACCGAGTTACCTCTGGATGCCTTGACCAAATCCACACAACCTGTTGGGAAGGCCAGGCAGTGGTGGCACATGCCTTTAATCCCAGCACTTGGGAGGCAGAGGCAGGTGGATTTCTGAGTTCGAGGCCAGCCAGGACTACAGAGTGAGTTCCAGGACAGCCAGGGCTACACAGAGAAACCCTATCTTGAGCCACCCCCCCCCCCAAAAAAAAACCTGTTGGGAAATGCTTCATATCCGCCCAAAATAATATTAAATATAAATTGCTTTCAATTGTCGATTAAATGATTGGTGAGCCAAGCATGGTAGGACACACCTGCTATCTTAGCGCTAGGGAGACAGAAGCAGGAGGATCTGGAATGTAAAGTCCTCTTCAGCTACACACCAAATAAATTAAAAGTGCAAATGACAGTATGCAGACACAATTTTGAAACACCATAGAAAGGGGTAATCTTGCCAGGCGGTGGTGGCGCACGCCTATAATCTCAGCACTTGGGAGGCAGAGACAGGCAGATTTCTGAGTTCGAGGCCAGCCTGGTCTACAGAGTGAGTTCCAGGACAGCCAGGGCTACACAGAGAAACCCTGTCTCGAGAAACCAAAAAAAAAAAAAAAGGAGGGGGTTTAAAAATATGATCCAGATGGGCTGGAGTGGTGGCTCAGTGGTTAAGGGCCCTGGCTGCTCCTTGCGCAGACCCAGTTTCAGTTCCCAGCACCTACATGGCAGCCCACAGCCATCTGTTAACTCCAGCTCCTGGGGAATCCAACACTCTTTTAGACTCCTCGGGCACTGCACACACAGAGCACACTTACATACAGGCAAACACTCATAGAAAATCTCTTCAAAGATAATGTGATCCAGAGCTAGGAGTGCAGCTGGATGGAAGGGCACGTGCCCTGCATGTGTGCACAAGGCCTGGGAACTCGCCTTTTTAAAAAAGTTATACCAAACGTGTAGAGTGTTTGTCCTTCCCTAAGCAATGTGGGACAGATAGTTACATAGCATTTACACTGTAATAACCTATTGTGCATAACATAACAATTGTCTTAGGGTTTTACTGCTGTGAGCGGACACCATGACCAAGGCAAATCTTATAAGGACATTTAACTGGGGCTGGCTTACAGGTTCAGAGGTTCAGTCCATTATCATCAAGGTGGGGGAGTATGGCCGCATCCAGGCAGGCATGGTGCAGGAGGAGCTGAGAGTTCTACATCTTCATCTAAAGGCTGCTAGCAGAATACTGGCTTCCAGGCAGCTAGGATGAGGGTCTTAAATCCCACACCCACAGTGACACACCTACTCCAACAGGGCCACACCTTCTAATAGTGCCACTCCCTGGGCCGAGCATATACAAACCATCACAACAATTGTTTAGAGCACACAGAAGGATAGCTGGTGGTTATATGCAGTTCCTATTCCATTTCATATATGGGCTTGTGCAAACCTGTGGGGTTTTGTTATCTGCAAGGGATCCCCAGAATCTCCTATCAAAAAACCGGGACAGCTACACAGACAGAGATCTTTCTTTCTTTCTTTCTTTCTTTCTTTCTTTCTTTCTTTTTTTTTTT
>NW_022196909.1:47409551-47421882 GCF_008632895.1 Mastomys coucha | reverse complement strand
TTTTGGTTTTTCCAGACAGGGTTTCTCTGTGTATCCCTGGCTGTCCTGAAATTCATTCTGCAGGCCAGGCTGGCCTCAAACTCAGAAAAATGCCTGCCTCTGCCTCCCCCAAGTGCAGGGATTAAAGTTGTGCACCACCACTGCCCAGCTCAGAGAGGGATTTCTACATCCCTTTTATCAGCCATTGATCAAAGTAGGCAGGTTGTAAGCAGGGCATTGCAAATCTCCAAACTACCAACTACAAGGCTCTCCCTGACGTGAGCCAACACTCCAGCCAAGAGCAGAGTGCATTCTGTCCTCAGGTGCCCACGAACCACATACCAAAGAGAGTGATTTCTGGGCCACAAAATGAACGAGCCTTCGCAAGTCAAGATTTAAAATTGCATAGAGTGTGTTCAGACCCCACAGAGTCGACGTGGGGATCAACAGCAGAATGGCAGGGTAGCCTACGGAGTGGGGAATGAGTCAGGCCAAAGAGAAGTCCCCAAAGATTTGAAAACTCTGCCCTGCGGGGGCAGGGACACACAGATGGCTGCTGGAGAGGGTTGTAGCCTAATTGGACATGGTCAGAGGGGGGTCTTCCAGTGCAAATTTCGCCCCAAGCAAGATGTGAAAGGGCAGAGTCGTGAAACCAAAACTGGAGAAATTTAGAGTCAATGACAGACAACGGAGCAGTCTTTGAGAAAGTTCAATAAAATGCTCAAAGCCTGTAGCAAAACCCAGAGGAGAGAATTACATCGTCACAGGCAGCTCTCTGCTAACATTCAGCATGGCCCTCCAAGGGCTTGCCCCGCATAACCTAAGACCTCTCGGTAGCAAAACGTGCAGCCACCAAGCCTTAACCCTCGCCCGTTGGAGAACATTATTCAAATCCTGGTAGCCAGTATCAGAAACAAATGGGCTAGAGCCCCTGCAGCCCTCTAAGGGAGAAGTACACATACTGTTCACAGTTCACATGCTCATGTTACTTACACCAGTGAACCAAAGCTCTGCATACCAAACCAATCACTAATCAAGAAAATGCCCCACTGGCCAGTCTGGTAGAGGCATTTTCTCAACAGAGGTGCCCTCTTCCCACATGATTCTAGGTTGTGGCAAGTTGACGTAAAACTAGCCGGCAGTCAAACTCAATAGTGAAAAAGCTAAAAGCCATTGGGGATGGTGCTGGCACATGCTTGGCCTTTAATCTCAGCACCCAGGCAGGCAGATCTCTGCAAGTTCGAGGCCAGCATGGTCTACAGAGCTAGATCTAGGACAGCCAAAGTGACACAGAGAAACCCCTGTCTTCAAAAACCAAATCAAACCAAGCCCCACCCCACCCCCAAACGCCTCTTCTCCCCCAGTTAGGAGTAAGTAACGGCCACCTGTGTTCCACCACGGCTCAGCACTGGACTGCAAGTCCTAACCAGTTCCACTAGGCAGGAATAGCGTAGAGCTGGAAAGGAAAACGGAAAACTTTTTATTCCAGATGTCCACATGAGCCTGGGTAG
This sequence comes from Mastomys coucha, assembly GCF_008632895.1. NCBI lineage: Eukaryota > Metazoa > Chordata > Mammalia > Rodentia > Muridae > Mastomys > Mastomys coucha. Next base: position 47,420,392 of record NW_022196909.1, on the reverse strand, counting down.
AGAAAAAAAAAAATTGAAAACAGTTGCCATCCATACATGAAAGTGTGCCTGGGCGAAGCCTCGGGAACAAGGTCGAAGGCTTCTCACTATACATTCCCAACTGAGCAGACGTTACCAAGTTCCAGTTACTGCAGCACAGGACGAGCACTTCAGGACCAGAGGCGAGGACGTGGGACATCCGTACTCTAAAGACTGAAAGAAAACACAAGGGAATGACATACGGGCTGGGGTAAGGCAGGAAGGAGTTCGATGGTAGCCGGCTTGCCCAGCCTTGTGCAAAGTGCAGGTTCAGCCCCCCCCAACCCCGCCCCCGGCATGAGCACGGAACAGGTGGGAGTGCAATCTGGTATTCACGGATGGCCAGGTAAGGTAGCGCAGAGATGAGATATTCCCCAGGATAAAGTCAGCGCTGTCACTGTTAGTTTTCCACATTACCAGGGCTGGAGAGATGGCTCAGCTGTTCAGGGCACTGACTGCTCGTCCAGAGGACCTGGGTTCAAACCCCAGCAGCCACGTGGTGGCTCACAGCCTTCTGCGGCTCCCCGTTTACTGGCAGGATAAACATACAGACCACTCACTAGAGGGAAAGGGCCCAAACCAGATATTTACACGCACAGTAGGTGTTTTCTTCTTGAGATTGGCCTAGGCTGTCCTTGGCCTCAGGCAATTCTCCTGCCCCAGGCTTCCAAGGAGCTGGGGCAATAATCCCAGCAGCCAGTTGGTTCTGTTCTCTTTTGAACAGGGTGAGGACAGCAGGAGCAGGGATCCAGCAATCGCTTCATCCGTGGAGCTGAGAATGCTGTGTCCACCCAAGAGAACAAATCTGTTTGCTTTGCTGGGTGGGTGGCCTTTGATCTCAGCGCTTGGGAGGCAGAGGCAGACAGGTTTCTGAGTTTGAGGCCAGCCTGGTCTACAGAGTGAGTTCCAGGACAGCCAGGGCTACACAGAGAAACCCTGTCTCAAAAAAACAAAACAAAAACAAACAAAAAGCCAACCAAACAAAAAACCCAAATCTGTTTGCTTTACCTCATCCCATCCCCCACAGCAATATATGCTTTCTATCCTTAATGGGTTAAACAGGGACTGGCCATGGGACAGCAGGGGCCCTCCAGGCTGTCACTTTGTAGAAACTCAAACCAAGGAACAAAATATAATGGAACTAACACAATGTTCAGTGTTCAGCAAGGTAGGTGTGGCACTGCCACACCACTGTCGCTAAGGTCCAGCCATATGGAAGGAACAACAGCTGGCTGTAACCTGAAGAAAACATCATGCACAAGTGCTGGGCAGGGTCGAGTCCTAGCCCTCTGGAGCCTGAGGTGTGACTGCAAGTTCAAAGCCAGCCTGGCCACTAATGACATCATCTTTTTTTAAAAAAAAAAAAAAGAACAGAGCCGGGCAGTGGTGGCAAATGCACACACCTTTAATCCCAGCACTGGGAGGCAGAGGCAGACGGAGTTCGAGGCCAGCCTGGTCTACAGAGTGAGTTCCGGGACAGCCAGGGCTACACAGAGAAACCCTGTCTCGAACAAACAAACAAACAAACAAACAAACAAACGGAAACCATTTGTGAAAGAAGCCAGTTAAAGCATGCTCTGCTTCTAATCATGAACACCATTTATATGCCATATTTATGTAGGGTCTATAGCTGTGGCTCAGTGGTTGAGAGCAGTCACTGCTTTTCCGAAGGTCCTGAGTTCAAATACCAGCACCCACATGGTGGCTCACAACCATCCGTAATGCGATCTGATGCCCTCTTCTGGTGTGTCTGAAGACAGCTATAGTGTACTTATATATTATAAATAAATAAATCTTGGGGTCGGAATGAGTAAGGGGAAAAAAAAAAGTCTTAAATAGAAATCCCATTGTGACAGACAGCAGAGTCACAGTTGCCTGGTTTGAAGGAAGGAGAGCAGGGGTGACTGGTTATACCAGTGTAAATACCAATGTATTTCTTTTTGTGGTAACAAAACTGGAACTAAAGTCATAACACGTGTATATTAGGAATGAAATTATAATCGCTGATGAAAAAAAACTTTTGTGTGTATTTATCACAACTGAAAACACAAAAAATATAAAATGCCCTCAAGTCAGGCTCACCGACATAGTTCAGGCGTTTAGTCCCAGCACTCAGGAGACAGAGGCAGGCAGATCTCTGAGTTCAAGGCCAGCCTGGTCTACAGAGTGAGTTCCAGGACAGCTAAAACTACATTGTGAGACCCTGTCTTGAAACAAACAAAATGCCCTCACACCCACAGGCTCGTGTGAGTGGTGCTTTCTCTGTGAAAAGAGGGGGGTCTTGTCTCCTCCACGTGGAGGAATAAGAAAAGACATTTCAGAGCGTGCACTGTGTGGGTTACTCCGAACTATAATTACAAAGCACGAGCAAGGTGCTCCTCATCGGCCCAGAGTCTGTGCCCACTGCCTAGCCAGGGTTCACAGAGCCCTGCAGTGCGCTCACCAATGAGGCTTCCCAGATGTGCACTTCTAGAAACAACTGCACCCAGAGGCTGCACGCAGCCAGGCCTGTTTGAGTGGATCCTTCCTTCCCACCCCCACCCCCCAGCCCCCGGGGCCTCCCCAGGCTGAGGCTGCATAGTTACAGGACTGAGAACTTGGATCCATCTATGCCCGGCCACTTCATTGACTGTGTCACACTCTGTCACCTGTCAACAAGGCTATCCGTTAGAAGCACACCCCCAGGGGCCAACGGAACTCAAGGTTCCACCTTGTGTTGTCCCCAAGCTGTGTCCTCCTCAGCTCCTTTCAGCCTCTGGCAAATGAACACCCTCCTTATGTTCCCTTGAAGACACAAGCCATTTTACAAAAAGACCAGATCTGAATAGGACACTTTCCCCACAAACACTTTCCCCTGTTGGAACCAGTGTGCTGTATAATTGGCCACAACAATGGGTGCGGGCCCCGGTCTTTCCCAAGGCGTCCCACTTGATGTCAGTCTGGTGCAAGGTACACTTACCACACGATGACCCATGCTGGCAGAGGGAGGAGAGATGGAGTCTGCTCCCATCTGAGCACACGACGACGTATGGATTGCCTGTCACTCGGGGTGGGTGTTCTACTGCTAAGACCGCAACCCCAGGGTCTGCTGGCAGCCAACATCATTTCCCTACAGTGCCTGCTCTGGAAGAGGCTGGGGCTCCTGCTGCCCCTCGAAGGCTGCAGCTCCTGAAACCTCCAGGGGAATCTAGTCCCGAGAATTGAATTTGGTTTCCACAGTGTCCTCTCCTGGCTGGCTGGGCAACGCGAAAGCTCCAGGGAAGCGCTTTACCCTCGGCTGACCCTAACAAGCGAGCGCACCCTAGCATGTTGGCTGTCACCTGTGCACAACTGTGGGGGTCCCGTGGCCAGAGAGAGGCGCACTGCAGGGTCACGGGGGTCTGGCCTCTACCGCATCAAAGAAGAATGCTACTCTGCTTGCAGTTCAGAAGTTTATTGTGGAGCGGGTTTGGGCCTGTTCTTTACATGTTTGATCCCTACAGCCCTGGTGTGCTGGCTGAGGGGGATGGGGCAGAGGGGACCCACTGCTCTGCTGCTCGCGGGTGATGGATGTCATCCCAGGAAGAAGGGCTTTCTCCTGGGTCCAAGGTGCCAGGGCTCAGAGCCGATGCCGTCAGAGAGACCCCACTTTGGCGGTCTGGGTTGGGGAGATGAGGGTTTTTAAGATCTCGGTGTAATACGGGGCAAACACTTGCTGGTTGTGGTGTGTCAGGCTGACAAACTTCTGGCCTAGTTCAGCTAGCTCTGCCTCAATCAGACTGAGGCCCCCGGGAAGGTCCAGGAGAGATCGCTGCACACCCAGGACGAAGCAGCATTTGAGGAACAAGTGGATCCGCTGGTCTGTGGGCAAGCAGGAAGCCACAACTAGGTCAGCCTCAGCGGCCCGCATCCGGCTACTCACCCACTGCCTGGCTCACTCACAGGTGAGGGGGTTCTGAGTTCGGGGGACAGCTGTCCAGTTCTCTCAGGCATTCTGTTATTGAGCCCCCCAAGTACTCAAGACTGCTCGGTATGAGAGGCAGAGGCAGGGGGAAAACCGTAAGGCCAGCCTGAGACACATGTGGTGTCCCAGGCTAGCCTGGGCTGCACTGTTTTAGATCTAGGATTTGACACTTCAGCTGATAGTCCCAGTTGCTTAAAGCTGCGGAACCAGTTGGCCAAGTTCCAACATGGGGCCCCCGGGAGGGGGGGGCTGTACTACAGAGCCATGCTCTCTTGACCTAGTGGAGCTGGTTTCTTGCTGGTAGGTGGTGGGTGTGGATGTCACAGAGACTTGTCAGAAGTCGTGAGTGACTCGTCTAGGTTGGGTGGGCAGGGTGCCCTGTGCAGACCTCTCCTAGGACCAGAGAAGGCCTGTGGCAGGAAAGGGGTAGCGTTTCGACCAGGAGCCTCACCACGGTTGGGCCCTCTCCCTCCAGCATCCGCACCGCCCACATGTGGGCGCGCTCACCAATGACGCTACGGACGCAGTTCTCCTTCTTGGCAATGTTCTGGAGCTGTCCCTCCAGGGCCACCGTATTCTCGCTGCTCAGAGGCGGCAGGTCCATGCTCTTGAGACTCTGCTGGATTTCCTGGGACACCTGCTCACTCACAGCCCGCATCACTTCCTCGGGCCTAGACCACAACAGAAGTAAGCTGGCACCCAGTAGGACACCAGGAGGTAACCTGCCACCCAGTAGGGTGGCCTCTAGAGAACTGCAAACACCTCGAAGACTCAGGCAAGAAAGAGGTCAGGGACCTGGGGAACATTCGAGTACCACCCTAGCCACCTTGCTCTGCCCTCCCATCAGCACCAGAGACAGACAGACAGACAGACAGACAGGTTCCTCATCCTCGATTCCCTCTGAATGCCAGCTATCCTTGTAAATGGCGCTCTATACTGAAGTTTAGAAAGAAAGCTCTCAGAGACAGTGTGCTTCTCCCCAGGGATGCGCCTGTGCATGTGCAGACACACCCTCGCCACTTGTTTTCCTTGAGGAGCCAAGGATCGAGAGCTGGGGCCTCCGCGTGTGGGCAAGCGTTGTACCCTCAGCTACATCCCACACCCAAATGTGATTCTTCCGTCTCCTCTACTGTCACCAGCTACCCCTCAACACAAATTCACTCGATATGACAGCGCTCGCTGGCCACCATCACCCCCCTACCCCGTGGGAGATGGCCCCGGGAAGCTCAGGGTCTCACACCCCTTCTGGAATGTCATAAGCCCCAGCATCACTGTGGATGGTTCTAGAAGGCCTCTCTCTGTGGCCTGTGGTGAAGATTAGTAACTCATGGTACGCCATTATCCAAGATCCTTTGCACTATCCCCTCTTGTGTATGTGTGTGTGTGCACGCATGTGCGCGCGCGGCGTGCACACGTACTCAGGTACCACCGGGGGGCTGGAGGCCGATGGCTTCCTCAGTAGCTCTCTACCCTCTTTCTCACTGAACTTAGAACTCAAATGTTGACTAGGCTAACTGAGCCACCACCCCCGAGCCCACCCAGACCCTCCCTGAAAGCACTGGGGTCACAGACGTGCACCCCCATGCCTGGCTTTTTGTTATTTGGAGTCAGTCTCTACATAGTCCGAGCTGGCCTCAAACCCACATGGATCTGCGATTAAAGGTGCAAAAGTGCAGCCAGCTCAGGGCTGGCTTTTTCCAAGCACGATGGGACACAGCCAGGTCTCCGTGCTTGCTCAGTTAAAGCCATTTCCCCGCCTCCTTCCTTTAAAAAAAAAAAGAAAAGAAAAGAAAAAGATGTCCACAGCTCACCTGGAGTTGAAATCCTCCACCAGGGACTTAGTGATTCGTTTCAGCTTGTCCACACACTGGGGTGAGCTAAATAGAACACTGCCAGAGAAGCTGCTGGTCACCAGCAAGACGGAGGCAAGGATGGTTAGCTGGTGCTGCTGCGACTCCAGCTCCTGCAGCCGGGCTCTGTCGGCCACCAGGGTCTGAGGAGGCGGAGGGAAGCAGGCCATCAGCGGGATACTGGCAAGAGCTCAAAACTGGCTAACGAGGAAATGCCTCCCCCTCCCCACTCCTACCTCAGGAAACTCTTCATTCTCGGGGTCCCAGGTGAGAAGGTTCAGGAATCCCTGAGACAGCACCATTGCGGGGCTGAGCGGCTCTGGGACGGCGACGTCACTAGGAGACGGGCCAGCAGAGCCGGAGCAGTCCTGAAGGTCAGAGCTACTGGCAGAAGGGGCAATGAGCTGCGTGGCTGCCTGCGTGAGCCACTTTGTGGTGTGGTTGAGGAGGTCTGCAACAGGAGGAGCAGGTGAGCGTCCCGGAGCCTCGGGACTACTCGCTTTAGCAGGTATGAGCAGGGTGGTGCCAGCTCTCGGGAGCTGACACAGCAGCACTGTCTTGGGACAGTAAATTGCTACATCTAAATGTGAAAAGCATATGGGCTGGAGAGATGGCTCAGCGGTTAAGAGCATCGACTGCTCTTCCGAAGGACCTGAGTTCAAACACCAGCAACCACGTGGTGGCTCACAACCATCCATAATGAGATCTGACGCCCTCTTCTGGTGTGTCTGAGGACAGTTACAGTGTACTTATGTATAATAATAAATAAATCTTTAGACTGGAACGACCAGAGCAAGCAACCTTCATCCTCAGCAACCACATGATGGCTCACAACCATCAGCACCACAGTGTACTCATATATAATAAATAAATAAATCTTTTTTAAAAAAATCTCTTGATTAGCTCTCACAGAAATCAAACAACATGGGAGGGACATTAAAAAAAAAAAAAAGTATATGTAATACATCGGTCTCTCCCACCCCTGTCCCCTCTGGGTGAAGAAGCAACCTCCTTCCGGAAGAGGCAGGAGGAGGGCCGCCCTTTCCGGAAGTCAGGCGCAAGGCCGCCCTCCGACCTCCTCCGCCCTCCGCCCTCCGCCCTCTCTCCCCTCACATCATCCTTACTGGGCTCTTTGTTGAGGCGCTCCTGGAACTGTGCCCGCTCAAACTGGATGGAGTGTTCCTGAAGCTGGGGCTGGAGGCTCTGGATGGTGTAGTTCACCATGTCCATTTTCATCTGTCCCAGGACCTGGTAGATCCCCCTGTCGCAGGAAAAGAACAGCCACAGAAGGGACAACTGAGGCACGAGGCTCCCCAATGTGCTAGGAGCTTAAGGCGGAGCTGTGTGTCTCCTCCACGCTCTCGGAGGGACGCGCAGCTCAGACAGAGGCCCGGTGGTGCGTGGGAAAGAGCCAGGTCCCTTTCGCCACGCCTTTTCTGTGGAGAGCTGGGTGTGCACAATAGAGGGGGCCCCCCAACTAAGAAAGCCAAGGAGGGACACACCGTGAGTCCCAGCAAGGGCTACAGCGCCACATGCTATGGAAGAAACACCAACCCGGGAGCAGAAGGCAGGGTTCCAAGTGATGGTGCCTGCTCCATTCAGGGGAGGAGCGGTGTTGTCCCAAACTCCACATGGCCATAAAATGGAAGGAGGCCTGCCACTGTCCCTTACAGTTTATGTGAGCTGAGGCCAAAGTTGGAAAAGGAGATGTTTCATGCCTCAGAACTCTGCCTACCATGGCGTTTTATACAAAGAGTCCTGTCGAGCTAAGGATGACCCCAAAGGTCCTGTGTTGGAAGAAGTGAGAACCAACGGACCAGGGAGGGGCAGGAAGGCGGTCTAGACAGTGGCTGCCCGGTGTGTGCTCAGCCCAGAGCCCGTCAGGAAGCCGCAATTAGCATCACACCTCAACAGCCGGACCGGATCTGAAATGTTCTCAAGTCTCTGCACGGCCTCGTCTCGGACTGGCGCGCACAGCAAGACCATCATGTTGAGGATGTACTTGGAGAGGTAGGAGACGTTCAGGTCCCCGCGGTCGGCTTGCTGATGGAGGAACTCCATGTCCAGCGCTTCCTCGATCTCATTCCTCAGCCGGCTCTGCCGTGGCAGCAGCAGGGATAACAGGATCTGCCGGGCAAGTCACAGGGTCCTACATTCGCCCCGGGGTTCCATCCTTTACACACACACACATACACACACACACACACACACACACACACACACACACACCCTCAGCCTCTGTCTTCATAGGTCACAGAGTCGGATAAAGAGATTAATAAAGCCAAGGACTCCACTGAGTGCGTGGAACACAGACAGAGCTGGGGACAGGGCTCAGCAGCTAGGAGCACCTCCGTCCAGTTCCCAGCACCCACATGGTGCTCACACCAACCTAGAGCTCCAGACCCCGGGGGCTCTAGTGCCCTCTTCCGGCCTCCCTGGACTTTCCATGCGCATGGTGCCCAGACAAACAAACATGCAGGAAAAACACCACACCCATAAAATAAAAATAACTTTGTATTTATGTTCTTGGTGATTTTTCAAGACAGGCTTTTTCTGTGTAGCTCCGGCTGTCCTCAGAGAACTGCCTGTCTCTGCCTCCCAAGTGCTTGCAATAAAAATAAATCTTAATTTTAAAGGACTCATAAAGCTGGGCGGGCAGCAATGAACCACGCCTTTCTTTCATCCCAGCACTCTGGCGGCAGAGGCAGGTGGATCCATGTGAGTTTGAGGCCAGCCTGGTCTACAGAGTGAGTTCTAGGACAGCCAGGGCTACACAGAGAAACCCTATCTCGAAAAACCAGGTGGATGAGTGGGTGGATGGATTGATCCATAAAATATTGTCCTAATATAGGAAAGGAAATAAAATCTTTTTAATTATATTTCAGAAGGAAAAGATGGAGAAGTGGAGGAGCTGCAATGGAGAGAGGGAGGGGGAAAGGGAGGGGATGGCCCAAACACGAGCCCCTTCTAACTCGCTCTTAGTACCTCCACAACACACCACAGAGGACACTGGAGGGGACTATTGGGGACTATTGAGCTGAACTGAGTAGCACACTGCTCTGTGGCACAAGAGAAGGCTGCGGTCCTTACCTACTTCAGTTGATAAGCTTTCAAAGTCACCAAGTCGGATCTGCCCCTCAGTGCCTGCCTGGGCTGAGCCCTTGAGACCTGTCTCTGCTGGGGTGGCAGCAGCCTCTGTCCCTCGTCTACAAAGGGCACTGAACGTATTGCGAGAGGAATGGCCTCCCTCAATGCATGGGCTCTCTAAAGGGAGCTGATCGGGCCCCAGAGGTTCTCAGGGCTTGTCATGCTGTCTTCCCTAAAGTCACAGCAGGCAGGCGGGTCACCGGGCCTCTGATTGCCCACCACAAGGACGGGCACATTGCTCACTGGTGATTTCGGACTTTTGAGGCAGAATACACCAATTTGAGCTTCACGCTGTAACTCACAACTTGTGTGTCTGGGGCTCCAGAATTCTTCAGAATGGTCTCTACTGTTAGTCATGGCTTCCCTTTTTGTTGCAGGATATTTGATCACACTGTGAACCCTGAGATTCTGTTAGTAACTGGAAAAAAAAAAACCTGTTTCTAGTTGTGGTGTGGCCCAGTCCCATAGCACACACCTTTAATCCCTCTGGAATACAGACACGCCCTTAGTACACACCTTTACTCCCAAACAATGAAAATAGTTTGTTGAAGGAAGCACCCACGTTTGAAAGTGATCTCTGAGTGGCAGACAAAGTGATGACTCAGAGAAAGATTTGACAGAATAGGATCTGCCCAACTCAGGAGAAGAGAGAGGAAAGGGAAGCTACTTAAGATGGACAGTGGAAGCCAGGTAGTAGTGGCACACGCCTTTAATCCCAGCACTTGGGAGGCAGAGGCAGGTGGATTTCTGAGTTCGAGGCCAGGCTGGTCTACAGAGTTGAGTTACAGGATAGCCTGGGCTACACAGAGAAACCCTGTCTTGAAAAACAAAAACAAAAAAACAAAAAACAAACAAACAAAAAAATACAGGCAGTGGAGAGAGGGGGGAGGTGGTTTTAGTTGGGAGAATCGTACAGAGACAGAAGAGAGTGGAGAGAGGGGGAGGTGGTTTTAGCTGGAAGAGTCCTACAGAGACGGGTAGAAGAGAGGGAACAAGATGGACAGAAGTGAAGACAGAACAAGAGAATAAGAAGGAGCCAGAGGAGTAGAACAGATTGCCAGTTTGAAGCCAAGCCCAGCAAAAAGTCAGAGGCCTAGAAAGAAGCCAGATCGAGTCATCTTAGGACCTCAAGCCGCAACCGCTGAGTGGAACCCAGCCAGCTAGAACTAGGACGGGAAGGGGTGAGCTTAATCAGCAGCGAATCTCAGGGGCTGGAAACATCCTAGGCCTAGATCAGATTGTATGGAGATAGAAGCTTCATGGGCGAGGCCTAGGTTAGCAGAGACAGTGAGCCTCAGAGACGAGTTACCTTAAGCAAATACAAGCTACATTTGCACCTTTTCTAATCCCCTGCGGTAGCAATTTTACATTACATCTTCCCCATTCAAACCACTCAGTGGCTGGCTTCTATCTAAGTCACCTTGGCAATCGGGGTTTGTGGCCACCAGCTGCCAGCCTCACAGACAGGCCTTGGAAACCTTCAATCTTCCAACTCACCTCTTTGATCTCCTTCAGAAGCTCAAGAGCGCAGCTGAAGTCGGGGGGCACAGCTGTCAGCTGCTCCTTCAGGTGGTCCCAGAAGTCGCTGGGCAGTGTGTCCTTACCCTTGCCTTCCAGGCTGCAAGAGGGCCAGACGCACAGATCACCCTCGGCACGAGAAACCATTCCAGGCTCAGAATCTAAGCCCCGCCCCCACCCCCAAACCCCGCAAAGACAGCACCAGGAGTTAAGGCGTGGAGCTCAGCAGAGCCTGCTGAGGGCGGGTGCGGGTGCGATGTCAAGGCATCCCGAGTTCAGCCTGAGGCTCGCCTACACGTGTGACCTGTGTGCAAGCTCTCTCTCTCTCTCTCTCTCTCTCTCTCTCTCTCTCTCTCTCTCTCTCT
>NW_022196909.1:47375412-47409291 GCF_008632895.1 Mastomys coucha | reverse complement strand
AAAAAAAAGGCTTAGCTCAGTGTGATGGCTTCCCAGCACACAGGAAGCAGAGGCAGGAGGATCTCTTTGAGGCCAGCATGGTCTACATAGGAAGATCAGTGAGGGCTACGCACACACACAGGCACATAGATACACAAGTGTAAAACTGTCTCCAAAAAAAAAAAATACTTCCCCTATCTCTTCCTCCCACACTTTAATTCCGACATTATCGTCTCTCCACTCTCAGAGGCTACATTTTGTTACTGTTGTCACTCTTTGTTAAGACTTAAAGAAAATTAAAGAGGACTGGAGAGAGCACTGACTGCTCTTCCAGAGGTCCTGAGTTCAGTTCCCAGCAACCACATGGTGGCTCACAGCCATCTGTAATGGGATCTGATGCCCTCTTTTGGTGTGTCTGAAGACAGCGACAGTGTCCTTACATATATAAAATAAAATCTGAAAAAAAAAAAAAAAGTCTTGAGTCCCAGTGCTTAGGAGGCAGAGGCAGGTGGATTTCTGAGTTCGAGGCCAGCCTGGTCTACAGAGTGAGTTCCAGGACAGCCAAGTCTACACACAGAGAGTAACTGTCTCAAAACAAAACAAAACCCCAAACAAAAATTAAAATAATCTCTACACTTAGGAGGCATCAGCAAGAGAACCAGCCTGGACTCTGAAAGACAAAATACAAATAGACAAAAAACCAGAACAATTCAATATAGACAGGAGAATCTTCTCAACAAATGCCGTTGGAACAACCAGACAGCCACAAGCAGAGAGAGACCTGATTCTAAACACTAAAATGGGCAAAAGGCATCCCATGCTTGGACTGTGGGTTTTTAGCAAGACATCATTTAATGTGGATCATCAGCAAGAGAGTAATCATCAAAATACGAACCGTGGCAATCAACACAGTCTGCCAAGGACATATACATTTGAGTTGTTTTCTGTGTGAGATGGGGTCTCCCTGTGTAACCCTGACTGGCCTGCAACTCACCACGAAGATCAGGCTGGTCTCCAGCTCAGAGATCTGCCTGCCTCTGCCTCCCAATGCCAGGATTAAAGGCGCGTGTGTGTGTGCCTTTCACACAGCGCCGAGTTTATTTTTAATAATATTTATCTGTTTATTGGGAAGGGGGGCATGTGGAATTAAACTCAGGTTGTCGGACTTGGCAACTCGGGTCGGCCCACTGAGTCACCTCCCCAGACCCCCAGAATCCCTCGGTGCTAAACAATGACGTCAGGAAGTCAAATACAGAGACTGTAAAAGCCAGTACCTGCTTGAAGATAATTTCCTCTCTTCCAACTGGCAATCAAGCTTCGAAGCGTCAAGGGCTCTCTCCGCCATACCTGTAATTGGAAGAACCTCTGGTGGACAGCTATAAAGCCGCACGAGCCTGAATCTCCTGGGGTTATCTCAGAGGCCACTCAACCAGTCACTTGTACTTCCCCAGGGGTGGGGGCTAGAAATGCTCAGAGGAGTCCAACACAGTGAAGGCTAAAAAGTTCGGGAAGGCACGGTATGAAGCTGATTCAAAGATAAAGCTGTCAGGTTGGAGAGATGGCTCAGTGGTTAAGAGCACTGACTGTTCTCCCAGAGGTCCTGAGTTCAATTCCCAGCAACCACATGGTGGCTCACAACCGTTTGTAATGGGGTCTGATGCCCTCCTCTGGTGTGTCTGAAGACAGCTACAGGGTACTCATGTACATAAAATCTTAAAAAGCTGTCTTAGGAAAAGGTTACAAAGCTACAAAGAAACAATTTGTGGTTTGCAAAAACAAACAAAAAATTGTTTATTGAGCAGCTTTTCTTCTTGTACCTCTGTCACCCCCCACAAAGGGGGATTCTCTCTCTCTAAGGGAAGAACATTCCTGCACAGAGTCAACTCTATTTGCTTTTCTAAGACAGTGGTTCCCAGATTTTAGGATTGTGCAAATGAGTGAAATCTCCAAGATTTCAAGATTAAAGATCACGACTTGCCAATTCTGTATTGTCAAGTGTGGACAAGGAGAAAATTTTACTCTACAGCCATCCAAAACCTAGGCCTGTAAAAGTCAAACCAGGAATGGTAAGTGGGAGGCCAGGATGCTGATGGCACCACTTCTGTAAACGTTAATGTCCTTTAACATTAATATTCGGAGCTGGAGAGATGGCTCAGCGATTAAGAGCACTGACTGCTCTTCCACACGTCCTGAGTTCAATTCCCAGCAACCACATGGTGGCTCACAACCGTCTAGTATGGGATCTGATGCCCTCTTCTGGTGTGTCGGTGATAGCAACAGTGTACTCACATACATAAACTAATCAAAAAAGTTATTAATAGTGCACACCACAGGGCACGTGTGGAGGCCAGAGGAAGGTTCCTGCCTTCCACCTTCACAAGGCTGCCTAGGGCTCAGCTCAGTCAGACCGGAGGGTTGAGAGGCTGCCTGGGGCTCAGCGCGGTCAGACCGAGGTTAACTGCTGAGCTGCTTCACAGGCCTGGAGAAAAGGCAGAAGTTTTCTACGGTAAAAAGATGAAAAATATAAAAAGAAAATAACTGTAGAGACGCTCCCATAGGACATCGCCCTCTCTCTCAGAAGGAAACATAACCAAAGTAGTTAGAGTTACGCCTGTAGCCTTCAGACAGGAAGGGGAAAGCATACAGGCCAAAAAAAAACCCAAAAAACAAAAACAAAAACAAAAACACACACAGAAAATTAACAGTGGAAAATTAACAGTGGAGCGAGTCTCTGGATTTTACTTTTCAACAAATCGGAAATATTTCAAGGTGAGAAAGCTGACCGTGGACTTTGACAGAAAAGCCAGAGTGCTTGCCTAGGCTATAAAAGCTGGAACTACGGGCAGGACAGGTGGCCGAGCAGTTAAACCACTCACTGGCTGTCCTTTCCCAAGACCTGGGTTCTCTCCCTGGCACCCACGTGATGGCTCACAAGCCATCCAATTTCAGGGCGCCCAACATCTCTTCTGGCCCTGAACACACATGGTGCACAGATATACCTGCAGGCAAAATACCCACTCATACAAACAAAAATAAAGCTTTTTATAAAAACAAAGGTGGGGCTGGAGAGATGGCTCAGCGGGTAAGAGCACTGACTGCTCTTCTGAAGGTCCTGAGTTCAAATCCCAGCAACCACATGGTGGCTCACAACCATCTGTAATGTGATCTGATGCCCTCTTCTGGTGTGTCTGAAGACAGCTACAGTGTATTACGCCAGAGTGAGAGGGGTAGGAGGGGGGGGGCGAGGCATCCTAAGTTCAATTCCCAGCAGCTATATGATGGCTCATGGCCATCCGTACAGCTACTGTGTAAAAAAAAAAAAAACAAAAATCCTTCTAAAAAAAAAAAAACCACACACACACACACAAAAAAACAAAACAAAACAAAACAAAACAAAGAAAAGACCCTGCTCTTCCCTGCTAGCCTGCAGCCCCTTCATTATCCCAGTCGAAATGGCTGGCGTGACACAACCAAGTCCGTAAGCCATCCTAGGTGAAAGGAACCCTACAAAGCCACAGGGGCGGTGCCTCTGGAACCCTCCAACTGTGAGGAAGCAGCCACAAGTTCCGCCCAGAGCACTGGGGAATGAGGAGGGCTCAAAGAGATAAAGTCTGGCTAAAATTCTTAAAAATCCAGATCGCCTCCCCCACCCTACAAAAGAAAACTGCAAGACAACAAAGCTAACCTGATATACAGTTCCAAAGTTTTTAAAAAAGGAATTTGATTATATATACTCAGATGTATATGATATACTCATAGGTATATATACAATATATACGATATATACTCATAGGCATATATGTTATATATACTCATAGGTATGTATGTACTCATATATATGTATAGATGAATGTGTATGTAGATGAATGTGTATGTATGTATGTGTGTATATATATACACACACAAGATATATATGGTGTGTATATATATGTATATATATAATGGCTGTTTGCCATATATATATATAAAATCTTCCATAGGTGTGTGTATGTATGTGTATATACATATACATATGTATATACATATATATGTGTATATACATATACATATGTATATACATATATATGTGTACACACACCTATGGAGGCAAACAGCCATTGTAAGAACTGGTTTTCTAAAACAGCAGCATCAGCTCACCCTGACCTTCCTGAACCCCACTGCGGCCGGGATCCTACGTGGATGCACAACCCCACCCACCACCCAACCCCGTACGCCCGGGTCTAGTCTCAAGTCACTGCATTAAGCAGCAGCGACCCCGCGTGGCCACAAGGGGGAAAGACTAACTGTCGAGCGTTGCAGGGAATCCATGGCGACACTCGCGGGCGAGCATTTGAACCGAGGGTGGGTAGGTGGGAGGGAGGGAGGGGACGGTCCGGACCTGCGGTCCCCGTACTTGGGGACCCTGCCTCAAGCAGATACCTAGCCTGTGCGAGCTCGGGGTCCCGCCGAGGTGGCCCTTTCCCGGGGATGGCGGAAGCGGTGCCCCACGCGTGACCGGGGGGAGCTTCGCTCGGGCGGAGGGCTGGGGACACCGGGAGGCCAGGCCGGTCCGCAGTCCTCCGTGGGCCACGGGACCTCGTGGCGCCGTCTGGACCCCGCGCCCCTGCGCGGACCCTGGGGTGAGGGCGGCCGTGCTCGGGCGGCGGTTGAACCTACGCGATCGGTGCCCCTGGGCGCTGCTCGCGCTCTCCCGGGTGTTTCTCCCGCGGGATTCACGGGAGGCGCTCTCGGCCGCGCCGGCCTCCTTCCGGGCCGCCCTCTCCTTCACGTCTGGCATCCTGGTGGTGGTGATGGTGATGGTGATGGTGGTGGTATCTGGGTGGTGACAAATGTTGGGGGGCTCGTCAGGGCCAGGGGGACCAGCGCTGGCGCAGTGGGGGGAAACTGAGGCTGCAGAGTTCGAGCATCAGGCGCCTCCCTCCGCCCCGACGGACGCCCGGACAGACGCCCAGATGGACGCACCCCCCCTTTGCCCCTCTCCATCCCTCATCATTCACTCCCCTTGTCTCTCCCTCTCTCCATGCCTCTTTCCCCCTCACCTCCTCTACCCTCGCCTTAGGAGTCCCCTCTCCCTCCCCTTCCACTTTCTCCCTCCCCTCTGCTCACTTCCTTCTCTGCCGGCCCGCCCGCTCTGGCTGGCTGGGCGGCACCGGGCGGAGGTGGGCAGCGCGGGGTGGGCTGCGTGGGCTCAACCACCTGGGAGGGTGGGGCGGGGGCGGCGGGGCTGGGCGGAGCCACTGAGTCCCACGTGGATGCTGTCACACACTCCACGTCCCCACCCCGCGGTCTGGGCAGGAGTGGGAGCGCCTGGGGTTGCAAAACAAACCGCTTAGGTGTCCTGGCAACAAGGCCCGCTCGCAGCCCTCCTGTCCCCTCCAGCATTGCGACCCGCCACTGACCACCTGCCTTCACTCGGGGACAGAGACTGGGGCGAGGGCAGTCATCCCTACAGGAGCTGGGGCTTAAGAGGAGCCTGCAGAGCACGCACAGGGGTGCTGGCCTCGAACTGCTAATGCTCCTGCCTGAGTGCTGGGGTCACAGGCATGAGCCACACCACCGTGGGTTCATGCAGTGCTGGGGATGGAAGGGGTCTCAGAGAGGCTGAGCTCCAACTCCAGCCCTCAGAATCTTAAAAGGGGTGTGGGGGGTGAGGTCTGGAGAGATGGCTCAGCCGTTAGGACCACAGGCTTTCTTCCAGAGGACCAGGGTTCGAGTCCCAGCATCAACAGCCAACAGGGTGGATCCCAGCCATCGCCAACTCCAGTTCCAGAGAGCGATCGGACGCTCTCTTCATATAACCTGGGCATGGCATGCATGTGATGCATTTACATATGTGCAGGCAAAACACCCATACATATAAAATTGTCTTGCCGGGCAGTGGTGACCCACGCCTTTAATCCCAGCACTCGGGAGGCAGAGGCAGGCGGATTTCTGCATTTGAGGCCAGCCTGGTCTACAGAGTACCAGGACAGCCAGGGCTACACAGAGAAATCCTGTCTCGAAAAACAAGCAAAACAAACAAAAAACCCAAATGGTTTTGCTTTTTTCAAGACAAAGTTTCTCTATGTAACCCCTAGCATTCCTGGAACTCTTCCTGTAGACTGCTGGCCTCAGATCTGCCTGCCCCTGCTGGGATTATAGGCATGGGTCACCATGCCCCGTTTACATAGATCTTTTAAATATGTACCTGGACCCTGGATTTGGGGAGAGAACATGGAAAGGGTGTTTGTCCCTCACATTCTTTCTGGACTCTGACTTGAAGTCATCAAAAAAAAAAAAAAAAAAAAAAAAAAAAAAAAGTAAACGCATCACATGCATGCAGTACCCCAGGAGGTCAGAAGAGGGCGTGGGATCTCCCTAAAATGGAGTTATGAATGGCTGTAATGCCGCGTGCTGGAGGGGATGGATGCCGGTGCTTCTTTGTCAATCCCTGACTTTGGAAAACCGGCCAGTACCTGTGCAGGCCTGTCACTCTAGCTACTCAGGAGGCTGAGGCACGAGGACGACCGGCTGGCCAAGGCCCACTTGGACTACACAGTTCCAGGACAGACTAAGCAACTTAAAGACAAGACAAAGCCAGACAACGGGTGCAGTTTAGTACCAAAACGCCGGCCATGTTTGAGGTCCTGGGTCCAGTTCCAATACTGTATGGTAGGATTTATTGAAAGGAGTTAAAGGCAGCCCTGAGTTCGATTCTCGCCCACCAACCAAACTATCTCCAGCGCACACTAAGCCTCCTTCCTCCCCACCGCACTCCCTGGCATTTCCCTCCTGGTGGTCAGTTGTGAAGCAGACGAAAGCTACACAACGGTGTCACAGTTTCCTGTCACATAAGGACTCAGCTCTTCCTCTCTCTTCTAAAAGGAAAATGCAGGGTCTGGAAAGATGGCCAAATGGTGGCCTACAAACACCTGACGCCCTCTTGTCTCCTCTAAGGGCTCTTGCCTTCTGGGTATGTATATTACGTGTGTGTGTGTGTGTGTGTGTGTGTGTGTGTGTGTGTGTGTGTATGCTCTCTCTCTCTCTCTCTCTCTATATATATATATATATATATATGTATATGTATATGTATATGTATATGTATATGTATATGTACACATACATACAAACATACATACACACACATACATACATGCAGGCAAAACACATACATTTTTTTCCATCTTTTTTCCATGACAGGGTCTCTCTGTGTAGCCCCGGCTGTCCTGGAACTCACTCTGTAGACCAGGCTGGCCTCAAACTCCCTGAGATCTTCCTGCCTCTGCCTCCCCGAGTACTGGGATTAAAGGCGTGCACCACCGCCTGACCTATTTGGGCATTTTACTGTCACGGAGAAAAAAAAATTGTGCTTGTTTTTAAATAATAGCCCATTTTCCTCCCTATAAAAAAAAAATCAATGCTATAAAGATCTCCCTTAGATGTCTGAATTCCCCTGGGAATTTTTCTGTACTCATGAAGTAGCCGGTCTCCATATTTAAATCCATGGGTCAGCAGAATGCACTAATGGGCCAAGGAGCCAGCTTCCAAGCCTGAGTACCTGAGTTCAGTCCCCAAGACTCCCATCATGGAAGGAGAGACCTGCCACAAGCCATCCTCTGGCCTCCACACCTGTGCCGTACCATGTACACATTCATATTCACACACACACACACACACACACACACACACACACACACGTGTAATTAGAACTTTTAAGAGCTGACTTCTCTTGGAGGGTGGGGAAACATCAGAGAGGGCACCCAGGGTCGGGGTGGGGCTGAAGAAGAGGGGAGCACCGGAGGTAGCCGAGGAAGGCTAAGGGAAGCATTTTCCCAGGGTGAGGCAAGGGCAAGGTGCAGACCTCCAGGATCCTTATCATTAATAGTTATCAGCAGCAACCAGGCAAAAATTTGCGTCGCATCGAGGGCCTAGAGGAATGAGACGAGATATGGCCTCCTTCCTCCAGGGGGGTCTCAGTTAATCACTGACTCGGGGCTTAATGATTCACTGTGGACGCCTTTACATTCCATTTGGAATGCATACGATCGCCCCACAAACCCACCCATGCAAACAGGCAAAAGCGGGCGTCACGTTGGACCGTGCCTACGTATGAGGCCAGATGAGAGCGATTTCAAGGCGTAACCAAAAGGAGGGATGGGCAGGATCTTGACTAGCTCACAGGCGTCTTATGAAGTCACACCAGAGTGCTTGACTCTGGCTGAGAAGCTGTTCATGTGCAAGGAGATCTAGCACATAGTGTCTTGGTGAGCTCCACGGGGGCCAGGGGTGGGGGGCAGATCAGAAAAAGGGTCGGGGGTTCCCAGGTCAAGTCTCTATCTGGGGTCCCAAGTAGGTAAGAGTTCCTTTTTTAAAAATATTTATTTAATACATATGAGTCCACTGTAGCTGTCTTCAGACACACCAGAAGAGGGCATCAGATCCCATTCTAGATGGTTGTGAGCCACCATATGGTTGCTGGGATTTGAACTCAGGACCTCTGGAAGAGCAGGCAGCACTCTTAACCACTGAGCCGTCTCTCCAGCCCCCATAAGATTTCCTATAAGGCCCCTTGTCTGCGGAGCTAAGTCTCTGGTTCTACCTGGCTTGCCCTCCACCTCTGGCCTTCCTTAAACCCTCCTAAAGGTGAGCCTATCAGATCTACCATTCAGCACAGACTGTCCCTCCATGCTAACCTAACACCTTAACCCTGTGACTGCATAAACCTCAGACGGCGGCGGGGTGTGGGGCAGTTTCCCAAGCAGCCTATGGCTGGAAGGAAAAGCCTGGCTTGTCCTCATGCTGAGGTGTGTCACAGCTGTCCAGCCCCAAGGCTCACCTGATCGAGTTCAGACACAGTGCTGGGGCCGGCCTCAAATTTCCTGTTTGAGCCTCACGTCTCAGCCCCCTGAGTGCCCGGGGCTGCAGGTGGGTGCTTCTTCACCAAACCCAGGCTTCACTTTTAGACACAACACCATTTGACCTTTATCTTCTAGTCTTAATATCTCTGATTTTGTTTATTCATTTCGACTGGGTCTCACTCTGTAGTCCCCAGCTGGCCTCCTCCTCGATATGTAGCCCAGGCTTCCCACAAATGTGTGATCCTCCTGCTCCTGCCTCCCAAGTGCTAGCTAGTTTCCAGGTTCACTACACAGGCCTCTCACATCTATTCTAACACTTAACTCCTACTCCCTTCAGTTACTTGGCAGTTATTGCCCTGAAAGGAAGGGCTCCCTGTCTGGGTTATGCCATGCCTCTGCACCTCCTGGATCCCCACATCCCAGACTGAGACTCACCGTTAGACATTTCCACCCAATCCCAGCCTGACAATTCACACTTGTAATCTCAGCTCTTGGGAAGTAGAGGCAGGAGGTCCAAACTTTCAAGGTCGACCTTGGCTACATGGAGAGTTTGGGCTACGTGAGAACCTGTCAAAAACAAAAAAGAGAAGAAAGATAGAGAAGGAGAGAGAGGGGTGCTGGGGTGGGGGAGACAGGGAGAAAATAATGAAGAAACGAAACGTCAGGCCTCTGCCCCTACAATTCTCCAATGCCTCGGCCATTCCCCAATGTGGATGAGGCTGAATCGATATTCTCATTGGGTAAATCCGGTTTTGTGTGTCCCTACCCCAGGAAGCAAATTATACTAAAAGTCAGTCTAATCCCCAAAGATGTTCTGAAAAAAAAAAAAAAAAAATCCAGTGGCCTGCTGGTTCCCACGTGGCTATGAGGGAGCTCAAATGTTAAAAGAAATCCTGGGTTTGGACTGGGGAAGTAAAAAAACAAAAAAACAAAACAAAACAAAGCAGAATCTAATTTTACTAAAGCCATTCTGAGCTCCAGATGATAAAAGACTGAGCCAAGGTCACCACCAGTTTATGGAATACATTTCGAGAAGAATCCACAGCTCAAGTGTGTTTACTGTGTGATGTATAGAACTTTGGAAGAGTAAATGCCAACACCGTAAATAAATATTTACATCTTCTGAAGGAAAACAACGTAAATGATAGGCCACAGGGCAGACACAGTAAAGGCTGAAGTTAAATAGAGGCCAAGCCAGTCAGGCGGACTGGAAGATAAACAGCCGGCTGAAGGCGGTGGGGATGCGTAAATACAGTGCGGGGAGATATTTAAATGGAACCAGTTGGAATCGTGTAAACCGGGACAGACTCCACCCGGGGCCTCCCTCACACACAGAACCACACGTCAAAACGATTGGTTTTAGTCTCTAGACAAATGCGTTTCTTTCCACTGATTCCCCCCAACCCTCAAGGCTATGAGAAAGGCTGAGGTAATCTGGAGATGGCTTGGACCCTTAGGGGTCAAAGGGTTGGAGAGACGGCTCAGCAGTTAAGAGCACTGACTGCTCTTCCAGAGGTTGGGAGTTCAAATCCCAACTGCTCTTCCAGAGGTCCTGAGTTCAAATCCCAGCAACCACATGGTGGCTCACAATCGCCCATAATGAGATCTGACGCCTCTTCTGGTGTGTCTGAAGACAGCTACAGTGTACTTACATATAATAAATAACTCTTTAAAAAAAAAAAAAGGTCAAAGGGAAGTGTGACCCGAGGGTAATCGTGACAGGGAGGCTCAGAGCCCAGGACAAAGAAGATTCTGGAAATTGCAATCGCAACATTGCTTCTGACCAATCTTTCTTCAAGGAGAAGACCCTCCCCCACGCCCCCAGCACACTATCCCAGATCACACACTCCGTGGACGTCGCTAACGGTTCTCCAGAGCAACCATTAAAACTTGTAGTCACAGGTTTGCTCCTGTGATTAATCTGTCTGGAAAGTGGGGCGGGGACAAGGCCGCGGAGCTGGCGGGTTCTGTCGAGCGGCCGGTAGGGGGCAGCAGAGGGCAGCGAGAACGTGGAGGGAGAACCTGGGGTTCCCCCCCACCCCACCCCACCCCGACCCTGCTTGCTTCCCCCCTCCGCTCTCCCCAGCGACTCAGCAGCCACAAACATCAACTTGAAAACGTTCTCTAAGCTATGTCCCCAAAACAATTGCTCCTTGTGCCCGGGACACGGGCACAAGTTACACACTTAAGCTGTTCCCAAAGAACTATATTCAGTTGGTTTTCAACTCCGGGGAAAGCTGGCAGCCTCTTTGTGGGTTTAAAAAAAAAATTATTTTATTTTATTTTTTTTAGTTGGAGGACAATTAAACCTTTATGGGCCCCAGAATGTACCTAATGCAGACATAAATAATGCCCTCATTTCATTTCTGCCCAATATGCTTTCTGGCAACAGAGGGTTTTTTTTTGTTTTTTTTCTTTCTGCCATGGAAGACAGCGCTGAGCCCAGGTCCCAGAAACCGATTTTGATTAGGGCAGGTGACAGGCGTCAGCAGGAGTCATGACTCTGACCCTAAATATGGCACCAGCCCTCTCTCATGAAGTGGACACGTCGCAGGCCTCTGGGCCTAACCGGCCTTCAATAAATCACTTACAGAACTCTTAAAGACTTCCCAGTCACCAGGATTTTAGGCCAAGAAAACGCGTTTTGTTTTCTTCGTGTGTTTCTTTGGGCCCAAGTGGTCCATTTGTCAAGAATCCTGACTCGTCTCCACACAATACAATACATTCATATACTTCCAACTCAGTGTCCTTGAATGGACCACGGGATTTCAGTTTAATCCAATAATATCATTAAAAGCTCCAGGCTCCCTTCTTAAAGGGTGGTTTGAGCAAACCCTTTTGTTGAGTGAGGCGGCCTTTGTAAGGCAAATGACCAGCCACCAATTTTGTTTTTCGAAATCTTGGGATTTCACATAGCCCATTTCCTCAGACTGGGCCCCCACTGGAGGTGGGGGCCTGAGTTTTATTTTTCCAACTTCAATACAGACTGTCCATTGGACACACAGGACTGGCCAGGGATGAAGGCACCGCATGCTAGCTGGAGCAAGAGATGGGTTTCAATCACTTCTGGAATTATCTAAATTTTTGCCAAGAGCTGAATATAATGACCTGACAAAGAGCGAGACGTTGGAGGGCCGGTCTATTTGAAGTTGATCTCAAAAGAAATGGCTGAGGAGTTAGGGGGCCATTGCTGTAGGGGTTCTTAATTGTGGTAAAATAGTATAATATTTATCACTTTACCCGATCCTGCATGGACAATTCCGGGACATTAAATGAAGTTACTGCGTTGAGTAACATCGTTACTTATCTATACCTAACCCTTTCTCATCATCCTCAACAAAAGCTCTGTCCTCTCTGGACAAAGGCTGCCCATCCATGTCGCTTCCCCCAGACACTGCGGCCTCTCTGTCTCTCTCCCTCCTCTCTCCCTCCCTCCCCCCCATCTCTAATAGTAGAGATGTCTCACACACCAAGTTTTCTGTAGGTCTTCTCCCCTTCCTACCACAAGATAGCAGGGAAGTTGCAGCGTGAGCTCACACACACATACACACACACACACACACACACACATATACACACACACTTATACACTCACACACATGCACACACACACACATACACACACACTTATACACTCACACACACATGCACACACACACACTTATACACACACACATTCACTCACACATATATACACACACACTTATACACTCACACACACACATACACACATTCACTCACATATATGCATACTCATACACATACACATATACACATTCACACGCACGTTCACTCACACACATATAACACATTCTCTCTGTCTCACAAACACACACACACTCACACACACACACACACTCACACACTGTTTTTTTCCCTGCCTTCTCTATGCTTCCTAACACCGTCTCCGCATTCCCCTCGCTGATGTTGGTAGCACAGGCTATACGATGAAGCAGCTTGGGCTCCCTGCAGCCAGCTGGAATGGTTTAACCTCGCTGGAGCTTCTGCAGCCCCCCTCCCCCGGAACAAAAGGAGGTCAGTGGGGCTGATCCCGACTGCTCACTGAGGAATGGCAAGAATTTTCTGACCCTGACAGTCTGAGGAAGCAGGAACAGGATAAGCTGTGGCTGATGCAGTGCCCAAAGCTCATGTGTAGGGCTCACATTCCTGCAGCCTGTCATGTACATACCTGTGAGGGACGGGGCTGAAAGACATGGGGACACAAGACGAGACATAGAGGCCTCCCAGGGCACCGTGGAATTCCATGCTATGGAATTTCCTATTGAGTTGCCAGCTAAGGCAGAGAGAGGCAAGAGGATTGCCTCAAATATCAGACCAGCCCGGGCTATGCAGTGAGAACTGGCTGAGCAGCCTAGAGCATCCAGCAAGGCCCTGTCTTAGCAGCTCCCGCAAAAGATAGGGGTGTGTGTGTGTGCACATCCCCAACACCCACATAAAAGCCAGGCCCACAACAGTGTAAGTCTGTAGACCCCATCCTGTGGAGTCAGAAACAGGAGGATCCTCAGAGATCACTGGCCAAACTGATGGGCTCCAAGCTCAAAACAAATAAAACAAAACAAAGGGGCTGGAGAGATGGCTCAGCAGTTAAAAGTACAGACTGCTCTTCCAGAGGACCTGAGTTCAAATCCCAACAACCACGTGGTGGCTCACAACCACCCGGAATGAGATCTGACGCCCTCTTCGGGTGTGTCTGAAGGCAGCTACAGTGTACTTAGATATAATAATAAATAAATCTTAACAAACAAACAAACAAGTCGACCACTAGCATCCAAAGGCACAGATGTGTGCACACCTCCACACACAAGTGAAAACACAAACCTACACACACAAGTACAAAGGAGGGCTGGGGAGCCTCACCCCCACCTCACCCCACCCCCAGGCAAAGGCTGGTAATACAGCCCAGCGGTACCACTCAGGACTAGGCCAACGGTTTCCATCTCTTGTACCCACCCACCGGCAGCAATCGAGGCACCCAGAAAGCTTCCCGTCCAGGTTTTCCACCGCTCATATCATTTGGTCTCTCTCAGCTGCCTCCTACCCCAACCCCACCTTGGTCTAATGGAAGGCCTCACTCAGGAAGAAGCTGTTCTCTAAGGAACTATTGAGGGGTTCCTGCAGACCCCTCCCCAGCTCCAGCACTGCCAGCCTGCCCCCAGGAAGGCCTCAGCTCTAAGGGATAGTGAACCCTGGGCTTCAGAATCGGGGTGCCTTGACAGCAACCTGGGTTCCTGCTGAGCAAGACCACATGCATGTGCTCCCCCAACTCTGAGAATCTGAGTAGTGGGAGGGAGTGGAAGCATCTGGAATTCTAAGAGGGACAGACAGACAGACATAGAGACGGTGTGCGTGCACCTTGTGTGCCTGTCTTTGTGTGTGTGTGTGTGAGCGCACGTGTGTGTGTCTGTGTGTGTGTATGTGTGTGTATGTTTGTGTGTATGTGTGTGTATGTATGTGTGTGTGTGGGTGTGTGCCTCTGTGTGTGTGCGTGTGTGCCTCTGTGTGTGTGCACGTGCGCATATGCGTGAGTGCATGTGTGCGTGTGCGTGTGCGTGTCTGTGTGTGTGGTGTGTGCATATGTTTGTGTGTGTATGTGAGTGTGTGCGTATGTTTGTGTGTGTGTATGTGTGTGTGTGAGTGTGCATGTGTCTGTGTGTGTATGTTTGTGTGTGTATGTGTGTGCGTGTGCATACGTGTGTCTGTGTGTGTATGTTTGTGTGTGTGTGTGTGTGTGTGTGTGTGTGTGTGTTTATCCAGGAGGCCAGAAGAGGGTGTTGGGTTACAGGGACCTGTGAGCCTCTTGACATAAGTGCTGGGAACCCAGCTCAGGTCTTCTGAAAGAGCAGCAAGTATTTTTAACTACTGAGTCACGCCATCCCCACACGACCCTCTCCAGCCTCTCTCCCTCCTTCCTTCCTCTCTTCCCTCCCTCCATCTCTCCCTCCCTCCCCTCAATGTGCAAATCTCAGTCCCTCTACTAAGTTTCTCCATGGTTGGAACCAGTGTTTGCACTTGGTACTTCCAGAAGTTGCTAAGAGGGTCTCACTACCCCGAAGCCATGTGTAAGTTTATGAAAGCGAGGTTAATTTGTCCCAGCTACAATCAACCCTGGTCTCCGAGCACAGGACCCGAGTTGAGTGAATGGGGAGAAGTCAGCTGCCTGCTTCCTAGCTTTCTGTTGGTTTGGAGACATGGCCTAACTGTGTAGCCCAGGCGGGCCTCAAACCCCCAGAGCTCGGCCTGTGAGCTGGGACTACAGATGTGTGTGCCATCACACAAAGCTGGGTTTGGAGAATATGATACATGGGTAGCTATCTTAATTTTCCCATGCCTAGGTTGGTCAACATGGCACAAGCCAACCAACACTTTGTCTCCTGACGCCTCTAGGTTAGATTTACCCCTGGGCCAGATGCACATAAACAAAGATAGTGTGCTGCTTTAGTGTGCGTGGGTCCCACACAATCCCGCTGTCAATGTGACACCATGTGTTGGACACCACGCATCCCTGAAACTGGTTTTCAAGAACACCAATCCCGCCGGGCGGTGGTGGCACACGCCTTTAATCCCAGCACTTGGGAGGCAGAGGCAGGCGGGTTTCTGAGTTCGAGGCCAGCCTGGTCTACAGAGTGAGTTCCAGGACAGCCAGGGCTATACAGAGAAACCCTGTCTCGAAAAAAACCAAAAAAAAAAAAAGAAGAAGAAGAAAAAAAAAAAAAGAACACCAATCCTATTGGCTCAGGGCCCCAGAAAGCAGTGGCTCCTCACGGCCTTCAAATTTGCATGTTCCTGACATCCAATAGAAAGCAGGCTTTCTTGTATTTGTTTATAATATGGATTCTCCTCTGTGAAGCAAATATTCTATTTACCTTTTTTTAAAAAAAGATTTATTTATTTATTTATACGAGTCCACTGTCGCTGTCTTCAGACACACTAAAAGAGTTCATCGGACCCCATTACAGATGGTTGTGAGCCGCCATGTGGTTGCTGGGAATTGAACTCAGGACCTGTGGCAAAGCAGTCAGTGCTCTTAACCACTGAGCCATCTCTCCAGCCCTCTATTTACCTTTTTAAAAAGACTTTCATTGGTTGGTTAGTTTGGTTTTCATTCTATAAGCTCTGACAAGCCTGAGACTTACCCTGTAAGCCCATGTGTACCTCAAACTCACAGCAATCCGCCTGCCTCAGCCTCCCTAGGATCATGCTGGGATCATAGGCCTGAGCAATCATGCCAGATTTTACTATTATTTGTTGCTAATTTTTGTTCGTTTTCTTTTGAGATAATCTCTTATGCTACAGTCCAGCTGCTCTGGGACCCACCATACACCAAGTATCCTTGAACTTGTCTGAGCCCTCTGCCTTAACCTCCCAAGTACGTATCAGGGTGCACATCTTACTCTTGGTCCCTGGCTGACCCAGAACTACACCAGGCTGTCCTGGACCCCACAGGGGGCCGTCTGCCTCTTCCTTCCCCATGCTGGGGTTAAAGGCATGGCTACCACAACGCGCCTGTCTTTTACTGAGTCAGGATCTCACTAAATTGCCCAGGCAGATCTTAAACTTGCAATCCTCCTGCCTCAGCCTTCTGAGTAGCTAGGATCACAAGCCTGGATCACCAAGGCTGTTTTCAGGTGGAAGCTAAAGTTATTGGTTCGAGGCTGCAATATTTGGCTTTAGTTTTCTTTTCTTTTCCAATATTTTTGATAGCCTCTTAGTGTGTAGCCCTGGCTGTCCTGGAACTCGATGTGTAGACCAGGCTAGCCTCAGACTCACAGAGATCTACCTGCCTCTGCTCTCAGAATGCCAGGATTAAAATGTATACCACCACATCTTTTTTTGTTGTTGTCGTTTTGTTTTTGGAGACAGGGTCACTCTACGAAGCCCTGGCTAGCCTGGAACTCACTCAGTAGACCAGACTGGCCTTGAACTCAGCGCTCCAATTACCTCTGCCTCCTAAGGGTTAGGATTAAAGGTGAGCGCCACT
The DNA here is from genome assembly GCF_008632895.1 of Mastomys coucha. Lineage (NCBI taxonomy): Eukaryota > Metazoa > Chordata > Mammalia > Rodentia > Muridae > Mastomys > Mastomys coucha. Next base: position 47,392,476 of record NW_022196909.1, on the reverse strand, counting down.
ACTCCTGGCCCTTGTTTTAATTTTCAACTTGGCCTAGAGTCACCTAAGGAAGGAATCTCAGTGGGGGACTGCCCAGATCAGGCTGGCCTGAGGATGCGTCTGTGGAGGATTGCCTTGACTGATGTGGGAAGATGCGGCCCACTGTGGGGGGCGCAGTTCCCTAGGCTTAGGATCCTAGACTGTTTAAGAGTACTGGAGGCACATGTGTGCACATTTCTCTCTGAGCTACTGGGGCAGCAATGTGACTGGTTGGTTAAGTTCCACCCACAGGATGGACTGTACATAAGTTGGAACTGTGAGCTAAAATCAACTTTTCTTTCCTAAGCTTCTTTTTTTTTTTTTTAATTTATTTAATCAGAGTGCTTTTATCACAGCAACAGCAATGAGACTAAGCCAGAAACTTCCCTAACCTTGTTTTGGTGACAGACTTTCATACTGGGGTTTCTAGCCTACTCAAAATACATTTGAATTTCTCTTTGTATTCTCCTTTGACCCACGAGTTATTTAGAAGCAAAGTCCCCAAATATTTGGGGATTTTTTCCAAGGATCTTTATTATTAGCTCCTAATTTAATTCCATTGTGGTGAGGAAACTTTTTTTTTTTTTTAATTCCTTGAATCTTTTTAAATGTACTGAGACTTGCTTTATGGAAAGAATATGGCCTATTTTGGTAACCGTTCTCTGGGAGTCTCAAAAGTATGTGTGTTTCCGCTGCTGTTGGAGGAGACCGTCCATGAGACCACAGAGGTCAAGTCGATGGTGTTGCTCATGCCTTCCAGAGCCTGACTCATTTTTGATATAAGTAATTAAGGAATATTGACACAGCCAGTTATTATGATTGCTATATTTATATTTGTAGTCTCAGCCTCTTTTTTTTTTTTTTTTTTTTTTTTTTTTTTTTTTTTGTAGTTTTGACCTCCTATATTTTAAAGTTCTGTTATTAAGTGCAATTACTTTTCGGGTTATGAAGAACTGAGGCTCGGGTGTGGTCCTCTAGGTAGAGTGAGTGCCTGCCTCGCATGCACAAACCTAGGGGTTTGATAGCCAGCAGCACACAGACAGGACAGGATGGCCACTGCCTGCGATCCCAGCATTAGGGAGGTGAGCCATCCAAAGTTCAAAGTCACCCACCCATATAGTGAGTTTGAAGCCAGCCTGGGCTAGGAGACCCTGTCTCAAAAACAAGCAAACAAGCCACAAAAGATCACCAGTGAACCAATCATCCTCTTGAAATATTTTTTGTTTTGTGTTTTAATCTAGACAGGGTTTACACTGCATAGCCTTGAACCCACAGAGCCATGCCTACCTCTGCCTCCTGAGTGCTAGGATTAGAGGTGTACGCCAAGATACCCAACCATTTCTTTTTTTAAAAAAATAAGTTTTTATTTTTCATTTCTGTCTCTATGTGTGTGCATCTACGTGTGTGCATCTATGTGTACATGAATGTGAACACAGGTGCTCAACGAGGCCACAAGAGGGCACCAGATCCCCTGGGGCTAGAGTTATAGGCAGCTATACGCTGCCCAGTTTGGTTTTTGAGTATCAAACTTGGGTCCTGCATAAGAGCAGCAAGCATTCTTCAACACTGTGCCATCCCTCCAGACCACAGACACACATACATAATCCAGACAGATGGACAGACATCATTGTTCCCCTCCCATTTTTCATACAAGAATCTTCCTACAATATGAATTCCTTTCTCCTCCTGACCTTGGCTTTTATTGTTATACACTTTACATATGCATGCTTCAAACCACACAATACAACATACATTTTTGGTTTAAGCAGTCAATTATCTTTGAAAACGATATAAACTCTTGCTTAAAATCCCATGGTTTTTTTTTTTTTTTTTTTTTTTTTTCCGGCCCTTGTTCTTTTGGGCAGAGCCGCAGTTGCATCTGGCAGCGTTTTCCTCTGTCTGGGGGACTTGAACAATTTCCTACAGTGCAATTCTGCTGCTGGAAAACTCCTCTGACTTTTGTATGAAAAAGCCTCCATTATACCTTTCATCCTTAGAGCTTTCTCTACGTTTTTATTTATTCTGTATATGTGTGTGTGCAGGAAACACAGGCGTGCTCACTGGTGTGTGTGTGTGTGTGTGTGTGAGTGTCTGTCTGTCTGTCTGTCTGTCTGTCTGCCTGTGTGAACGTCAGAGGACAGCCTGTAGGTAGGAGTCACCTGTCCTTCTACCACGTGGGTCCTGGGCATTGAACTCAGGTTGCCAACCTTGGCAGCAAGCTCCCTTGCCCAATGAGCCACCCCCTAGCCCACTTGAAGATATTTTACTGAATGTAGATTTACAATTCACAACTGGGTATAGCGGCGGTTAGGACATAGGAGGCTAAGGCAAGATTTCACGTTCAAAATAGGCTGAAGCAATTCTAGGGATGTCTTATCCCCTCCTCCCCCCTCTCAGGAAGCTGGTAAATTCTAGAAAACCATTGCTACCTTCCTTCCTTCCCTTCCCCCACCATACCCACCTCTTTTTGGAAACACAATCTTTTGGGGGTTCTGTTTATCTTTGTTTGAGACAGGGCTTTGTGTGTGTGTGTGTGTGTGTGTGTAACAGCCTTGGCTGTTCTGGAACTTGCTCTGTAGACCCCAAACTCACAGAGATCCACCTGCCTCTGCCTCCCAAGTGCTGGGATTAAAGGCACCACCAAACCAGGTTGAAAACAATCTGATTGTTTATGCTTCTTGTTTATTTATCACTACACGAGTGCAGTACCACAGAGGCCAGAAGAGGGCGCCAGATCCCCAGGAAATGGAGCCACAGACAGTTGCCAGCTGCCTCGCGGTTGCTGAGAACTGAACCCGGGTCCTCTGGAAGAGCAGCCAGTGCTCTTAGCCACTGAGCCATCTCTCCAGACTCCTTGTTCCCCTCCCCTTCCCCTGTTCCCTGCTTCCCCTCCCGCTCACCAGACAGGAGAGTAAATCACCAATGCTCTTTAGTTGGAAGAAAAACATTCTTGTTTCTTTTCAAATTCTTATCTTGTGTAGAGACTACAACAAAGCCAGGCCCACAGCGGGCCCATTTGCTGAATGTTTCTGGAATCAACTCATCTTTGTAATAACTGGTGTGATAGCCAAGCAAAATTTCTTTAGAAATTCTACTTTTAGTGAACAGGGTTTTGGTTTTTTTTTTTAAGCTAAGAAACGATTCTTATATTTCTCACTCAAATGAAGACTAAAATTTTCTTGTGAAACTACACAGAGACAGGCTTAATTTTTTTTTTCCCGTAATATGCTGCATAAAAATGTTTTCAGAGCCTGGCAGAGGTTGCACATGACTTTAGTCCCTGCACTTGGGAAGCAGAGGCGAGGAAGGCCTCTGTGAGTTTGAGGCCAACCTGATCTACAGAACGAGTTCCAGGACAGCCAGGGCTGCACAGAGAAACCCTGTCTCAAAAAAGAAAAAAACAAAGGTTTTTAGGGCTGAAGATACGGCTCAGCTGTTAAAAGGTTGGCTCACAAATGAAAGGACTAGACAATGCTTTCTAAAGCTGGTTTCACGCGGACCCGACTTCCGTTGTTTGGCTTCTCCCCCAACCTCCCTTTTAGACAAGGTTCTCATGTAGCCTAAACTGGCCTCAAACTTTCTATGTAGCTGAGGATGACCTTGAGTTCCTAACCTTCCTCCCAGGTCACAGGCCGTCACCACGGAAGTCAGGGCAGGGACATGGAGGCAGGCACTCCAGCAGGACTCGGGGAGGACCGCTGTCTCCTAGCTTGCCTTAGTTACCACCTTATTTACACAGCTCAGGGCAGGTTGGTACTGCCCACAGTGGCCTGGGTCCTCGAACATACATCAATTAGCAATTAAGAAAGTGTACCACTGGGGGCTGGAGAGATGCTTAATGGTTGACTGTCATTACTAATCTTTTTTTTTTAAATAAATTTTTAAAGAATTATTTATTTAATGTATATGAGTACACTGTCGCTGTCTTCAGACACACCAGAAGAGGACATCGATCCCATCACAGATGATTGTGAGCCACCATGTGGTTGCTGGGATTTGAACTCAGGACCTTTGGAAGAGCAGTCGGTGCTCTTAACCACTGAGCCATCTCTCCAGCCCCTCATTACTAATCTTTTTTTTTTTTTTTTTTGGTTTTTCCAAGACAGGGTTTTTCTGTGTAGCCCTGGCTTTCCTGGAACTCACTCTGTAGACCAGGCTGGCCTCGAACTCAGAAATCCGCCTGTGCCTGCCTCCCAAGTGCTGGGATTAAAGGCGCGTGCCACCACCGCCCAGCTCATTACTAATCTTGATGAAGACACAGGTTCAGTTCCTAGTGTCCACTTGGGCTAGCTCACAACCTGGAACTCTAGTTCTGGGGACTTGGATAATCTCTTCTGCCCTTTTCCGGTACTCTCATGGTGCACAGACATACATGCAGGCAAAACACTTGTATGTAAAACTGTTTTAAAAAAATAATTTCAGGCTGAAGAGATGGCTTAGAGGTCCTGAGTTCAATTCCCAGCACCCACATGGTGGCTCACAACGGTCTCTAGTGGGACCCGATGCCCTCTTCTGGTGTGTCTGAAGACAGCAACTGTGTACTCATATACATAAAATAAACAATTCTTTAAAAAAATTTTTTTCAACAAAAGCAAACAAAGAATGCACCCCCATAGATGAATCTGTGGGTGCCAAATCCTCAACCAGGTTCCTCTTACTCCGGGGAACTCTGGTTTCTGTCGGGTTGATAAGGACAGACCGGCATGTTTGTTGGCAAGTACTCTGTCTGCGACTGAGCCCCACCCCAAACCTTCAACTATTTTCTGACTTCCAGAGACTAACAAGCATAAAGTGAGTGCACCAAGAAGAAACCGCACTCTGAAATCCCAGTCAGTACTTGGCGTGTATCCAAAGAATGGCTTAGGCGCAGTTAGGGGAGATGGCCAGGTCAAGAAAGTCCCTGATGCAGAAGGAGGCCCCAAGTTCAGGTCCCCAGCACCCGCATGAGCGACTGCTGTGGTAGTGCATATCTGTAAGACCAGCATTGGTGGGGTGGGGCAGGAAGGAGGTAGGAGACGCCCCCCAGAAGCCCCTGGGCAGCCACTTCCACAGTCCCAAGGACTCTAGGGTTTCGTGAGCTCTCTGTTCAAAACAGCTTCTTTCTCTCCAAGTACGGGCCAACAATGATTTGTAAACCTAAATGAATAAATAGACTGGGCGTCAATCTATTGAATAGACTATATTCAATAGATATTTAATATATTCAACAAAAGTCTCAGAGTCCACACACTCCCTCTCTCTCCCTCTTGTGGTATGGGGTGGGGGTGGGGGGTGCTTTCCTAAGCTATGTTGGCAAATCCTTTTTAGGCCTGTGGGGAGTCTTGACTCAAGGATGAAGGGCCAGCAGAAGGGGGCCTGGGTAAAGGCATCCGGCATCCAGAGTCCACTTACAAGCCTGGGGCAGTTAAACAGGGCAGAAAGGGCTGGGGGGGGTGAGGTGGGGGAGGGAAGCATTTCCCCACTCTTGTCACACTTGGCTGGGGGGAAAAGTTAAAGAATACCAGGTGCGCGGCGATAAACATCTCTCATGGTCGGCCACTGCTCTCTCGGTCAATAAGGCAGGGAGGGAAAAATCTAGAAAATTAAGGTGCTATAGTGCCGGGAACGAAACTACTTTAATTCTGAAGCTCAGTCACTGTTTAACCAAAACGGAATCACTTTCCAAAATGGCTAACCGCCTGCCAAGCCCGGTCTCAGCCGCCCCTCCTTCAGGAAGCCCCTGGCTCCCCTCAAAAGCACCTTTCCCTTCTGTGTCCCTGTCTGAGTGACCTGGCTGCCTCAGCTTTCGTAGCCAGGCCCAAAGACGCCGACCTCAGCTGCCTCAGCCATCACAACCAACCGGTGCCTGCCTGCTGCCTCCGGGGTGGCCCTCTCTCCTCAGGCCACTCTGCTAACTATGTTAGGGAGACAGAGCAAAGGTCTGCTCGCCCCAGAGAGGGCGTCCGACGCAGACTTTATAAAGGCATGGTTCTATCCAGTTCATACGGGTGAGCCTTCACGGTTACTGGAGCAGGAGAGGTCGCGGTCGTGACGTGAGCACCAACAGAGCCCAGAGTTCGATCCCCAGCACCGCATACATAGGTGGTGCATTGTCATCCCAGGGCTGAAAGAAGGAAGGCTGGAAGTTCAATGCCAGCCCAGGCTACAAGAGACCCAGTCTTTTGGTTCCCTCAGGCTAGCAAGTACCCAGCGCCAAGTGTGTTGACTGAATAAAAACATGGAGAGGTGGCCCTGAGGAGACTCTGACAGAGCGGTCCTGTGGTGTCTAGTGGCTGATGTGTAGTCCAAGAAGAATTGAGGTGCCCCCTCCCCTCCTCTCCCCCACACTTCACTCCTTTGTAGGGTAAGCAGAGAGCAAGTTGGGGTGATTTTCCTAATCCCCCAATCCCAGAACCAGCCCAGTAGAAGAGCTGGGGGGCGGGAGGGGGGGACAGGCAGGGAGAAACAAAGAGGAAGGGGGGTGGGTGGCCACATCCCCTAGATGTCTGGTTCTTAAGCCCACACCTCCCAAGGCCCAGTCAACTGGATGTCCCTACCAGAATCCGGCCCGATTTGGGGAGATAAAACCAATCAGACCGTTAATTCCCCAAATTAATTTACGGGGCTAGCCTCTTGAGTACAGAAACACGTCCGGCCACCGAAGTCTGGTAATTATTTCTATAAACACGCTGTCCCACCTGGGTGAATGAATGATCATTGGTTGGGATCCCACCGGAGAGGCCTGAAAGAGTCCCAGCCTCCAAAATCTATCCCCCAGAGAGTGTTAACAAAAACAGCCTGGTCGGCTTCAGCAGGCCAGGACACACTTAGTCCCCTCCCGAGTTAGTCACTGAGATGTTTGGAGGGAAGGACACGTCCTAACCGCCTTGGCTGCGCCCACAGCGAACGAGGACATGAGCCTGAGGGGGAGGCGAGGAGACCCCCGTGGGTCTGTCTGCTGGAAGCGGGGCTCCGTGCCCCGCTGAGAATAAACAGGATTAGGAATTTTATGCTGTTTGGAAAGGAGAAGCCGGAGCCATGGCTGGCTGGCAGACGGAAAGGTTCTACTTTTTTTAAAATTCTTGCCGGTTCCCCCCACCCCCCAGGAGGTTGAGCTGTACCACAAGTCAGGAGGATTAGGGGGTCAGAAAATGAGCTGATTGAGCTCCCAGAAGGCCGCTGGGTGGATGAATTGGCACCTTTAACTAACATTAATTTCTGAAAGGCCCAGGTTGTTTCCTGAATTGCTGCCCGTTCAGAACCTCTGGCTTTCATCTGTTTTTATGGTACCACTCCAGGTTGTAGGCAGGAGCGGCCAGCCAGGCGACAGACAAACCCGCACCAGGCCCAGGACAGCCGGGGAAGAATCATTTCCGGCAGGCAGGACAGGGGGAAAATTCTAAGAATCAAGGTATTCTTGGAAAAAAAAAAAATCAGTCCATAGTAGCAAAAACAGCGCTCCCCACCCCCCACACCTGCAGGGGTACCCTCAGGAGAACACGCCACAAAGCCCTAACACAGCTGGGACCTCATTTCCTAGGTAGCCCCGGGGCAAGCCACTTAACCTCAGTTTCCCCATCCGTAAAATGGGGTTAATCATGCTCCCCCTCCACCCCCACCCCGCCACTGCTTCAGGAGCCCTGGTAGGTTTTAATTGGGTAATGGTTGTGGCGCCCTTTGATGTAGCAAGTTTTATTAACTTGCGAGGGATCCCCTGGGGCCAGAAAAAGCAGTTAAACCAGAGAGGGAAAAAAAAAAAAGAAAAGAAAAGAAAAGAAAAAAAGAAAGGGCTTGAAGAGCAGGCCAGGCTCCTGTGCTGAGCGGTTCCAGCTCGATTCCAGACGTGCAGGGTCCTCCCAGCAGGCAGTGCGCTCCGCTCAGAGCCAGAGGGCTGCCCCAGGAGCCACAGGCTGCTCAGGTGTGGGGGTGAGGACCAACCTCAAACTGCCATCCTCCCTCCACCCCGGCTGAGGTTCTTTGCTGAAAGCAAGGTCTTTGGGATCGAATTTAGGAAGGTTCCAGCCTCTTTCCCTCCTATAAATTAAATAGACCCGGGGGGTGGGGGGGAGGCTGGCACCCAGCCAGGGCTGGCGAGCAGGGGACTCCGGGAACCGGCCATCACACAGACTGCCAAACTCGAGCTTTGGCCCGAGCGTCATTCTGTTGGCCACCAGGTCAAATCTAGAACTCTAGGCCTCCGTTTCCCCTCCCTAAAAGTGATCCTGGCTGTCCTGGAACTCACTCTGTAGACCAGGCTGGCCTCGAACTCAGAGATCAGCCCGCCTCTGCCTCCCCGATTGAAGATGACCTTGAACTTTGGTTCCTTCCCCCTCCACCGCCTGAGATCTGCGATTGAGAGGGGGCGGGGCCACACTAACTGGGAAGCCAACTGAGTCTGTCTGCAATCCTGTTCCTTTCTGCTTGGCCTGGATCGGCTCTGCCACCCGTTTCCTCGCCTGTGAGCACTGGGGAGGATGCTGGGAGCCCAGTGTGTCCACAGCTGACTCTTGCTCTGTGACAAGCTCACACGCGGCTGGCACACGTGGGCCTCTTAGCAGTAACTGAATACTGTCCTTATGAGTTTAGATCGCTCTTCTGTGATATCGTTCAGAGTCAAATTTTACCTTTTTTTTTTTAATTTTTTTTTTTTTTTTTTTTGGTTTTTTTCGAGACAGGGTTTCTCTGTATAGCCCTGGCTGTCCTGGAACTCACTCTGGAGACCAGGCTGGCCTCGAACTCAGAAATCCGCCTGCCTCTGCCTCCCAAGTGCTGGGATTAAAGGCGTGCGCCACCACCGCCCGGCTTAAATTTTTTAAATGTTTTATTCAGTGCATACTTGTGTTCTGCCTACTTGTATCCCGTGTGTGAGGGCGTCAGATCCCCTGGAACTGGAACTACAGATAGCTGTGACCTGCCATGTGGCTGCTGGGAATGGAACCCAGGTCCTTTGGAGGAACAGCCAGTGTTCCTAACCACTGAGCCATCTTCTCCAGCCCCCAAGTTCTACTTCTATCAGGCTGTATTTGGTTCAAGTATGTCACCATGATCACCAAGTTAAAAAAAGTAAGTAATTTAAGGCTGGAGAGATAGCCCGGCAATCGAGAGCATCTGGCAGTCCTCCAGAAAACACAAGTTCAGGGGCTGGAGAGACGGCTCAGCGGTTAGGAGCACTGACTGCTCTTCCAGAGGTCCTGAGTTCAATTCCCAGCAACCACGTGGTGACTCACAACCATCTGTAATGGGATCCGATGCCCTCTTCTGATGTGTCTGAAGACAGCTACAGTGTGCTCAGATACATAAAATATTTAAAAAAAAAAAAAAAAACAATAAACAACCCCCCCCCAGTTCAGTTCTTAACACACACATCAGGAGACTTAGCAACCAACTGTCTCTGATTCCAGGGGATCCGATGCCCTCTTCTGGCTCCCAAGAGAACTGCACACACATGACATACACACTCACTTGGAAACACACACACACACACATAAATTTGGAAAAAAAAAAATTAAAGACGAGTGTAGGGCTGGGGGTGTGGCCCAGGAAGCAGCGCACTTGTCTAGCATCTACACAGAGCCCCAAGTTTGATCTGGAACAACAAGTAAGCACAGGTTTAAGGGCGCTCATCGGCCGTCTCAGCACTCGACTGACTTCATGCTCAGCTGAGTGGTGAGTGTGAGGGCAGCCTGGGCTACATACAACCCTGCCTCAGAAACATGCAAAGCCAGACTCACTAACTTCCTGTAATCCACTAAGCTGCCTTAGCCTGTGTTTTCTGTCCCCGTGCTTTCTTTATTTACTTTAGTCTCTGGTGACAGGGTTTCTATGTAACTCTGATTGTCCTGAAACTCAGGTATGCAGAGCGGGCTGGCTGGCCTTGAACTCAGAGAGCCACTCACATCTGCTGAGACCAAAGGCATGCGCCACCACACCAGCTTGATTTATTTATTTATGTTTAAAGATATATTTATTTATTATAGGTAAGTACCCTGTAGCTGTCTTCAGACACACCGGAAGAGGGCATCAGATCTCATCACAGTTGTGAGCCACCATGTGGTTGCATGTGTGCGGTTGCTGGGATTTGAACTCAGGACCTCTGGAAGAGCAGTCAATGCTCTCAACCGCTGAGCCATCTCTCTAGCCCACCACACCAGCTTTATTTTGGTGTTTTAAGGCAAAGAGAGAAAAAAAAATCCCTGCTGTTAGAAGAAATCGTGGCGTTAATTATACGAACGTCTTGTTCATGCTCTCCAGATTCGCGACCAAATCGCTGCAGACAGGCTGATCGTCATTGCGGAGATAGGTGTGCGCACGTGGGGGAGCACTTTTTAGGGGCTGACGGCTCTCAAAGCACCCTTGACAGACACTCGGGTAATGAGGGCAATCTTCCCAAGACAGATCTCAACCTGACTTTTATAGCATTGAGGGGGAAAGGCAATTTACATGAGGAGAAATGAGAAACAATGATTAAATCAAAGCCGCCCTGGCAGTCTTCCCCCCCCGCACACACACCCCCGGCGGCTCATCTGAGAACAGCTCTGCTCCAGTTCCGCTGCTGAGCTCCACTCTGCTGCTTGCTCCAGTGGGCCAGAGCCCACACTCTATAAATCCTCTCTGCCCTGACTAGAAGCATTTGGGGTCCCTGCATTAAGTCCCTCCTTCTTGGCTGGTGACATTAAGATTTGTAACTGATAAAATATATTTTTAATGTGTTTCCTTCGGGTTACTATTAAACACACTCAGTTTATCTGACCTTGCAAAAGGTTCTGATTCCATTTAGAGGGGGAGGGGGGAAGGGGGAGGGGGAAAGGAAGGAGGCAGAGGGAGGGAGTGTTTTACTGAAACAACTTCCCAGCATCCAATGGGCTAGGAAGCCGAGTGGTCCAGGGCCAGTCTTCCACCTCCCACCCAGTCTGGTCTCTTCTCTCCCCCACCTCAGCTTCCCTGGGTATGAAGTGAGGATAAATATTTGTCTACGAGATGAGGCAGTTGTAAGGATTAATTGGTCGGCGCTCCCGAGAAGCCTTTGAAGATGAAAGCCGCTCCTTGCGGATGCTAAGTAAACTCAGAAAGTGTCTGGCTTTAATGAGCCAGGTGAAGCCAGCGAGGATGGCTGGAGATTAACTGTGCCTTGCCCAGCGCCTTCCTGCATGGGCCCGACTGGAGTTTCCTCGGCTCCATCCATCCTGGCTCCCCTGGTTCCAGTGCATTGGTCCTCTGAGAATACTGTACATGCCCGAGGAACCGAGGTGCAACTGAACCCAGACCTCGAGGTGCGATGCTAACTCATGGCCTGGGCAAGCTTCTTAAGAGAGTGTCAGTTCCCTGTTTGCTTGCGTGTGCGTGTGCGTGCGTGCGTGCGTGTGCGAGTGTGTGTGTGTGTGTGTGTGTGTGCGCGCGCGCGTGCGAGGGCTCATGTGCGTGTGCGAGTGTGTGTCCTAGTCACCCAGGGTCAGGTTGGGTTATGCTGAATCTACATTATAAACACAGCTAACAGGGCTGGAGAGATGGCTCAGCGGGTAAGAGCACTGACTGCTCTTCCAAAGGTCCTGAATTCAAATCCCAGCAACCACATGGTGGCTCACAACCATCCATAATGAGATCTGACGCCCTCTTCTGGTGTGTCTGAAGACAGCTACAGTGAATTACACCAGAGAGAGCGGGCCAGCAGAGGTCCTGAGTTCAATTCCCAGCAGCCACACACATGATAGCTCACGGTCATCTGTACAGCTACAGTGTACTCATACACATAAAATAAATAAATAAATCTTTAAATAAATAAATAAATAAACACAGCTAACAGCGGCTGAGCCCTTATCAAACCCTAGGCATGTTCTCTGTATGTATGTGCATGTGAGGTAGGTGCCGATCTCTCTACCTTAAAAAAAAATAGTTATGCTGGGCAGTGGTGGCGCACGTCTTTGATCCCAGCACTTGGGAGGCAGAGGCAGGTGGATTTCTGAGTTTGAGGACAGCCTGGTCTATAGAGTGAATTCCAGGACAGCCGGGGCTACACAGAAAAACCCTGACTGAAAGACAAAAACAAAAACAAAACAAGACAAAAACAACAAAAAACCCAACTGACTAAATATTTTAATTTTTAATTTTATGTGTATAAAATATTTGCTTGTGAATATGTGTATCACTTGAATACCTGGTGCCTGCAGAGGCCAGAAGAGGGCACCAGATCCCCTGGGACTGGACTCAGACGGTTGTGACTGACTCACTCTCTCTCTCTCTCTCTCTCTCTCTCTCTCTCTCTCTCTCTCTCTCTCTCTCTCTCTCCCCCTCCCCTCTTGTCTGTCTCTGTGTGTGTGTGTGTGTATCTTGCTCTGTCTCTGCCTGCCTGCCTGCCTGTCTCTGTCTGTTTGCCTGCCTGTCTGTCTGTCGTCTGTCTGTTTGTCTCTATCTCACATGTGGATACCGCGCCCCTGTGGATGATGGGAACTGAACCCGAGTCCTCCCCATGAGCAGTCAGGACTATTAGCCACTGGGCTCCAGCCTTCTGTGTAGTTTTTGAGACAGCCTCTCACTGAACTCGGAATTCACATAGGCAGTGAGATTAGCTATAGCCACCTGACATCCCCGAAGAAGACCTGGTCTTCACTTGCCTCTGTCACAATGACAGGCACCTGCCACCGCACTCCGCTTGTTTGCCGGGATCTGAACATCGGTCTCCATGCTTGCCGGGCAAGCAGCTTACCCAGGTCACACAGCCGAGGCAGCCATTGCTGGCTGGCACCTCGGCCAAATCCTCTGCGGGTGAGGCGCACGCGGTAGCCCCTGCCCTTCAGCATGGAAAACGACGGCTGGAGACTTTAATCATCCAGCCACAGAGATGGGACACAGCACAGCCCGATTCAGAAGGCAGAAGCGCAGGAGCCACAGCAGGCCAGACAAGCGTGCACGGCTGTGGAAGGGCGCCAGGTCTGCGTGGGCCACGCCAGTGCTGGACTGTGGGGCAGGCGTGAGTCTGGGCCTGCTTGAGACAACCACATCTGGGATACACGATACTTTGTGAGAAATGCCTCCTGCCAAATCCTGGGATCGTAAAGACGGCCAGGGCTGAGAGGCTGCAGCACAGGAACCTGGGGTGGTGCCATGGCTTAGGGAGTGGGTGCATCCTGTCGGCTGTGGCCTGCCCTGTTGGCACCTCAGGAAGTCAGCCGACCAGAGACTCGAAATGAATGAAATCCATCAAGACTCTGGCTCCAGCGGCTTTAGCTTTGAGGTCTTCTGAGGTGTAGGGATGAGGGGGGATGGGGGGAAGGGGGGAGCTAAGGCTCATGGATGAGCAGTTCAAGCAGGCGTGATGGTGAACCCCTGTGATCTTGGCACTTGAGTCTGAGGCAGGAGGATGGGAGTTCAAGACTATCCCATAGCAGGGTTGAGGCCTGACTGGACTAAGACCCTGTTCTCAACAAATGGGAAAAGAAAAAAAAAAAAGAAAGAAGGAAGGAAAGAAAGGAGGAGAGAGAGAGAGAAAGAAAGAGAGAAAGAGAGAGACAGAGAGGAAGAAAGAACTGGAGAGATGGCTCAGGGGTTAAGAGCACTGACTGCTCTTCCAGAGGTCCTGAATTCAAATCCCACAACCACATGGTGGCTCACGACCATCTGTAATGAGATCTGACGCCCTCTTCTGGTGTGTCTGAAGACAGTTACAGTGTACTTATATACATTAAATAAATAAATAAATAAATAAATAAATCTTAAAGAAAGAAAGAAGGAAAGAAAGAGAGAAAGAGAGGGGAAAAGAGAGAGAGAAAGAAAAACAAATTCACCGAATTTGGCCCTCCTCCTTCCCCTTAGCGCCATGACATCACGCCAGCTGAATGTGGGCTGGGGAAGCCCCTGGTCAGGACAGAAATATCTTTAGCCACGGCTGCCCATGATGGAAAAGGAAACGGAATTTTGTTTGAATACCATGTTGTTTTGAGAAGTCTGACTAACGTGAAAGTCCCTATTTAGAAACAGTTGACTCTGCCTTGAAATTGGTTGGAGTTTCCACACCCACATGTTGACTAAGGCCTTGAAACACAAACTTCCTGGTTGCTACCGACTCAAATCACCCGGGACCAAGACCGCCACCGTACAATCCCAGAGCTGTGCTCGGAGGGCCTCCGCCAAGAAAAATTCCGGACTGCGCTTATCAAAGGACAAAGAGACCCCAAGCAGGCGCTAGGCCTCAGCCAGCTGAGCCCTCCAGAGAGGAATCTGAGATTTGGAAAGCGTCTTGGGCAGTTTTACCAGGCCATTCTTAGAAACAGGAAAAGTGAGGGGAGGGAACGGGCTACGTGGAGCCTGCTTGCACTCAGCACCCACTAAATGCCACTCACCGAATCTTCAATTCCGCCATGAGACCCGGTCTATGTTCCCTCCCTCAGTCCCAGCTTGCCTCTGGTTTTGGGTTATACTATTGCCCTGGAGTGAGGAAGTAAGCTTCAGGGATGGGGAGATGGCTCAGTGGGCAAAGACCTTCTTCCTAAGGATGAGGACTTCATTTGGATTCCTAGTAGCCACGGAAAAAAACTCAGCTTGGTAGAGTGTACACGGAACTGCAGGACTCAGAGGTCCCTGGGCCAGCCAGTACGCCTAGCCAATCATTGAGCTCCAGGTTCGGTTAGAAATCCTGCCTCAGGCCGGGCAGTGATGGTGCATGCCTTTAATCCCAGCACTTGGGAGGCAGAGGCAGGCGGATTTCTGAGTTCGAGGCCAGCCTGGTCTACAGAGTGAGTTCCAGGACAGCCAGGGCTATACAGAGAAACCCTGTCTCGAACCACCAACCCCACCCCCAAAAAAGAAATCCTGCCTCAAAGGTTAAGGTGAGGGATGATTGTAGCATAAATCCTTCTCCCACAAGAGATGGTTGTGAGCCAACATGTGGTTGCTGGGATTTGAACCTTTGGAAGAATAGTCGGTGCTCTTAACCAATGAGCCGTCTTTCTAGCCCCAAGCGAAAGAACTTAAGGGACACAAACCTTAAAGCTCCTAAGCTCTTCGGGAGCCCAGGCCTGCCCCCCTCCTTGCTCGCCCCCCTTGTCACCCTCTTCCTTTCTCGCCCACCCTCTTCCTCCTCACCCCCCTCCTCACTCTTGGGCCGGTGGGAGTCTATCTGCTTGTCCTCCACAAAAAGGAGCCCACAGGAGTCAGGCCACATATCCCAGCAACCCTCTGGGATATTCACCCTGATAGACACAGGAGGGCTTTCCATCTCCCTGAGAGGACCCCCTTTCCTTAGGACAGCTACCGGGTCCTCGATGGGTCCTCCATGGCCTGCCATCTGCCATTCTGCCAGCTTTGCCTCTAAGACCCAGGGAGGGTCTTAATTCCTGTCTCGAGGTCACATCCAGTCCTCTAAGACCACAGAACCAACCTGAGCTAAACGCATCTCCACAGCTGAAGGAAACAGTTAGCGGCGCAAGAGAGAGAGCAGAGTGCCCCATCCTGAGAACAGGACGCTCCATCCTGAGGCCGGACGCTTCCCACCTTGTGAAATCCCAACTAGCCCTAGGCTCCTGAGAGGGGACGACTTTCGGAATCCCGAGAGGTCGGTCAGTAAGTCTCTGGATGTCCTAAGCCAGCTGCTGCGCACCTGCCTCTGCTCTCAGCTCCCCGCTAGGGTCGGGGGCGGGGGCGGGGGTGAGCATCAGGGTTTGTGGCCCACTGCTCGGGAGTCTGTGTGCCTCTGAGCTATGCGCACATACCCCAAAGGGCAAAGGCATTAGGCTCCTGAAAGGCTTACCTTCGGTCGCCAGACAATTGACTGCTACAGAGTTCCTCTTAGCAAGCAGAAGTTTCACTTTGCCATCTAGTCTTGGCACTGGGAACCCAAGTTCAATTCCCGGCACCCACAAGACAGCTCACAACTGTCTGTGACTCTAGTTCCAGAAGACCTGACACCCTCACTCGGACATACAGGCAAAACACCAACTCGGATAAAATAAAAATAAAAAGTATTTTTTAAAATGTTTAAGATTCTTTTGCTACCTTTTTTTTTTTTTTTTTCGGTTTTCGAGACAGGGTTTTTCTGTGCAGCCCTGGCTGTCCTGGAACTCACTCTGTAGACCAGGCTGGCCTCGAACTCAGAAATCCGCCTGCCTCTGCCTCCCAAGTGCTGGGATTAAAGGCGTGCGCCACCACCGCCCGGCCCATTTCTACTTTCATTCTTTCTTTTCTCTTTCTCCCTTCTTTTTACACTTGTTACTTTATCGTGTTGGTGTGAGGGCCCTAGCATAGGTGTCGGGAACACTAGGCACCTATCCAGAGAAGATTCTTCCCTTCCACCATGTGGGTCCTGGGGATGGAACGCAAGCCTTGGGGTTAGCGGTGTGTCCCCACCACTCAGCCAGCAAGCCAGCTTGCTTTTTCTGTTTCTGTGAGTGGGGCTGTGCATGTGTGCAATGCCCAGAACGGCCAGAAGGGGGCGTCGGGTCCTGAGACGCTGGAACTAAACTGCTCGCCTGCTGGTGTGCGAGCGCTGCGGAGCCTCCGAGACCCGCTCCAACTATCTCTTTTTCTCTCCTCTCTCTTCCTCCCCTTCTTTCACGTCAGGCTCTCCCCTATATAGCCCAGGCTGGGCTGAAAGTCATTGTCCCGCTGCCTCAGCCCCCGAGAGGCGCTCAGCAGCCGCTGGCCCCTGCCCTCCGTCCTCACAAGGCGCTGGTTTGGAATAAGCATTCAGGATGTAGCCTAGATGGAGAAACCTAAGATCGAAGCCTACTCCTGCCCTTTATGTGCTGTGTAGCCTTGGCCAGGCCGCTGCACCTCTCTGAACCTCAGCTTGCACACCGGGAACACGGCAAGATCATGACTGGCATTCACTGGTCCGGCCAGGAGCCGGTGAGGTCATCCATTCATCTGTCTAGACCCAGAGTCGGGCACTGTAAGTCCTTATAAGGGGCAGGATTGATATTCTTTCTTGCTTTTCTTCTGGCTCTTAGGGACAGGGCGATAACTGTAGCACCAAATGTGGTGTTTGCTGCGGCATCTGTGTCACACTGCAATCTTGGTGCCTGCTGAATGTACCCAGTTCCTTTTTCCTACATGTAGTTGCTCTCTCTCTCTCTCCCC
>NW_022196909.1:47364505-47374913 GCF_008632895.1 Mastomys coucha | reverse complement strand
CCCCCCCCCCCAGCTGTGGGAGGAGTCACCTATCTTCCCGGCACCGTGGGGACAGCAATTGGCAGTCTGAGATGGAGACCAGGGAAGGTGACAGCCACACATGAGGCTTCAGCCTGCCTTGTTCCCATCCCCCCCCCCCGTCGGGTCCCTAAAAGGTTGCCCACTGCCCAAAGCAGTGACCCCGTGGGGCCGCCTGGCCCGCTGGGCATGTTCCCCTGCAATTGTCTTCGGAGGAGCCCTGCCGTCCCTTTTGATGTTCAGCGAAGTGGAGTGTGATGCCAGAGAGCCGCAGCAGGGTTCCACAAAGCGGCTCGCACGGCCTGTGGCCTCCGCTCAGCACAGCCATGGACCCATGGACGTGGGAAGCAGCAAGCAGGGCTCTCCTTTGGGTCCTCTGGGCCTGTGACCACAAGACATTAGGGACTAGGTGACAGAGAGGGAGAGGGAGCTGGGCCTAACCCTCTTGTTTTGTAGATGACCAACGAGGCCCAGAGCTATGGTTCTCTGGGAGCCTCAGACAGGATCTTCCAAACCCCGGAGCGCCACGGGAAGCTTTCCACGACTCTGACCCTGGCTGTGTAACCTAGACAAGTCACACAACCTCTCTGAGCACCTCCTTAGCATCTATCTCCTTCTGCAATGATGGGGTGAATGCCTTTCAGTTACTCACACAGAGGCTCAAACTCAGTAGAAGCACTGTGGAGACAGGTGTGGTGTGTGTGTGTGCGTGTGTGTGTGTGTGTGTGTGTGTGTGTGTGTGTGCGCGCGTGCGTGTGAATGTGAGGGTGTGCATGAGTGTATGTATAAGTATATGTGTGGTGTGTGTGAATGTGTGAGTGTGTATGTGTGAGTATATGCATGTGTGTGCTTGTGTGAGTGTGTGCATGTGTGTGCATGTGTGTGTGCATGTATGTGTGATTGTGTGCATGTGTGTGCATTTGTGAGTGTGTGCATGCATGTGTGTGTGCATGTATGTGTGCATGTGTGAGTGTATACACGTGTTGAGTGTGAGTTTGTGCGGGTGTGAGCATGTGTTTTTGAGTGTATGTATGTAAGCATGTGTGTATGGATGACTGTGTCTGTGTATCATCAGTGTGTGTGTTTGCATGTGTTGAGTGTGTGTGCATGTGTGTGTATGTAAGCATGTGTGTATGACTGTGTGTATGTGTGTGTATATCTAAGTGTGTGTGTATGCACGTATATGTCTATATGTGTGGGCATGTGTGTTTCGAGTGTGAATGCATATTGTGTGTGTGTGTGTGTGTGTGTGTGTGTGTGTGTTTGCAGTTGCTATGGGCTTCTCACTGACTCAGCCAAGGCTGGTGGGATTGAGTTCCAGGGCCACTCCTGTCTCCGTCTCTTCAGCTGCCTCTGCCACCCCCAGGCTTGTCCAAGACTTCAGGGATTCGAACCCACATCCTTACCCTAGTGCAGCAACCGATTCACCACGGAAGCCTCTCTAGCTTCCCCAGAGGCAGCCCCACGGCCTCGTGGCTCTCGCTCACAAAGACACCGATTGGCTGCGGTGACAGAGGAGGCTACTATTTCTCTCACAAGATGCCATTTAGGCTTAACAGACAGGGTCGGGGTGGCGGCCCCACCACCCTGACCCACAGCTCCCACCTCGCCCTGACAGGGCTGCCCCAGCCAGTGGGAAGTTCAGTGTGGAGGCAGAAGGCCCTCTCTTCCCTTTAAAGACATGACCTAGCATCTGCACATCCGTATTTCAGACCTTGTGCTGCTCAGCAGGACATTGTCACGTAGTCACAGGTACCCGCAAGGAAGTCTGGGAAATAGTCTCTCACTCAGTGACTCAAACCACCCCACACCAATGGGGGCGTTTGGCAATGCCAGGAGGACATCGTTTTTAGTCCCAAGTGGGAACAGGCTGGTAAGAGGCAGAGCGGGCACCACTATATACAGGGAAAGACAGGCTTCCCGCCAAACCCGAGGACCAGAGTTCAATCCCCGGAACCTGCATGGTAAAAAGAGAGACTTGACTCTCAGAAATTGCCCTTTGACCTTTAAGATGTATTTTATGGGCTGCAGAGATGGCTCAGTGGTTAAGAGTACCAACTGCTCTTCCAGAGGTCCTGAGTTCAATTCCCAGCAACCACATGGTGGCTCACAACCATCTGTAATGGGATCTGATGCCCTCTTCTGGTGTGTCTGAAGACAATGACAGTGTACTCACATACATAAAATAAATAAATCTTTTTTAAAAAAGATATATTTTATGTGTGTTATCTTACACGTATATACGTGTTCCACCTATGTACCTGGTACCCAAGGAGGCCAGAGTGTTGGGTCCTCTGGAACTGGAGTTACTGGGGAGTTTCAAGCCACCGTGGGTATAGGGAAATGAACCTACATCCTGAGCCCTCTCTCCAGTCCCCACCAATTTTAAAAAAATAGCAAGCCATCCATAAATATTAGTACTGTCCTGTTAGGGTTCCCTGCTGTAACAGAGGGAGTAAGAACCGGAACCCCAGGCTGGGAGATGGCTCAGTTTTTAAAATGCTTGTTCTATAAGCGTGAGGACCTATGTTTAATACCCATAACCCACGTAAAAAGCAGAGTGTAGAGACAGGAGTCAGGGGCTCCCTGCCTGCCCAGTCCAGCCTACTTACGGAGCCTCGGGCCAGTGGGAGCCCTTGTTCCAAAAAAACCAGTCGATGGCCCCTGAGAAATGACACTCAAGACCAGCTACGTGCACACACGTACACACAAAGGAACCCACAGACTATGACAAAAGGGAGGAGAGAGGCAGGTACCTGGGACGCAGCATCACCTGCCGCATCACACACACCCAGCCTCGTGGCTTCAGGGGATTAAAACACAGCTTTTCCCAAGGTCTCTCCCTCTCCCACAGGGATCAAGGTTTTGAATCAACCGACCTCCGAGGAACTCTCAAGAATTAGTTCCCAAGGCCAGGAGGATTGTGACCAGGCAAGCCTGAAATCCCACCCTCTGGGTGGCCTACCGGAGCCACCAGGGAGGCCGGAACCCACATGCCTCCCAGGGTGATGGACCCACAGGTGAGGTGGGCCTCTTCCCTCTCTTGGTTTATATCTTGAGATAGCTTGATCTCTTCAGAAATCCGCTTCTAATTCCGTCGTCTGGGGTCTTGAAATGAGGGCTTGGCACAAGGACAAGGAGAGAAGAGGGCTGTCAATTTCCAGGGGGGAAATAATCCAGGATGACTTCCTGTTACCCATTCAGCAACGCTAACCTGCCCGTCTCAGCCCCGACTGGGCCGCTGGCGTCAGGCCCTCAGAGTCAGGATGAAAGCTGGTCCTATTTGGTGGAGCTTTCTCCCATCTAAGAACTGGGCGGGCGGGGGCCTGTTCGGCTTCTGAGACCAGCTGACCGGAAGAATTCAGAGTGGCTCAATATCTGTATTCCCAACATCTGTGGATCACTGGGCATCTATAACCTTCTACGAGCTGTCTCCAGCACTTCACTGGGAAGGTTTACCATCAACCCACGAAACCCACGAAAAAGCTACCATTATATTCTAGCCTTACACAACGGGTCAGAGAGGGGGCTGGGGAATGTGGCTCAATCGGTAGAGTGCTTGCTTAGCATGCATGAGGCTCAGGGGTCGAGCCTCAGTGCAGAATAAACAAACCAGTTGCTATAGCTCACTGCTGTAATCCCAGTGCTCAGAAGGTGGAGCTGGGGGGTGGGAGGTATTGGGAATTCAGGATTAAGTCATATGCCTGGGGCCTCACAGTAGGAAAAGATAAGTTTTGAGTTCAGGGATGTCCACCCCTCAAGTGCAGATCCTTCCAGAGCTGTGTGTCTGGTGGAGGCTGGCTAAGGGGACCTAATCGGTTATCGCAGGCCTAGGCCTCCAGGGGAGGCAGCCAGAGCTCTCTTACTGCCTCTCACCTCACCCCAGATCAATACTCTAAGGACACCACCATTCATTGTGTCCAGCTGAGGAAACTGTGGAGGCCTGGGTGTGCCGGGGGCTTCTTCAAAGCCACACAGAGTCAGAGATGAAAAATAATGTCCCAGCCGGGCGGTGGTGGCACACGTCTTTAATCCTAGCACTTGGGAGGCAGAGGCAGGCAGATTTCTGAGTTCGAGGCCAGTCTGGTCTACAGAGTGAGTTCCAGGACAGCCAGGGCTACACAGGGAAACCCTGTCTCAAAAAACCAAAAATAGATAAATAAATAAAATAAAAATAATAAAATAAAATAAATAAAGAAAAATAATGTCCCTAGACTACCCCCTTTGTCCCATGCCACCCTGCAGAACTTGAGTTGGTAGTAGGGCAGAGCTGGGATCCCAGGGTCTGCTCAGCCGGCTCAGCCCGTGTGACATCAGGCCTGCACAGAGGGCACCGGCCTGAGAAGAAAGGTTGTTTTTGCTTGGAAAGAGCCGGCCACGATAAACACAAAAAGTGTCCTGGAGGCTCGGAGCCATTTTTAGAGAGATGATCATTTATGCTGTCTATGCCTACACCTAAGGCCACAAGCTTAGGGACAACAGGAAGCCCCTCCCCATGATGCATTTTTCCCCCAGTGGGACTCAGAAACAAGGGACCGGGCTACCTGACTGAAGTCATCAAGCCCAGGGATGACCTGGCTTTTAAGGAAGGCAGCGGTGTCTAGGACCTCAGATTTTCCCAGGCCTGGTTTACCACAGAGGGACCCGAAATAGCTCCGAGGTTCTGAGCTCACAGAATAGGGAGGGCAGTGGGCAGAGGGCAACACGCAGCGGCAGGGTCATAGTGCCACATGATTGGAAGCCTAGATACTCTGCCCCCAGTTCCCCTGCCCAATGTTGGAGCTCTGAGACAGAGCGATATAGCTTCATAGCCACTGAAGACAATGGCTGAGAAGCCCGACAAATCACAGGGAGGGACATGGGGGCGTTCTATAGTACAGCCTGTGTCCAAGAGATATGAGTCGCACAGCAACCTTCGTGACCACACCTGAGGGGTTCAAATAGGCGTCAGCCAACAGAACGTAATAAATCCGATTGAAATATGGTTCCGCCATCAAAAAGGAAAGCTTGGCCAGGCAGTGGTGGCGCACGCCTTTAATCCCAGCACCCAGGAGGCAGAGGCAGGCGGATTTTTGAGTTCGAGGCCAGCCTGGTCTACAGAGTGAGTTCCAGGACAGCTAGGGCTACACAGAGAAACCCTGTCTCGAAAAAAACAAAACCAAAACCAAACAAACAAACAAAAACAAAAAGGAGAGTTCTGGCCCATGCTACGACATGGATGGATCTTAAAAACGAATTACATGAAAGAAGTCACATGCTAAACACGGGCTCCCACTGCAGTCCAGGCTGGCCTGGAGCTCACTATGTAACTGCGGGTACATCTACATCTGTACTCTTCCTTCCTCTGCCTCCGAAATACTGGGGTTACGGGGATGTGCCACCGCCACCCTGTAGGCACAAGTTTTTTTGCAACCTACTTTTAATAAGGGTTCTTCCTCTACTCTAGCCCACCACCCAGCAGAGATAGAAGAAAAGTTATCAGGACCTATTCAGCGATAGTTCTTTGGGGCAAGCTGCATCATCTTGGGCAGCAGTTCAGTCCCATAGCAAACACCAAATAAGACCCAGCAGCTGCAGACCAGTCCTTTAGGCAAGTGGACACCAGGCATGAACCGGCAGCTGAAGTTCAGTCCTGAAGAAACTGCCAGCCTCACCAACCGGCCGGAGCGGAGGCCACTGAAGTGGTGGCGAGCTGCCACAGGAACCTCATGAGCGGTTCTTGGGGGGAGTTTCTCTCAATGTCCCCAAAACTGCAAGTTGAGCTCAACAACGCTACGTAAGGTGAACCAATACATGCCTGTTGTTAGTGAAGAATAGCGAGGCGGAGCAAACCAATGCTCAGTGCTCGTCTCCCACTGTCTGTGGGGTCATATTTATATGCCTTCATTACAGGTCCTTCCACATGGCTACTATATCCAAACATCCTTTCACCTGTGTGCCTCCGCCAACCATTATTTGACATAACTAACTTTCCAAAGAAACTAGAGACGTTCCCAGCCAGCTTCTTTTTTTGTGATGTTTTTGAGACAGTCCTGCTCTGACGCCCAGGCTGCCTGAGGATCAGGCTGTCCCTGAACCCTTGATGATCTTCTCACCTCTACCTGTGGTCCTCGTGTGTTTCCATGTGTATGTTTCGGTGTATTTACATGTATGTGGTTACACAGTGAGACTCTCTGGTGCTGAGGCTGAGAGCTGCTGGGCAAGGGGACCACCTCACCCTACACCGTCTGTGTGACGGGGGTGGGGTGGGGTGAGGGGTGAGGTAAAGTCGCACAACCCCTCTAGGCCTCATCTCCTTTCCATGGGACTTAGGACGTGTATGGAAAACAGCAAGTTCTCTGGAATACTGGGACAGAAAACACTTTTTGAAGGATCGAACTAACAAGGTGGGGGGTGGGGAAGGGGCACCGCAGAGAGTCTTTCGGAGTCGTGGAAGAGACTGTCAATCTTCACAGAGGGCTATCTGGCAATAACAAACCAGATATCAATGGCTCAGTCAGGACAGTTATTTCTCTTAGGAAAGAAGTCTAGCTGGGCGGTGGTGGTGCACACACCTTTGGTCCCAGCGCTTGGGGGGCAGATGCAGGTGGATCGCTGAGTTCAGGGCCAGCCTGGTCTACAAAACAAGATTGAGAACAACTAGGGCTACATAGAGAAACCATGTATCAAAAACAAAACAAAACAAAACAAAACAAAAAACAAAGAAGAAGCTTGGGGGTGGAAGTCTAGGCTGGTACCTCTGGCCCCTCCTAAGTTCCAACTCTCTCACCCAGCAACATTTAGCCCCGCAACATTTAGTTACCTCATTACCAAGATGGCTGCTGAAGCCACAGCTATGACATCTGAACTCAGGCACCGAATGAAAAAGGGACCACCACCCCCTTACACACACACACACACACACACACACACACACGCACGCACGCACGCACGCACGCACCCACGCACTCACGCACGCATGCATTTAAGGAATTCCAGGATCAGAAGTTTTCTCGTGCCAGGGGCACAGACTTGGGTTGACAACAACTGACTCTCCAACTACCGGGCTATCTAGGGTCAGAGGCGACATGACAAAAGACATGACTGTCCTAAGCCTTCACCTCAGATTAAGGGCAGTGGAACAGTGGGGGAGTGACAATTAGCCCTCTTCCCATAGAAGGAGCTGTGTCTGTTATAGATGCAGATAGGGCTAGGAGTGGCTGGACCCTGCAGGGCTGGGAGCCAGAGGCCAATAGAGAAGAGGGAAGTCGGAGGGGAGGGGCTGCTGTTAAAGGGTACCCTGCCATCCCTGGAGATCTGCTTCCCTCTGAACCACGCACCCAGACCCTAGACTCCGGAGTCCAGCCAAGGCCTCCTGCCTGCTCGGTCCTCAGGGCACAGACTGACGGGCAAGCATGCTCTACACTGCAGGGGAGGCGGAGCCAGCCGCAGAAACCAGGCGTCAAAAAGAAAGCACGGAGGAGTAGAGACAGCGCCTAGGCCCCCTGCAGGGCCCAAAGGACCCGCCCACCCCGCTGAGTCAGTCAGCCCACATGAGGGTCAGTCAGCAAGGAGAAGCCAAAACCTCAGCCACGTCTATTATTTACAGTTTTTCACCAAACAAGAACAACAACAAGCCAATCCCACTCCCACCTCAACCACAGAGCTGTCCCCTGTCCACAGGAGTCACCTCGGGACAGGCCAGGACAGCCGTTGAGTTTTGTCTACAGTCGGCGATGGCGCCTCCGGGAACACAGATGGGCTTCTCTTACCAGGCCTGGTTGCCTCTGGGCCTCCGGGTCCTCCTCAACCCTGTCCCCACATCTTGGACTGGAGACCGTGGTGGGGTGCAGCAAGGATCTAGGAGTGCCCTAGAGGAGCTTCATATACACTCAGAAGCCCAAGGCGACAGTGGCTTTTTTCTCAGTGCTGGACACTTGGGGTTAGGGGCTTCCACTTCCCTGCAGGACCCCCTAGCATATACCGTGGGAAAGCCGGCCTGGGTGAAGTTAAAATCTAATTGGTTCCAGCTCCCAGAGGCCGGGGGAGGGGCCTGCAGATCTTAAGCGGTGTAGAGAATAGAATTACAAGCCCTTACAAGTGCTGTCCCTTAGGCATGGCCTGTGTAAATCAGGCTTCGGTGACTTCCCTGGATGCTTCCCGCTCCCTTCGCCCAGGACGTTCAGAGAAAACAAAACAAAAAACAAACAAATGCAGGAGAAAGAGAACCGGGAAAAGCCGCTTGGAGGGTTTCCTTTTTGGGTGTTTACGTTCAGTTTCTTTTTATTTTCTGTGTGTTTGAGTTTGTGGTGTGAGTATGTGCGTCTCTGGGTGTACCCATGCTGGTAGGCGTGCAAGTGAGTGGTCACGCCTGGGTACCAGAAGTCAGTTTATGGTGTCTGTCATCACATCTCTGCCTTTATGATCGAACCCTCTGACCAAAAGCATCTCAGGGGAGGGAAGGCTTCATCCCACTTTACACTTCCGGGTCACAGACCACCAACGACAAAGATCAGGTCAGGAACCTGAAGCAGAAACCACAAAGGGTTGCTGTTCACTGGCTCATGCATAGCCTTTTTACAGACCACCTGCCTGAGGAATGGCGCCGCCCACAGTGGGCTGGGCTAGCTTTAACAGGTAAGACAAGACAAGCCCTGCCCACCGGCCTGGTCTAGGCCATTCCTCAAAGGCTTCTCCTCTCAGATGGTGGAGGGTGAATTGAGTTAAAAATAAAAGTTAGCCAGGACACTTGTGCATGCATGGGGTCTAAGACTCATGGGACCCATCTGGCTCTGCCCCCACCATCCAGTCAGTCCTGGGTGCATTTACGCGGGTACTTATAAAATATAATGCAGCCGGGAGAGGGGACTTGGCGGGCTCATGCCACAGTGTCTACCTGAGGAGTCATGCCATAAGACAGACGTGGTCTAAGGTTTACTAGGGGGAAAGGGAGGGAAATGTAGACCTGGAGAAGGGATAGAGGCAGATAGAGCCATGAGGGCAGAGAACGTGGGGACAGAGAAGGACAGAAGAAAGGGAGACTGGCTGGGAACAAACACATGGGAACAGAGAAATAGAGGGGGGAGTGGGAAAGGGAGAAGGAGAAGGAGAGGAAGGAGGAAAGAGAGGAGAGAGAGGAGAGAGAGACAGAGACAGAGACTAGGGTAATGAGCAGTCCTTTGTATACACCGCACCTAGCTCACGCCCGCCTGGTTGCTGCTGGCAATAGAGGCAGGTAATGAAGCAAACTGTTGTTAGGTCCTTGTTGCTAGGTGCCTGGGAGGAGCCTAGCAAAATCACTCGTAAACCAACACTGGGGATCTGAGCTCAGGTCCTCTGGCTTGCACAGAGAATACCGTACCATCTCGGATCATCTACCAGTGAATACACGGGATGACAGCCAGCCCGCCAGCCCCAGAGCCCGGACAGGCAGCCCTACCTGAACTCCTCTGGCAAGCTGGCTTTGAGATTTGCAAGAAAGGCTCCACAGGACGTCTTTCTTCCTCCCTGGCTTCTGTCAGCAGCAGCATCACATCTGTGACACTGTTCTGTGTGGTTGACGACCATTTGTTCTGAGGACTGAATAGCAGTCGATCGCGCCATCCTTCCCCCAGCTGGGAGCTATCAAAGCACTGTTAACCACAGACATTTCTCCTCATTCCACACCTTTCTTGGGATATATATCTGTACCTGTATTGTATATCTATCACAAGACATATATATGGATATATTTTTTAAAAATTTTTATTTACACTGGACATGGTGGTACCTTAAATTCTAGCACTTGGGAGACAGAGGCAGGCACATCTCTGTTGAGTTTGTGGCTAGCCTGGCCTACATAGTGAGTTCTGGAATAGCCAGGGCTATATGGCTACATAAAGAAAAGAAATATCTAATTATTTATGAAGGGGATGCGACTAGGGTGTGTGTGTGTGTGTGTGTGTGTGTGTGTGTGTGTGTACATGTGTGAGCTTGAGTTACAGGCACCTGTGAGCAGGGATCAGCACTCAGATTCTCTGTAAGAGCATCAAGTGCGCCTGGCAGTGGTGGCACACGCCTTTAACCCCAGCACTTGGGAGGCAGAGGCAGGCTGATTTCTGAGTTCGAGGCCAGCCTGGTCTACAGAATGAGTTCCAGGACAGCCAGGGGCTACACAGAGAAACCCTGTCTCGAAAAAACAAAAACAACAAAAATATGAAACCTCTTGCCTTCTGCCTTACTTTCCACTGACCCTGGGGCTCACCTGTGTGGTTGAGCTGGCTGGCCAGTAAAGGCATCCTGCTGTCAAACCCGAGGACATGAATTCAATGTCCCAGGATCTACTTGGTGGATGGTGAGAACAAGCTGCCCTGGGTCTTCCAAATGCGCACCATGGCCTGCCCCTTCCCCAAAGGAATATAACAAGCTATTA
>NW_022196909.1:47355994-47364116 GCF_008632895.1 Mastomys coucha | reverse complement strand
AAAGAAAGATAAGGAAAACATGGCTGTCGTCCCAGGGTTTGGGGGTTTGAGGCAGGAGGATCTATGCTTTAAGCTTACTTCTGCTACCTGGTGAGTTAGAGGCCAGCCTGAGCTACATAAGATCCTGTCTCAGAAAAACTAAAAACCCCAAACAAAGCCCACAAAGCACACGTGAGGCTCATTCAATCGACACAGCCATATCAGGATAATGCTCTGCGCTCTCTCCTGATCCCCGTCTGTCTCCCTTCACTTACAGAGACAACACAAATCTCTCAGTTGCCTGTTGACCAGCAGGCACCCACTCCGTAAAACCAAAACACACCTGCGGTCAACTCGGGATCCCAATGCCAGAAATAAACCAACCTCTCATAAAGATGGCATGGGAGAGCCCTCCTGTGAGGAGGCTGACCGGCGGCAGGAAAATGCCCGCTGAGCTCATCCCCCGACCTAGGTAAACAGTGAGGTAAACAGTGACGTTGGCCCCCAGGAGCCAGGCATCCTTAGCTCTGCTGGGGCTCCGAGTTCCCAGAGAACAGCTATTTAAAGCCAAGTCGTGTCATTTCCACCCACAGAGGCTGTCCCCGCTGTGTATCTGGATTCGCTTCAGCCACCGTGTTCTGGCAGGCTCCGGTGGTCTGGCTGCCCAGGGTCAAGACCAAGGGGCTCCCAGCCAACCTGTCACGGCTCCACTGGAGGAGGGCTAACCTTGGCCTTTCCAGGTCCCTCCTCTTCCTTCTTTCTGCTCAGGTAGCAGGAGCTGAATGGCCTCTAAGACCCTCGGCAGAAGCCTGCTGCCCACACAGAGAGCTTGGGCTGCCCATGCTAGAGTTCAGGATTGGGAGGGAGCGGGGCAGATAAGATGTTCTCCCCGCTGTGTGACCAACATTAGGCTGTTGATTTTGCAGCTTTGGGCTCCCATTTTCTTTTTCTTTCTTCCTTCCTTCCTTCCTTTCTTTCTTTCTTTCTTTCTTTCTTTCTTTCTTCCCCTTTCTTCCTTCCTTCCTTCCTTTCTTTCTTTCTTTCTTTCTTTCTTTTCTTCCCTTTCTTCCTTCCTTCCTTCCTTCCTTTCTTCCTTCCTTCCTTCCTTCCTTCCTTTCTTTCTTTCTTTCTTTCTTCTTTTGTTTTTCAAGACAAGGTTTCTCTGTGTAGCCCTGGCTGTCCCAGAACTCACTCTGTAGACCAGGCTGGCCTCAAACTCAGAAATCCACCTGCCTCTGCCTCCCAAGTGCTGGGATTAAAGGTGTGTGCCACCACTGCCCAGCTGGGCTCCCATTTTCTTACCTGGGCAATAAAATGGTGTTCACCTTGCCCGTTTCTGGGGTGGTCAAAAAAGATCAGAAGCAGTCTTTGGAGCCAGTATTGGAGAAAAAGCCCATGAGAAACCCAGGTCCAGGGGCTGCAGGCCCAGCCACTCGATGGGTAAGAATCCTGGCGTGGATGCACAAGACCTCAGAGGCTGTGAAAGATGAACCAGGTGGGCTGCCTAGAAAATGTCTGGTTCAATGAGGGACCCTGCCTGGAGACATCAAGGCAGGAAATGAGAGGCAGACACCCAGCATCCCACAATGGCCACTGCCTCTAAGCAGGCGTGTGCACACACACCCTCACACTCAAGCTTGCCACGTGCCCGTGTGCAATTTAAACAGAAATCCAGATATTACCTTTGATAACCCATCTTGGCTTTCCAGTTAGCACACCAGAGAATAGGAAGCCGCCGATTGAGGTGGGAGGGCCCAGCCACCTTCCCAGACAGGTAGCTCAGGGGTTCTAAGGCTCACCTGGCAGTGAGCCTGAGAGCAAGCCTTCCCGCGTGGCCCCTGCTTCCCTCAGAGATGGACCTGTGACCCGGAAGTAGAAGCCAGACAAACCCTTTACTCCCCAAGTTGCTCGGGGTCATGGCGGCCGTCACAGCAACAGAAATCAAACTGGGACATGACCTCTGAGGCCTTCTCCTCTCTCCTCTAGGTGACATCATTGCCGAGAAATGGGGCTCTGGGCTCTAGGACTCAGCCTGAGCTTTGAGCACTGTTGCCAGGGACCTGAGGCTAGGACGTCCTCATGTCCAGTTGTCTTTGATCTGACAGCTCTGTTGAACCGGTTGTTTCTGAAGCCTAGGGGTCAGGGAACGAAAGCTTTGGGAATGTGGCCAACTGAGGCTGTCTGTCCTGCAGGTGTCTGGAACTCTGGGCTGCATAGCTCCGATGTTACCTGGGCCAAGGGAAGAAGGAAGGATTTGAAGATTATGGGTTTTTTTTTTTTTTGGTGGATCTGTGTTTCCCTAAGCTGCATTTCCTTATGTCACAGAGAGCACAGGGAGTTGTCACGGTTTGGGTTTATAAATTGATAATCCGGGGCCAGGGAGACGGCTTGGCATACGGGCACTCGAGAGAACGCTGGATGACCTGAGTTTGAACCCTGGAGGAAGGAAGAGCCACTCTCTGACCTCCACATGTGCATCATGACACCTGTCTACCTGTGCATGTGATAAATGAAGTGATATTAAAGTAAAACGGGGCTGGAGAGATGGCTCAGCGGTTAAGAGCACCGACTGCTCTTCCGAAGGTCCTGAGTTCAAATCCCAGCAACCACATGGTGGCTCACAACTACCTTTAATGAGATCTGACACCCTCTTCTGGTGCATCTGAAGACAGCTACAGAGTACTTATATATAACAATAAATAAATCTTTGGACTGGAGCGAATGGGGCCCTGAGTTCAATTCCCAGCAACCACACGATGACTCACAACCATCTGTACAGCTACAGTGTACTCACATACATAAAATGAATAAATAAATCTTTTTTTTTTAATTAAAAAATCTAAAGTAAAACGGGCTGGCCACACACATAAGGCATGCATCAGTCAGAACTTCCCTATCAGGTCCGAGTAACAAACACTCCCCGAGGCTCAACACATGCTTTTCCCCTGAACTTGCTGCTTCTTCAGGGCATCTGTGGATGAGCCGGGGCCCTGCCCACTGGAGTTGTCCACTGAGATGCAGCAGCTCAGTCGCTAGAGAGCCAGTCCACAAGACAAAACTGTAGGTTCCATCCGCAGCACTGCACACGCCCTATAACAAGTTTAGGGTCAACCTGGGCTACTTGATTGTCTGATAGATAGATAGATAGATAGATAGATAGATAGATAGATAGATTTGGACACTGACTGGCAGGTATGATTCAGTGGTAGAGTGATGAGGCATGAGACCCAGGTTCGAGTCCCACCACTAATAAACATCCCCAAGGAGGCATGATGTACCACCTCATATCCCATCAGTAAGTCACCGTGCATTTCATCACCGAGCTTCATCCTGGGACATCTCCCCCAAGGGTAAAATAAAATGGAGCCAATCAGTCCATCCCTCAAACATGTATACAAAACCCTGTCTACACAACGCACACACTAGACCCTGAGGACAGTCAGAAGGGACAGGCCTCGGCCCCCATCCTCCCTCACCCAGGGAACTTCAGTATAGCACAAGGGACATAAAAAAGCAGATGGCGGGGCTGGAGAGATGGCTCAGCGGGGAAGAGCACCGACTGCTCTTAGGAAGGTCATGAGTTCAAATCCCAGCAACCACATGATGGCTCACAACCACCCATAATGAGATCTGACGCCCTCTTCTGGTGTGTCTGAAGACAGCTACAGTGTACTTACATATAATAAATAAATAAATCTTTAAAAAAAAAAAAAGCAGATGGCAGTCCCTCCACTCTGCTGGTATAGGAGTGTACACCTACAGTCTTAGTGCTCAGGAGGCTGAGGCAGGAGGATGGCTAGCCTGAGCTGTAAAAGAAAAGACATCACACCTTTCTGCTATTCATAGGGTCCCTCCCTCTCTCCCTCCCTCCCTCCCTCCTTCTCTCTCCCTCTCTCCCTCTCTCTTTTTCTCTCTCTTTCTCTCCCCCCTTTCTTTTTCAGGAGTGGCTCAAGAATACTTTAAAGACTCTGTCAAGCTCTTACGGAAACTCTTCATTTCTCACAGGTATACATGGTGGCGACAGAGATGCAGGGGTGGCTGAGCAGTTAAGAGCACCTGAAGGGGGCTGGCGAGATGGCTCAGTGGTTAAGAGCACCAACTGTTCTACTGAAGGTCCTGAATTCAAATCCCAGTAACCACATGGTGGCTCACAACCATCCGTAACGAGATCTGACACCCTTTTCTGGAGTGTCTGAAGACAGCTACAGTGTACTTATATGTAATAAATAAATAAATCTTTAAAAAAAACAAAAGCATCTGAAGTCCCAAGTTCAGTTCCCAGCGCCAACACAGGGTGGCTCCTAACTGTCTATAGCTACCAGCTCCACGAGATCTGATGCCTTTAGCCTCCATGGGCACCTGTACTCACGTGCACACACCTAAAGCGCACACACACGCACACACACAGGATAGATAGATAGATAGATAGATAGATAGATAGATAGATAGATAGATAGTAGATAGGAAGGAAGAGCTAGAGAGGTGACTCAGTGGTTAAGTGCTTTTGCAAAGGACCCAGGTAAAGTTCCCAGAACCCATATGACAGCTAATAACTATGCATAACTCCAATTCCAAGGGATATAATATAATGCCCCTTTCTGGCCTCCTTAGGCATTGTACACACACACACACACACACACACACACACACTTACACAGTACAGGCAAATACTCATACACATAAAAAAAATAATCGTTTTAAAAATAAAATAAAATTTTTAAAGAAAGGAAGATTGTGACCCACACAGGGCAGGGAAGCCCTCCGTTCCATCTCTACCTGATGATGCGCTTGGGGTTTGGAAGGGATGGTCTCTTGAGAGTTACCTGGCCTTAGGCAAATATGCTTGGGTCTGGAGACTCTCCATCATCCAAGGGCACGGGAGCCAGCCAGGCGCTGCAAAGCTTCTCGTCCCAAAATATCTCGCTGGCCCAAGAAACCAGCGTGAGTCACCCTCCCTGGTCTAAAACATCCATCAGGTAGTCCTCTGAATAGTCATATTAAAATTCACACTAATGGCTGGAAGACTGACCTTTGAGGTGTGTGGGGAGCAAGACAGGCCTCCACAGGGGATGCCCCGCAGCTCCCACAGAGGGCAGAGGGCTGCTTGGCTCAACTAGAAACAGGCAGAGCCGCAGCCCAGTACCCACTTCTCCTCCCTCCTGCCCCCCAGCTGTCAAGTGAGTAATTCTGTTAACGGTGTCTGGGCTGCCACACCGCAGGAGCCCCTTGGGGAGGCTGTGGACTTTTGTGGATGCTAAGACGGAGTTTGGAGAGGGGCCCAACATGGGAAGGGGAACCCTTAAATCTGTGGTCACCAAGGATGCGGGACACTAATGACTAGCACAATAGGAACCCTGAAGAACATAAAGGACAGCTGGAGCTGGAGAGATGGCTGTGTGGTTAGGGCACTCCTCATTATGCACATGTACAGACAGACATGCATGTGCATGTAAATAAATAGTAATAAAAACTA
Organism: Mastomys coucha; assembly: GCF_008632895.1. Classification (NCBI taxonomy): domain Eukaryota; kingdom Metazoa; phylum Chordata; class Mammalia; order Rodentia; family Muridae; genus Mastomys; species Mastomys coucha. The sequence continues at coordinate 47,358,664 of NW_022196909.1, read as the reverse complement.
TTTTTAAAAGGATATTCTAGCCCAGAGGTAGTGGCACATGCCTTTAATCCCAGCACTTGGGAGGCAGAGGCAGGCGGATTTCTGAGTTTGAGGCCAGCCTGGTCTACAGAGTAAGTTCCAGGACAGCCAGGGCTACACAGAGAAACCCTGTCTTGAAAAAACAAAACAAACAAAAAGGATATGCTAGTCCCCCCACGCCCGCCACACACACATCTACACAGCTCAGACACTAAGGCCATCTTTTTCTTTCTTGTATCCTATCCTCCCTGCCCCCCTACCTCCCTCCTCTTCCCTTCTCTCCCCCTGCCCCCTATTTAATCAGGGAGATAACCCTTTTAACTCACTTAAGTAGCCCGGGCTGGTCTAGAACTCACAATTGACCTGCATCAGCTTCCCAAACGCTGGGATCGCAGATATGCACCACTATACATAACTCTGTGGACTTTTCTTTCTTAAATGTTTTTCTTTCTTTGTTTTATGTGCATGTGCATCTTGCCGGCAGGCATATCTGTGCACCGTGCAGAAGAGGGCATTGGATGCCGTGGGGCTGGAGTGACAGATGGTTGTGAGCCACCACATGGGTGTTGGAGTCGAACCCAGAACCTCCGGAAGAGCAGTCGGTGATCTTAACCACTGAGCCATCTCTCCAGCCCCTAGAGTGTTCTGATGTAGCCTCACTGAGAGTGATGTGGGCAAGCCAGAAAGCAGCCAGTTTAGCCTCAGCCCGAGGAAGAACATTCCCATAGTCAGAGCTATGTGGAGACAGGCTGGAGACACAGGCTCAGTGGTTAAGAGAGCTTGAGGCTCTCACAGAGGGCTTGGACTCTGTTCCCAACACCTGCATCAGGTGGCTTACACACACATGTAATTCCAACCCCAGGTTATCTGGCGCCCTCTCCTGGCCTTGCTGGGCACTTGCATTTATGTGATGCATATAAATTCAGTCAGGCACCCCCCCACCCGCCCCAAAAAGAAAGGGAGTCACTCTTAGGAGAAAATAATCAAGAGGCAGTTGCATTTGGGAGGTGGAGACAGAAGGATTAAGAGTTCAAGGCCAGGCTGGGCGGTGGTGGCACACGCCTTTAATCTCAGCACTTGGGAGGCAGAGGCAAGCAGATTTCTGAGTTCGAGGCCAGCCTGGTCTACAGAGTGAGTTCCAGGACAGCCAGGGCTACACAGAGGCACTCTGTCTCAGAAAAACAAACAAACAAAAAGAGTTCAAGGCCACATGCTGGAGCTGTGGCTCAGTGGTTAAGAGAACTGACTGTGGATACAAAGAACCCCGGTTCAAATCCCAGCTACTGTCTGGGATTTGAAGCTGTCTGAACTGTCATTGGGCTGGAGAGATGGCTCAGCGGTTAAGAGCACTGACTGCTCTTCCAGAGGTCCTGAGTTCAAATCCCAGCAACCACATGGTGGCTCATAACCATCCATAATGAGATCTGATGCCCTCTTCTGGTGTGTCTGAAGATAGCTACGGTATACTTACATATAATTATAAATAAATCTTTAAAAAAAAAAAGAGTTCAAGGCCAGCTTCAGAGACAAGAGAGAGCAAGCCTGTGTTATATGAGACCCTGTCTTTGAAAAGGGTGTGTGTGTGTGTGTGTGTGTGTGTGTGTGTGTGTGTGTGTGTGGTAAGATTTCTCCCCACCCTAAATGTGCTGTAACCACCAGGCACAGAGCCCTAAGAACCCCTTTTACCCTTCCCTTCGCCCCTCCAAGGCCTGGGTCCCCCTTAGGGCAGTGTGCACTGGAGAAAGACGGGAAAACCCACAAAAATCTTCCAAATAAGATAAATATGCGGTGCAGACAAAAGCCGTGCTGGGTGGGACGAGAGGTTTCCGCTGCTCCCCGATGGGGCGGACTCGTCAAAAGTGGCTTGTGGCTGCTGAAAAATGCGTCATCTCCTGCTCTCGACAAGGACTCGCTGTCTCAACTACCCCCCTAAAAAAACAAACAAACAAAAAAGGGACTAAGCTTGTGGGGTACCCACGGTAAGGGAAATGGGGATCTGTCGCTGGCCTCCGGGTCACTCTTGATGTCTTACTTGCTTCCAGTGGGACAGCCAGGGCATCTTGGAACAGGGCTGCCCTGCTGGGGATGTTGTGGGAGCTGTTTTAAATTGTTGGCTTATTGAAGTCACTAACTTCCCGGTGGGTGGCAAGTGTCCAGTGTGAGGCTGGCGTGGGGTGCCAGCCCTCTGAAGGCTTGCGTCCTCAGAGAGGGTGAGGGGTTAGGGTACAGCGGGTTTTTTTTTTCCCTGGGAATATGCCTCTGGGGGAACGGGTGGTGCTGGGGGTAAAGACAACACTCTCCCCAGCACCCCTGGACCCCACCCCCCCAACCCCCGGGCCCTCAGCCTCTGGAGTTCACAGCGCTCTGCTCCAGTTCCACGCTTGTTAATGGCCATTGTTCTGGGGAGAAAGACGGAGATGTTTTCGGTTTTGAGTGCATTGTCAGTGGCCTTTCCCTGGGCCAAGGGATGGGAGGCCTCCCTCCGCAGTGTGGCCGCAGGCGAGCAGAGGTGGCGCTTGGCCTGGACTAGAGGACAGGGGACTCTGTGTTTGTGCTGGTCCAGCCTGGGACAGCCCCCACGAATCCCAGAGAGGCCAGTACTACAAGACGGTGCCCCGCCCACAGCAGAAAGAAGGCTGGCACCCCCTGCCC
>NW_022196909.1:47350230-47355949 GCF_008632895.1 Mastomys coucha | reverse complement strand
CCCTCCCTGCCCCTGCCCCTGCCCCTAACTGACCAACCCTGACCAACCCTGCCCCAGCAACTTTGGTATGCTTCAGCGTTGAATCTTCTCTCTCTGTGGCAGACTGAACAACTTCCTCTCTCTGGGCCTCAGTTTCCTCATTTGTAAAATTAAAAGGGTGCATGCCTTTAAACCCAGCACCCAGGAAGCTGAGGCTAGCCTGGTCTACACAGTGACTTCAAGGCCAGTTTAGACCCTGTGGAGCCCTGAAGCAGTCACAGCACCTCAGTAGGGGAGGGTGCCTCCTCTTCTTACATGTGGAAATCCCTCCCCCTTTTTTAGACCAATTCTAGCGTAGCCCAGGCTAGCCTCAAACTCACTATGTAGCTGAGGATGGCCTTGAACTTCTGATCTTCCACCTCCACCGCATGGCCCACCAGGGATGGAACCAAGGATCTCATGGATGCTAGACACACCCTAACTCGGGAGCCATGGGGATAGCAGCAGAGTGCATTCTTGAGGCAAGAGAACGTTCCTGTAGTTTCTCAAACAGGCAATTCTTTACCGTTTATTTTTTGGCCATCACGTGATGGGTGACAGGTACTTCCCTGTGGAGGTCATTCCTGAGGAATGACCAGAGAATGACAGTCTCCCTGGGGCTGGAGAGATGGCTCAGCAGTTGAGAGCGTGGCTGCTCTTACAGAGGACCTGGTTTTGGTCCCCAAAATCCACATGGAGGCTCACAACTGTCTATAATTCCAGTTCCAGGGGAATCCAATGCCCTCTTCTGACCCTGCAGGTACCAGGCACACACGTGGCACACATACATTCAGGCAGGCAAATCTCTGCATGTAAAAAATACACATAAAATAAACCTGAAAGAAAGCACGGAATATTTCTACTTTCTACCCACGAGGAAACATTTTTCTGTCAAGCACCGTGTAGTGAATGTCCGGGGCGTGTAGGCTGCACGGGCTCTGCTATAACTAGACCCCGTGGACTACTCTCTGACAAAGACAGCAGATAGAAAAATGCAAATAAATGGGCATGCTTCACCTTGGAAAGCTTTATTCTTTCCAAGGGGAACAGGAGTGGGCCTAGGTTTTCTGGAAGGCACGGATCAGTCACTGAGTTAAGTTAAAAAGGGTGGCCTGGGTGATAGTTAATTGGTTAACCCTAAGGGTCTGGGGAGATCGCTGTGGGCAAGCTAAACAGCTTGGGGTGCGGCCTGCTCACCGGGGCTCATCCCTTGGGATTCACATTTTAAAAACCTCAATACTGGGGCTGGCGAGATGGCTCAGCGGGTAAGAGCACTGACCCCTTCTCTCTCTCTCTCTCTGACTGCTCTCTTCTGAAGGTCCTGAGTTCAATTCCCAGCAACCACATAGTGCTTCACAACCACCCATAATGATATCTGAAGCCCTCTTCTGGTGCGTCTGAAGACAGCTACAGTGAATTATGCCGGGCTGGAGTGAATGGGGCCGGCAGAGGTCCTGAGTTCAATTCCCAGCAGCCACACACATGATGGCTCACGGCCATCTGTACAGCTACAGTGTACTCATACACGTAAAATAAATAAATAAAATAAATCTTTTTTAAAAAAAAAACTTGATTCTGTATGTGTGATGGCAATCCTCTTTAACCTCAGCATGCGAGAGGCACAGACGGAGGCAGGGGAATCCCTGTGAGTTGGAGACCAGCCTGCTCTACACAGTGAGTTCTAAACCATCCAGGGCTACCTGGAGAGACCCTGTCTCAAAAACAACCAAACCAAACCAAAGAACCCTCAAACAGCAACAACAGCGCAACAAACAGCGCAACAAACAAAAGGGAGTGTGAACCCTGGAGCAGCCTTGAGTCCCAGACGCAACGGTTCTAGGCTCGGAGGCAGAGGTCCGAGTAAGGGTGGGGGGTGGGGAGAGTGGCAAGTCCGGCAGGCTGAGGTGAGGTGGGGGGGATTTGAACACTTGGCAGCAACCTTACTGAGATTCACTCTTAGAACAGAAGTCTAAGGTGATGCGCCCCCTGCCCAATACCCTGCAGGTGGCTTTTTCTTTTTTTTTCTTTCTTTCTTTTTTCTTTTTCTTCTTTTTTTTGGTTTTTTGAGACAGGGTTTCTCTGTGTAGCCCTGGCTGTCCTGGAACTTACTCTGTAGACCAGGCTGGCCTCGAACTGCAGGTGACATTTCCCCATATAAGCATGTTTCCCAGACAGGCTGTCTCAAAGACAAGCAAGCCTGTGGGTTTCCAGAGATTTCCCATAAGTGAGTTTATATTTCCAGGTGGCTACGGATACTCAATTCTTCTCATGATTTTAATGTTCACTTTTCTTTTCTTGTTAAAAACTATGTGTGTGCCAGGCAGTGGTGGCACACACCTCTAATCCCAGCACTTGGGAGGCAGAGGCAGGTGGATTTCTGAGTTCGAGGCCAGCTGGTCTACAAAGTGAGTTCCAGGACAGCCAGGGCTGCACAGAGAAACCCTGTCTCCAAACAAACAAACAAACAACAAAAAACATAAACAGAACCAAAAGGTATGTGTGTGTGATATCTAAGTGTAAGGGTAGGTATGCACCACGTCATAGTGTTATGTGGAGGTCAGAGGTCAACTTTTGGGAGTTGGTTCTCCCCTGCCACCCTGCTGAGGTGGGATATCTCATACCACAGACCCAAGCTGGCCATCCTGTGTGCTTATCAAGTCTGCCTCTAAGTCACCTTGCTGTTGGGGTGTTGGGGTGATGCGGGTGTGCATCACAGTCTGTTTCCAAGACAGGGACTCTCCGTGTAGCCCAGGCTGCCCTGAAACTCACTCTGTAGAGCAGGCTGTCCTGGGACTCACTGTGTAGATCAGGCTGGCCTCCAATTCAGAGACCCACCTACCTCTACATCCCGAGTTCTGGGATTAAAGGTGAGTGCCACCATATCCAAGGCAACCATCCTTTTATGTGCAGTCCAGAATTTAGCTCAGGCTAGCAGGTATTTTAGCTCCTCCCATCTACCTCTGAGTCCCTAGAGATTGATAGTTTTTTTTTTTTTAAGATTTATTTATTTATTATATGTAAGTACACTGTAGCTGTCTTCAGACACCCCAGAAGAGGGCATCAAATCTCATTACGGATGGTTGCGAGCCACCATGCGGTTGCTGGGATTTGAACTCAGGACCTTCGGAAGAACAGCCGGTGCTCTTAACCACTGAGCCATCTCTCCAGCCCAGAGTAATAGCTTTTAATTAAAAAAATGTTATAACATTTATTTATTTGTGTGTGAGAGAGACAGAGACGGATTACAGAGCATGTATTATTAACGGTATTTTTAGACCTCTCCTGCCATCTTATTTTACGATTTCCCCTTTTCTGTGCTTTTTCTGCTTTTGTGAGACTGGTTCATTTTTCTCTGATATTTCCTTTCCCATCTGTTTTGTTGTGAGACTGGGTATTGTGTCACCCTGACTAGCCCTAAACTGGATATGTAGCCTGTGGAAGGTAGATCTGGCTTTCCTTCCAGCCCCGTGCTCCCAGAAATAAGACTCAGACTCAAAATATATTTACCAATGCTTGGGTCATAGAGCCAGGCTCCGCTCTGACCGGATCATTACTAAACCCACTTATTTTAAGCTACATTCTGCATTGTGGCTGGTTACCTGTGCTCAGGTACCATGTGTCCGTCTTGTCACGTTTTCCTGGGCAAATCTCCAGAGCCTGGTTCTACCCCAGAATTCTTTCTACTTCCCAGATGTTCCACCTCCTGCTTCCTGCTTAAGCCATAGGTCATCAGATGTATTATTGACAGGTGCTGCAACCATACAAACATAAGATATTCCCTCTACAGTAGCCAAGGATAACTCTGACTTCCTACCTCCATTCCCCAAATCCTGGGGCAACAGGCATGCATCACCAAGCTTGGTTTGTACTGGGGATGAACGGAGGGCTTTGTGCATGCTGGGAATGGACACAGGGCTTTGTGCATGCTGGGTCAGCTTTACCAACCGACCTTCATCCCCAGCTCAAGTTTGTTTTCTCATCCACATTGTCTTTCAGTCACCCTTAAATTAAATATATATAATTTTTCTTTTATGTAAATGCTTTGCCTGCATATATGTATGTGCATCGTGTGTGTCCGGTACTGAGGAGACCGGAAGAGGGCATAGCATCCCCTGGAACCAGGGTTACAGAAAGTTATGACACCATATAGGCGCTGGGACTTGGACACAGATTTCCCTAGAAGAGCAGCCAGTGTTGGAACCACTGAGCCATCTTACAGGGCCTGATTGCCCTTAAACTTGAATCCTTATATATGCAATGTGCAGGGATATATTTATTTGTTTTAGTTTCTATTTTTGTGACAGCATCTCGACAGGTCATCCAGTCATGCCTTTCCTGCCTCGGCCTCCTGAGTGCCGGCAACCACAGCCTATTTGGATTCCCCATTCCTTATCTGTGGGAAGCCAATCTGAATCTTTGTTAGCATACACCCACCCACTTGCTGCCCCTGAAGCTGAGGTCATCCTGAGCCTGGCTCTGAAGTAACCAGTTTTTAAATCAGCCCTAGTTCTCTAGTTGTGGGTTGCAACCTCTTTGGGTAGTCCACCGGCCTTTTCACGGGGGTCGCATATCAGATATCCTGAGGATCACATATTTACATTAAGGCTCACAACAGTAGCAAAATTACAGACAACGAAAATAATCTTATGGTTGGGGCAGGGGTGGGGGTGGGGGTGGGGAGGACTTACCACAGCACGAGGAACAGCAAGAGTCCCAGCATTAGGAAGGTTGATACAACTGATTCAAATGTATACATTGTGTCTTGTCACGCTGAGACTTCACTGAGCAGGCTGGGTTCCCCGCCCTTGGCAGTTTCGGTAGCTCATGGCTTCCTCTTCCTTGAACTCACTGTTACCCTGGTAAACACCTTCTCTAGAGGGTGGGAAGCATTTCAGCCCAGAAGCCCTGACTGTCTTTCCCTCCCATCCAAAGACTTGGGAGAGAACTTGTCTCTTACATCATGGATGATATTGCTTCGAATTATTTTATCAGAGACTCTCCCTTTTGTGTTTGTTATGGGAGCACCCAGATCTTTGTTTTTTGTTCTCAGTTTCTACTATAATGGGCATGGCCAATCCAAGGATTCATCTCTTTCTTTCTTTACAAAGATGGCCAACCTGGGACTGAGTATTCATCCGCCCTTGACTTGTGGGCGTCACCTCATTCAAACCAGCGCAGATGTCCCATCTTTTCTCAGCTTTGCTCTTACCCTGACGCTGTGCTGCAGGGGACCCTGACCCTCCTAGGAAGCAACGTGTTGAACTTACCTCCAATCACAGGTTGGGAAGGACCGTGAACTCCTCCCTGACCACCCCGATTCAACAGCCCAGTGCTTGGATTTTAGGGCTATCATCAAAGTTCACAAGGCTCTGGGGATGTCACTCGGTAGGGATGCATGCAGCCAGACAAGCTGAGCCACATCCGTCCCCACAACAGGAGCTTTTCGGTCAGTTTGCAGAGTCAAGGGGGAGAGTGAGTCATGCTATCTGCTTTAGTCAAACAAACTTTCACACTGAGTTAGTAACAACAGTCATGTAAGACAACCATGGTTGAGCCGGGCGGTGGTGGCACACGCCTTTAATCCCAGCACTTGGGAGGCAGGGGCAGGCAGATTTCTGAGTTCCAGGCTAGCCTGGTCTACAGAGTGAGTTCCAGGACAGCCAGAGCTACACAGAGAAACCCTGTCTCGACAAACCAAAAA
>NW_022196909.1:47343099-47350219 GCF_008632895.1 Mastomys coucha | reverse complement strand
CCCTGGGGGCTTCACATACACACCTCAGCCTGTCAATCAGCGCACTCAGATGGGTAGAAGGAACTCAGTGGCCACGATTTCAGGCTAGTTTGTGGCCGAGGCCCAAATGTCTAAGATCTCCAACAGCCAAGTCGGTGTCTCTCTCAGTGGGAGCTGAAGACAGGAGGGTCAAGAAGTCAGGGGCAACCTTGGCTGCTGCATAGCAAGTTTTAGGCTAACCTGGGTTACAGGACACCCTGTCTTGGAAAAAAATAAAAACAAAAAGAACAAAAGAAGAAAGAGGGAACTTGAAGGCCACTGAAGGAGAACACAGGCATCATGGGGGATATTCATCAAATTCGACTGAAGGGAGAGGAGATACACCACAGGCTTCCATGCCTCCCACGCATCAACTGCACAAACCCCAGAGATCAATATGGGCCAAAAATCTCCCCCACCTAGAGATTTAAAAAAAAAAAAGAAAAAAAACCAACAACCCCAAACCTTCCATTGTCATCCCACCAAGGGGCCCCAGTAGCTCCGGGTGGTTACAGTTGCTAATTATTATTATTGTTACCGCTGTAGAAAGAATACATTCATTGTCTCTAGCGCTCAGAATGTGGCCCAGGCATGACCTCGTTTCTCCCCTGAACAGGGCAGGTATGCAACTGTTCTCCAAAGGAGGCCACAGAGAGGTCTGCTGAGGTCTGAGCCTTGGGCTAGGCCACACAGGGAGAGGAAGAGAAGATGGAGGCCGGCCCTGCCCCTCTGGGCTCCTTCTCTGTCGCCTTGGTCTACTGATTTCCTCTGTGGTCACGGAGCAGGTTAGATGGATCCTAGACTGACTAAGGTGATCAGCGTAAGGTGCGGAGAGACAGTGGGGCGTGGTGAACAGGTACTGTGTGGCTGCGGTGCTGGCGCTCGGAACCCCACTCCAAGTACCTTCTCTTCCCTGCTCTGAGCTTTCCCCTGGGTGACTGCCACAATCCCAACTCCCTCCCCAAGAAGCCTTTCTTTCTCTGAGTGTACTGTACAGGCATGTGGAGGTCAGAGGTACAGGGGTTTCTCTGTGTAGCCCTGGTTGTCCTGGAACTTGATTTGTAAACCAGGCTGGCTTTGAACTCACCAAGATCGGCCTGCCTCTGCCTTTGCCTCCTGAGGGCAGGGATTAAAGGTGCGCACCACCATCTGGCTGTTGTTATGTTTAACATAGGTTCTGGGGAATTAAACTCTGGACCTTATGCTCATCATACTTGGCCTGCCCCCTTTCTCTCTCGCCCCTACCCTCTTCCCCCTCCCTCTTTATGGTTTTTTTTTTTTTTTTTTTTGAAACACTCTGATGTAGCTAAGGCTGAGTCAGAACTCACAGAGTAGCCAAGGCTAGCCTAGCCTCCCAAGCGTTAGGATGATGACAGGTGCCACCTTCAGCTTTCCTTCCAAGCCCCAAGGGCCCTTCGGAGTTTTTGCCACAACGCAAAGAAGGTGGGGCTGTCCGAGCCGAGGAGGCATCTCTCGCACCGGCGGCGCAGCACCACCCCTGTCTGACCTCCCAGCGGGTTGTACACATGCTGAGGACACAGGTCCTGAGGGAGGGTTGTGTTCTGTGCTCCCAGCATCCCTCTCTGTCAGGAGGAAAGCAGGTATTTTCTTAGGAGTCCGGTTGGCCGAACAGAGGGCGAAGGTGGGAAGGGAGTGGCCTTTTGTATCCTAATTATGCATTCTTAATCTTCACTAGGGGTGAACATGTAATGGGATTTTACAGAACACTACAGAAAATGTCACTTGGGAAAACAGACACTAGGGGCAAAGGTTTGTATGTGATTGGGGCGGGGGTATGTGCCAACTTACATACATATGTAAACGACTCACAAGGGTCGATATATATATATATATATATTTTTTTTTTTCCGAGACAGGGTTTCTCTGTGTAGCCCTGGCTGTCCTGGAACTCACTCTGTAGACCAGGCTGGCCTCGAACTCAGAAATCCACCTGCCTCTGCCTCTGGAATGCTAGCTCATTGGGTAAAGGACTTGCCATTAAGCTTGATTCCTGAAAGCTGTTCTCTGAATTCACACACCCACTCTGCACACCCACCCATCATCCATACACTGTGCACACACCCACCATTTACACACCCACTGTGCACACACCATTCACACGTAGTGCATACACTGTCCACACACCTAGTGCGCACACACCCACATGTAGACATTCATTGTACACACACCACCCCACACACTGTGCACATACCTACTGTGCACACACCCACTGTGCGCACCCACTGTGCACACACCCACTGTGCGCACACCCACTGTGCACACTCACCATCCACACACAGTGCACACACTGTGCACACACCCACTGTGTACACACCCACTGTGCACACACTCACCATCCACTTGCAGTGTACACACTGTCCACACACCCAGTGCGCACACACACACGGTGTAGACACTCATCATGCACACACTCACCACCCCACACACTGTGCACACACCTACTGTGCACACACCCACTGTGCACACCCACTGTGCACACTCACCATCCACACATAGAGCACTCACTGTCCACACATTCAGTGTGCACACACACCCACTGTGCATACACTCACCATCCACATGCAGTGCACACACTGTCCACACACCCAGTGTGTACACACTCATCGTGCACACACCCCACCACACACACTGTGCACATACCTACTGTGCACACACCCACTGTGCACACTCACCATCCACACACAGTGCACACACTGTCCACACACTCACTGTGTACACACCCACTGTGCACACTCACCATCCACACACAGTGCACACACAAACTACACACCGTGTACACATCCACTGTGCACACACTCACCATCCATACAGTGCACACACTGTGCACACATCCACTGTGCACACACCCACTGTGCACACTCACCATCCACACACTGTGCACATACCCACCGTGCACACACCCACTGTTGCACACCCACTGTGCACACACCCACTGTGTACACACTCACCATCCACACGCAGTGCACACACTGTCCACACACCCAGTGCTCACACACCCACGTTGTACACACTCATCGTGCACACACTCACCACCCACACACCGTGCGCACACCCACCAACGGGAGCTCTTGAGGCCAGTGTCCCAGATACTCCCTGTTAGCCAGGAGCATCTGATGTTGATAATGGGCCCATAAACTTTAGGAGGGAAGAGTCTACCCCCCCACACAGTGCCAAGAAATCTGTTCTGCCCGTGAACAGGAGCCGCAGCCACCCACGCGTGGGAAGGATCCCTGGTCTCATTTACGGTAGCAGTGCGTGCGTGTTAGGTTAACTTCCAAGGCCCGTGGAAGCAGAGGCTGGGCCCACCCTTGGGGCGAGGAAGCTATGGCTCTCTGGGGGCTCCCCAGCCCAGCAGGACATCCTGGCTTCATGGAGAGGAGCCTGGGGCTAATTCTCCCCCCACCAGAGTGTGTAAGACGGGGACACAGCAGACTCAGCTCACACGTAGAGGCCTCTCACAGGGACACTGAGAGGCCAGCTCTGGTGCCCACAAATCCTCAGGACAGAATCCTCCTAGCCAGAGGCCAGCTAGGAGGCCACTGTCACCGTCTATGTGTCAGCCTCTCCCGCAGACATGTTCCTTGCCAGACAGGCAGAGAACAAACGGGCCCGGCAGGAGACGTTGGCAAGCCCAGCACACACTGTTCTAAGCGGTCTGCCAGGCCTGAAACGGGAGGCCTGGAGAAGCCAGCACCATGCCTCATCCCTACACTTCCTGTGTGCCATCTCTCTGTCCCCACCGGTGGTGACTTCTCTTTACTTTCCACCTCCTCCCTGGTCATGGGGGGTGGGGGTGGCCTCAGCAGGAAAAGGCAGGCAGCTGCCATGGAAACCTGAGGGCCTGGGTTCAATACGCAGCAGGAGAGAGAGCACGCCACCGATTTCTTCCGAGAGCGCTGACCTCTGTGCACACGCACACAATGACTGGACTCTAGGACTCACACAATGATAATGATGTTGTTTGCTTTGCAACATAACTGCGTGGCCCTGGCTAGCCTTGGACTCACAGAGATCCGCCTGCCTCTGCCACCTGAGTGCAGGCAAAGATGGCTTTTAAGCACATCCAGTAGTATCAGCCCCCTGCCTCCCACTGTTATGCAGGCCCATCCTGTCTTGCAGAGCCCCCTCCTCCTTTTTTTTTTTTTTTTTTTTTCTGAGACAGGTCTGTGTAGCTCTGGCTGTCCTGGAACTCACTCTGTAGACCAGGCTAGCCTTGAACTCAGGAATCCGCCCGCCTCTGCTTCTCAAGTGCTGGGATTAAAGGCGTGTGCCACCTCTGCCCGGCACTTAGACCACCTTTAACCCCCTTAGTTAGACCCCGTTAGTCAGTTTTTCTCCTGAGCACCTATATGTACACAGGGTCAAGCAGGGTCTAACACACCCTAGGCTGGCCTCAGACTCACTAAGTACCCGAAGATGACCTTGAACTGATCCTCCCGCCTCTTCCTCCTGAGTGTGCCCCACTAGCCACCAGGTAGGCTTTCTGTGGTTCTAAACCCGGGTCTCTATGGGCAAGTGCGCTAACCACTGGGACTTCCCCAGCTCCACACGTGTCTTTTTGAATCCCCTCATTAATTTCTGGGAGACCTTCTCCTCTCGCAAGCCCTGCTCAACTGGTTCCTGCCACCTGCCCTGCGCCTCCCCTCCCTGAGCGCTTCTGAGGACAGATGTTACTAAACCCTCTCTCCTTAAAGCCCCATGCCTCCAGATGCAATCCATCTGTCTCCTTCATGATCTCATTAGGGTTTTATGGTGATGCTTCCGTATGTGGAAGCCATCACGTCCTACCCCATAGGCTAATTAGTCCTATGCGTGCTTCTCTCTCCTACCCACGGAGTCATTCTGAATCTCTGGCATCCTTTAAGTCCCTGGCACGCAAGCAGTGGTTATAAAGAAACACTACAATTAATGCATCTTCGCTTCCTCGATTTGAGGATACCTCGTTGGTCTCTAAAATGCACTTGCAAATTGTGTTTGAGGCCTGTGGTCCTTGGGGGAAGCTTCGGGGGTCTCCTTTAAAACTTCACCTGGGGCCGGAGGATGGAATGTTGGACAGCGGCACCTACTGGTGATGGTCGGCATCGCAGCCTAGAAGCCGCTCCGGCCTCGGCCTCCGCTCAGCGGTGCCAGACCAGGGGTGGAAAGCCGAGCACTCTGGACCCGAGCTCTTCTTGCCCCTGACCCCGAGGCAACGCAGTGCTCTGGCGTCAGGGACACCCAGAAGAGCTGGCTCGCCGGCCCGCTGTGACTTCCTGCAGACTGGATTTTCCTACTCTAGACCAGAGTAGGACCCCAGGAAATCCCTGCTTTAGTTCTACCAAGTCAGCTTGGAGGACGAGGGTCAGGATGTGGGGCACACACCTGCCATCCCAGAGCCGGGCAGGGATGAGGCCGAGGCTGAGGCCAGCCTGGATTACGTAGCGTGACCCTGTCTCTCTCTTGTTTTTCTCAGATGCTTCTAGAAGGACTGTTGGCCTATAGCTCTCCTGTGAGAAGGCAGCACAAGCTATTGGGAGCTCTCCAGCTGCCCTCTGTGCAGTATTGAAGCTTGCTCATGAACAGCTCACTACCCCCTCCATCTTTCCTTTTGAGCCAACACCCACAAGACTGTGATTGGTAGAGGCAGAGGTCCCATGCAGCCCCTGCATCTTTCTCTTGGAAGAGAAAGGGGTATGGGGTGAGACACAGGGAAAGAAGCTGAAAGGCGCCTCTTCCACTCAGGGTGGGACCCTTAAGGGGACACTGGCCACTGACCAGAGGCCTTGCCCCATAACCTTCTGTATGGGGCTATTTATACGTGGGACCAAAGGGGCAGACCCAAGAGGCAGCACATCTCAAAGAAATGACTCAATGCAGACGTGGCTCAGTTGCTAGAAAGTTCTTAGCACACACAAAGCCCCAGGGCATACACAGAGCCCCTACCTCTGTATAAACCAGTGTGGTGGCATGCTCTGCAAATCCTAGAACTTGGGAGACAGGGGTGAGAGGATGGGGAGTTCAAGGTCATCCTTAGCTACATAGAGAGTCAGAGGCTAGCCTGGGCTGTATAAGATGCTTTCTCAAATACACAAAAAGATTGTCTGCAACCATGGGTTTTGTTTGTTTGTTTGTTTTGTTTTGTTTTTTGGTTTTTCGAGACAGGGTTTCTCTGTGTAGTCCTGGCTGTCCTGGAACTCACTCTGTAGACCAGGCTGGCCTCGAACTCAGAAATCCACCTGCCTCTGCCTCCCAAGTGCGGGGACTAAAGGCGTGTGCCACCACCACCCAGCATGCAACCGTGTTTTTAAGTGTCCGAATGGAGACCTTTGGCAGAAGAGTGGGGATTCTCAGAGGCCCCCACTTAGGATTCTCCCTGCCCATGACTCAGCTGGGAACTATCTAAGGGGCTTGCTCTCTCTTCTCTGACCCCAGGTCTCTGGCATGAGGCTTCTTCTTGTCCAGTCTCCTGCCTCTGACTATTGAAGCCAGGAGGCCATCATCCGGTTCTCCAAACTTTGGGGACATTCTGATCTCTGTCTTGGAAGGTTCTAGCTTCCCATCTTTGTCTTCTGGAATACAAGAACAGCTCCCCCCCCCATCTCCCCGTTTCATTTGGCTCGGGGGCTCCTCGCTGCCCCTCCACTCCGTGGATGCTCGGCTGCCCTGTACCTGTTAGGTGGGTGATCTGTGTCATCTCCAAGCTGATGAGAGGCAGGGGGACCACAGGGAGGGCTGCTTTTCCCATACTGAGGGTTCCCATGAACACCCCTTATTCCTTCATGAATTTTTTTTGATTAATTTTGATGCAGGATCTCATGTAGCCCAGGCTACCCTGATACCTAAAGATGACCTTGAACTCACTGCCTAGATGACAGGCATGCCCCGCCACAGCCATCTCTTCGCTTATCCTTTTGATCATGCAATGAGTATCTGTTCAGCATCACCGGCCAACGGGTGCTTGAGGCTGAGGCTATGGTGTGGAACAAAACCACTCTGCCCTCGGAGGTCCAGCAGACCTGTGGAAGGCCAACAGGGCCTTTGTGCATGACAGTATGCATGTGTGCGTGCACGTGTGTGTGTGTGTGTGTGTGTGTGTGTGTGT
>NW_022196909.1:47338635-47341135 GCF_008632895.1 Mastomys coucha | reverse complement strand
ACCAGAGGCCCTGGGATGACGCAGTCGGGTCGAGCTTTGATAAGGCCTGGCAGGCAGCCCAGGATGTGAAAATGCATGTGGAAACCACTGGAGACCTTGGCTCCCGGGGCGGGGGTAGTGGGGGTGGGAGGGTAGGGAAGTGTCAGAACCATGCTGCGCTAGGACGAGGGGTGACCCGGTCAGGAGCACAGGCAGGCTCCTTCGAGAAGCCTGGGAGCCTGAGGTTGGTGTGGGTTCTTGTTGAGGCTTATGCTGTGTTAGCAGGGGGACGGAATGTAGGTAGAAGCTGATCTATGAGGTGAGCAGGTCCGTGCATATGTTATGGCCTAAGAGGGAAGACCTCTCTCCCAACCCAAAGGCAGAGGGAGGGGTGCTGACTGGAGCCAGGCAGAAACTGGGAAACAAGTTTGCCTTGGGGGACAGGCGTTGTCTCGGGGTGGTTGGTGATACGCCTGGCCATTGAAGGTTGGAAATGTCTTCATGCGCAAATATCTGGGGAGAGGGAGCCAGCCAGCGTTATCTTAATTCAGGTACAGAGAGATGGACGGGAAGAGGGGTTAGACTCTGGGGTAAGGAGACCTGAGTACTGGATGTCTAGAAGAAAGGTTAGGATAGGTATTGGCCTTGGGACCAGGTGGATTCCTCTCTGTATCCTGGCAGAGCCATTTATGACCTCTCTAAGGGCTAAGGGCTGGGGCAAATGGATCCTGAAACCTAGGACTGGGACACACTGGTTCTGCCTATCCTGAGCCATCTCTGATCAGGGCCACCTGGCTGCCACCTAGTGAAGACCCCTTCCTCCTCCTCTTCCTCCTCCTCCTCCTCCTCCTCTTCCTCCTCTTCTCCCTCCTCCTCCTCCTCTTCCTCCTCCTCTTCCCCTTCCTCCTCCTCCTCTTCCTCCTCTTCCTCCTCCTCCTCTTCCTACTCCTCCTCTTCTCCCTCCTCCTCCTCTTCCTACTCCTCCTCTTCTCCCTCTTCCTCCTCTTCCTCCTCCTCCTCTTCCTCTTCCCCCTCTTCCTCCTCCTCTTCCCCTTCCTCCTCCTCCTCTTCCCCTTCCTCCTCCTCCTCCTCCTCCTCTTCCTCCTCCTCTTCCCCTTCCTCCTCCTCCTCTTCCTACTCCTCCTCCTCTTCCTACTCCTCCTCTTCTCCCTCTTCCTCCTCTTCCTCCTCCTCCTCTTCCTCTTCCCCCTCTTCCTCTTCCTCTTCCCCTTCCTCCTCCTCTTCCTACTCCTCCTCTTCTCCCTCCTCCTCCTCTTCCCCTTCCTCCTCCTCCTCTTCCTCCTCCTCCTCTTCCTCCTCCTCCTCTTCTTCCTCCTCCTCCTTCTTCCCTTTTTGGCCACGAGCTTCTATTTGCCCTCCATTGATTTGCGTCCATTATTTCTATTTACGGATTTATGTCTGTCCTCTTAAAATTCATCAAGGTAGAGCTGACACCTTGTCCAGGAAGCCCTCTTGAATTCCTGTCTCCTTTGAATCTGGCATTGTCCTCCCGGGCCCTTCAGGTTACCTGGACACTGTGTCCTCGGCTGCCCACTAAGATCCCAGACTTTGGGATTCATTGAGCTCTTTGCCCACCCCAGTGCTAACTCAGTTCCCCCCCTCCCTTCTCTCTTTCTTTAAAGATTTTATCTTATCTTTAATCACGCACGTGCGAGTGTGGTCTGTGTGTGTGCCCTCAGAAGCCAGAAAAGGATGTTAGAGTCTCTGGAGCTGGAGTTACAGGCGGTTCTGAGATGCCTTGTGTAAGTGCTGGGGACTAAACTCAGGTCCTCTGCAAAGGCGGCAAGCACCCTTAACGCACCCAAAGGTCCGTCTAGCCCTTTCCTGCCTACGTGCCTGTCTCTGCGTACTGTGGTGAGCCATGGTGCCTCTGTTTCATGTGGTGCTGGGGATTGAACCCAGGCCCTTGTGAAGGCAAAGCAAAGGCTCTAACCACTGAGCCTCAGACCAGGGACCACAGTTCCCAATTCTCTCACAGTCGAGCATAGGACAGTGCCATGGAGTAAGAGCCAAGCATCCGGAGGCATCCTGACATGGACAGTGGTTGTCAACGCCAAAGGAAGAGGGAGAGCAGGAGAGGCCTCTGACAGACAGCTCTGACCCTGAAAGCAAAGGGTGCCAAGCTTAGATCAGAGGAGACGTGAGTCCTGCTTCTGGCTTCGCCTTTCATATACACTGTGTGACCTTGGGCATATCACACAACCCCTCCCATCAGCTGGCCTAGGTAGCAGTGATATCTTCACCCCCCTCTCCTGGCTTCTGTCCTGGTTTCGTAGTATTTTATGCAAGTCAGTCTGCCAGAGCCTCAGTTTTCCTATCAAGATGAATGGGACTGCACCCAGGCATGGTACGTAGTTCAGACCTGCAACCCCAGCTACTCTGCTGAGGAAGATCACATGATTAAAGCTATCCTATCGTGGAGCCATGTAGTAGTGGTGCAAGCCTTTAATCCCAGCACTTGGGAGGCAGAGGCAGGCGGATCTCTGAGTTCAAGGCCAGC
>NW_022196909.1:47319150-47338420 GCF_008632895.1 Mastomys coucha | reverse complement strand
AGCATGTGTGTGTGTGTGTGTGTGTGTGTGTGTGTGTGTGTGTGGTGGTGGTGGTGGGGGAACCTGAGTTTAACATCCAGTCTAAAGCGCTGAGGTATTAATTAAAATTCTTGCCTCGCAGGCCTTGGCTGGAGTGTGCGGTAGAGGGTTGGCATGTAAGCCGCCCTCTGTGAGTGGTAGTGGCTGGGAGCTCTAATTTGAGTCCTGGCATTGGCATCTTCCTGAGGTGGGGTAGGGGGCACAAGGAGGCAGGGCAGGAGGGTCAGGTGAGCTCCTTCTGCGTTCTCTGTGAAATGGAAGGCTACAGATAAAGGCAGTGCCCTGGAATGCGTGGAATTTTTGGAACCTTCTCGGTAGGAATGTGTGATAGACAGGGACCTGTTTAGGGGTGGTAAGACACTAGCCCAGTTGACCTTGCCAGTACCCCAAACATCAAAGCCTCGCCTGACCCCGGGCCGATTCCTCCCAGGCTCTGCTAGACAGTTCACCCATCCAACACTGGGACTCTTTGTTCCCGCCTACATGCTAGAGGTGGCAACCGTGACCTCTATCGGATGACTTAGTGTGCCAGGTGTTTCCCCGCTGTGAACCCTGGGAGGCTGTTCTATCTCTCTGGTCAGAGGAGAAAATAAAGAGACGCCTCCGATGGTCAAGGGCTTGCTGCATGAGCATGAGGACCCAGTTCTTCTTCCACAGAACCTATAGAGAGCCAGCTGCAGCAGGACACACCCACCATCCCAGCACTGCAGAGGCAGAGGCAGGAAGGTCTCTGAATTCGAGGCCAGCCTGCTCTGAGTTTTAGGACAGCCTTGCCCGTAAACCAACCGAAGCCTGCCTCTTGACACTGGCGATGTCCATTCCGGCTTATACCTTTTCTCCCCATGGACTCTATTGCCTGTCAGGAGAGCGCCCTGGATTGGCTTCACCTTTAAGCCAAGACTGAGAACGGTGACAGAGCAAGCAGGGTTGGTCCCGGCATGTGGTTGGGTTCTAACAAGGGTGCCCCTGAAATGATCTGAGCCTGGATACATCAGCTAGGTGCCTCCTAGAGGACGCTCTTAAGAGAGAATGTGGGAAAGAAATACATCTCACAAGCAAGGGAGATAAGGTTTGAAAGCAGATGGCAGCCTTCCGGGGCTTGGGGATGGCTCCCTGTCATGGCAGCCCTTGGGGGTGGAGGCAGGAGGCCTAGGAGTTCAGTGTCATCCTGGATTACATAATGAGTTTGAGGCCAGCCTGGGCTACATGAGAAACTATCTCAAAACAAAACAAAACAAAACAAAACAGAACAGAACAAAACAAAAACAACCCCCAAGGGGTGGGAGGTGGTGAACAAAATAAATTAATTAAAGGTGAACTTTAAAAATACAGCTGAGCAGCCGGGCAGTGGTGGGCATGCCTTTAATCCCAGCACTTGGGAGGCAGAAGCAGATGGATTTCTGAGTTCGAGGCCAGCCTGGTCTACAGAGTGAGTTCCAGGACAGCCAGGGCTACACGGAGAAACCCTGTCTCAAAAAAAAAAAAAAAAAAAAAAATACAGCTGAGCAATGAGTGGGGACAAGCCGGGGGACACTGGACACTTCGTCATAGGTGCTCCTTCCTAGTGGCCTGGAGTTTGTAGTCTGTGTGATTTTTGCAGAAATCTGTGGTAATGGACAGAGCAGAGGGCAATGTGGCCACACCCCAACTCACAGTGCCCAGGCTAGACCCCCTGCTACTACCCGCATAGAATATTCTGGAGGGCAGGGGAGTACACATTACCGACAGGTGGGGGTGGGCAGAGGGTAACTGAGAAGTAGGAAGAGAAGGGAACATCAGGACTTCCAGGGGACACAGTGGCTTGGAAGGGCTTGGTCATTCACCGCCCCTCCCACCCCAAACCTCCAGGGGACAGCGATGCTCAGGGGGCCAAGGAACTCTCGAGAAGACCCCAGAAAACTCTCAAGCCCTGGAGAGTCCTCCACGCCCACCTTAGCTGTGGGGGTGGGAGGAGTCGGCTGGCAGCAAACCCCGCCTGGTTCAGGATGCAGAAGGGTGCACATGCAGGGTCCCAAGAAGGTAGAGGTGGAGGCAAGCAGAGCTGGAGACAAACTTCCCACCTTGGGGCTTCTGAGGTCTCTCAGCTCTTCCTGGGCACTGCTGTCTGACTACCCCCAACTCTCTCTCTCTCTCTCTCTCTCTCTCTCTCTCTCTCTCTCTCCTCTTGTTTGGGGCAAAGAGAATGACAAGTTTGAACTTGTTCTCCGGCTTCCACATAATTGGTGGCAGCAGGCAAAGCTGCTCCAGAGGGAGGGGTTTACCAGAGGAATGGGGGAGGAAGGGATCTCAGGAGTGACGGGGCTGGGAGGGACCGTGGAGGGGGTCAACCTTTCTGTGGTCTCCACTCCATTCCCATGACCCGTGTGTTCACCTCCCCCGCGCCATCTCTCGCATTGTACAAGGGAGGGGCCTCGAGGATTCCTCTTCCTAGCTTTCCAAGGGCAGCGTCCCCTCTGCCTCCTCTGGCCCAGTAAACCCATCCTCTTTTTCTAGCTGGGGAAACTGAGGCCGGCCAACTCGGGATGGGACCGGAAGCCAAGAGGCATCTCGGGAGCTGGCTGGGAAGTCAAAGCCTGTGTCTGTGTTCACTCACTCTCTTACCCTTCCATTTAATCCCTACTAAAGGGAGGGCTAACCTCTTCCCCAGGGTAGGAAGGCGGCTGCTGACAGAGCCCACCCCCACCCCAGCTGGAGCCCGCTGCCAATGTCAAGGGTTTGAGAACTGAGTCATCCTTAGGGAGACCTTGGTCATTGCCCAGTTTTCATGGGTACCTTGGGATTTTTTTTTATTTTATTTCTGCACAAAAATTGGCTTTGAAGCAGGCAGGACTCTGAGGCCTGGTACAACTGGCTCAGAGCGACTGAAGGGACAGGGGGAAAGGGGACAGTGTCCAGGCCCCGGGGGGACTTGCTCCTTCGGCGGAGTGTCTCTACCTTAAACCTATCCCCTGCTGCCAGTGAGGTTAGCCCTGGAAGCCGGTTTGGAGAGACTGTACAGAGCCTTTGTGTGTGCCCAAGATGATCGTGGGGTAACCTCTGCGGGTGTGTCGAGCATTAGCCAGTACATACAGGAGCCACACCGAGAAGGGCGTCTCAGCGGGCTACCTTCAACGCCCACAGAGCCTTCCCGGTGCCGGGCAGCTTTAGCCGGGACTCATCTGAGTATGAGGACTGTATCGGGGGGCGGGGGAGAGGTTCGGAGGACGTTCCTTGGCCCGGAGTCTCAACCCATCTCTGTCTCGAGGTGCAGCCCTTCCGAGCCTCCCCGACACCTCGCGCCCTCTTTGTCTCCCCGCCGAGCCGCGCGTGCAGAGACCTTCGCCGCTCGGCCCTCCTGGCGTGCGAGCGCGGGGGGCGCACCCTCGGCTCCCCCGCTAGCTCCCCACGGGGAGAGAGAGCGGACGAGCCGGAGCCCCGGTGCTGTTTGGTCTGGAGCGGGAGCGGGGGCTTGCATTGATCCATTGATTGTGCGCGGTCTGCGCCTGACCTCCCTGCTCCGGGGGAAGCCGTCTCCATGGAGACCGGGCCCGCTCCCCCAGCGCCGGATTGTAAATTCCTGCAGGCAGCGGCCCGGCAGCCTGGGGAGGGGGCCGCGCGCCCGGGCGCGCAGGGGGAGCGGCCGCCACGCCGAGGCCCCCTTTGAAAGAAGAAGAAGAAGAAGAAAAAAAAAAGGGCACGAAAAAGGAGGTGGAGGAGGAGGAGGACGGAGAGGAGAGGCAGGAGGGGCAGTGGGAAGGGGAGGAGGAAGAAAACTAAAAGGAGCGAGGAGAGGAGGAGAGAGAGGAGGAGGAGGAGGAGAAAGGCGAAGAAAAACAGACGGAGCCCGGGAGACGAGAAAGCAAGGGAGGAAGAAAGAGGCAGAAAGGGCGTGTTTAGGCGCTCAGTCTCCCCTCCCCTTTCTCAGGTCCCAGCTCGGGCTCTGCGGCGCGCTCGCTCTCGGGCTACAGCTCCCCGCGGGCGAAGCTGGGCGTCGGGTGCGATAGCCCGGGCCGCCCCTCGGGCCGCCGCCCCGCGCCTACCCGCGCCACCGCGCGGCGCCCTCCAGTCCCCTCCCCCTCCGCCTCGCGCCCTCCCCGGGGCTGCGACACCCCCGCGGCCCCGCCGCGCCGAGCTCCAGGCCATGGGCTCGGGGCGCGTCCCCGGGCTCTGCCTGCTCGTCCTGCTGGTCCACGCGCGCGCCGCCCAGCATGGCAAAGCTGCGCAAGGTAAGGGAGGCGCGGGGCGGGGTTGCGGGGCGGCGGGGCGGCGGGGCGGCGGGGCGGCAGGGCCCGAGCCACCAGGGCAGGTGTCTGGAGGTGCGTGGCTGTCAGGACCCGGCCCTGTGTCCCCCGACTCCCCGGCCAGGGCTGGACCTCGGGGCGCTGTGCGACAGGCAATAGCGCCTGGGGGGTGGGGGGGTGGGCGGCCAGCAAGAAGGGAGCATGCACTTCTGCCGGCTTCCCTGGCCACCGTGTAGCATCTTCCTCCGAGGGCAGAATCTTCTCTCAAACATTGCCAGGGACTTCACTTTGGAGGCTGAGACGGAGGGAAGTAAGTTTTCAAACCATGCCAGACACTTCGGGGACCTCCTCCCCTCCCCGCATGAGGCAGAGGCAGGCCGAAATTTCGAAGTTACCGTCTTATCAGGTCGAAGGATGTTAAAGAAAAACAGACTCTTTCGCGGTGAAACCGACTGCCTGTCACGGAGTAGTAGGGGGCAGTAGGGGAAAATGTCTGTGACTGCCTTCTGGCACGAACGTTGCGTTTCTGCCTGGGGGGGGGGGATCCCTTTCGTCTCGCATGGCTTTCATTTCTTATCATAATATTTATTTATTAAGGCCTGGGGTTTCCAATTCCATTTAAATCCAGGTCAGAATTGCATTAAAATAACAAAGTAAAATTCCAGGCTGGGAGCTCTGACAGATCCCTCTAGGAATTAGAAACTGGGAGGCCCTCGTGCCCCAGTCCCTGACCCCGAGCTCCCTGCCCAGCCAGTCCCAAGGCTGCGCTGGCAGAAACCAGACTGGTGTCCCACAGTTCTCTGGGGACAGCCTCCCCTCCCCCCATTGACCTGCTGTACCCCTCCCCCCACGCTGTCCTCACCCAAAAGAGATTTATATGGACAAAAAGAAAACCCCTCTTAGGGCGAGGTTTAGCCCGGGGAGGTAGATTCTGCCTATTGTCCCAGGGGCTCCTGAAGCCAGCCAGGGATGAAGAAGTGTCTGAGCCAGGAGGAAAGTTGAACTTGGGAGTTGAGGAAGTCTGAGTTGTCTAGCAGTCAGTCAGTCGGGTCAGTGTGTCCGGGGGGCCTGAGTCTTAAGCCGGGCTGTGTCAGCAGCTTTTCGCTGTTGGTAGAAGGTGCTAAGCCAACACCTCCCTCCTCTCCCAAAACACTGCCTCTTCCCTTGCCCCCTCGGACCCGTCCATTAACATAACCAAACACGAGAGACCCTCAGCTGTCAAGTACCAGACCCCACCCTCACTTCCTTCCAGCCCCAAACTGCCACTTCTGCAGGCTTCTGCAGCCTTCCTACCAGACAGCCCGCTGCTGCTGCTGCTGCTGCCGCCGCCACTGCCTACAACAGTCCCTCTCCCCTCAGTGGATTTGCTTGTGTGTTTTCGTAAACAAAGCTGGCTTTTGTAGTGCATGCTGACTTACTCATAACATGGAATTAGCTAGGGAGTTTAGTCTGAGGAAGGAACGGATTTCGTGCAGTAATCTAGAGACAAGATAAGGGCCTCTTTCAAGTTGGAGCCAGTGTCTGCTGGGGCTTGGGGGGGGGGGCACGAACAGGAGGAGAAGCAGCCTATTAAAGGGGCTCCAGGTGCAGCTGGAGACCCCTAAATGGGACAGGTGTTGGGGAACCAAAACTCTCCTGGAGACCAGCCCATCAACCGAGGATAGGAGGAGTCGGGGCACTGGAGAGCGCGTCCTTTTATTGGACACCCCACTGGGTGCTGGGGGGGGGCACTCAGCTGGAGTAGAGGCGGTACCCTCAAGGTCTTTGCTTATCTCTGTCGTGGGGCTACACCTGCCCTGATGGGGTTGCAGTAACTGTACCCCTACCCCACTTTAGGACTTCTGAGTCCAGCTGGGATTAGAAGGGAGCCTCTCTTTAACCCTTTAATGGTAATTTAACTCTTTAATGGTAATTCAGGAAATCTGGGAAACCCTGTCTATCAAAGGTTGCCTAACAACAGGTTTGGTGGACCATAGAGCCTTCCTTGGACTCAAATTTGCAGGTGGATGTCACAGGGAAGATGAGAAGTATTTGGTCTGGACCTCGCAGGCTTACCCAGAGTGCTGTGGGCTTCCTCCGGGAGGCCTTCCCGTGCCCCCTCGACACACCTCCCATCTATCTATCACCAGGGCTGGGCTGGGGAGTTTGCCTTTGCTGCCTGGAGCTTTTCAGTGGCACTCTAGAGGGTCTGAACATGACAGCCTCCCTCAGCAAGCATCTTGAAGAGAGCTTCTGTCCCGCCTGCCTCCCCCCCAACATCTGTGTCTCTGGGAGGGTCAAAGCCATGCAGGGGGAATCGAGGAGCAAGCTTAAGTATCAGAGTGGAGGGAGAGGAACGCAGGATACAGGGACACCAGCACTGGGACATCCCTGTCCCACAGCCTCTACGGAGATCTCGTTCTTTATTCGGGAACTTTATTCGGGTTTCTGTCCCAGTGGACGAGTGGGTGGGTCAGCTGTCGGGGCTGGGGAGGGGGTGAGCTTGCCCGGTATACGTGGTTTTGAGTGGTTTTCAAGTGCCTGTCTGTGTGTCTTAAAGTAGACAGACTGGATAACCAGGGTAATTGTAAACTTAAAAGCATTAATTTGCTTTGCTTTTTTGGGGGGTGAGGGGTGGGGGTGGGGTAGCGATGGCAGGACAGCTAACGCTAAAAAGACCTAATCCTCACTTAGGGCTCAGGTTGCAACTGAATGAAAAGGTCTTGGGGCCTCCAGGGGAACTGGTCCTGTCCTCGGGGCGGGCGGGCAGGCGGGCGGGCTCTGGGACAGCCAGGTTGGCCATCCACATTACCTGGTAGTTTCCTTGTTAGGGATAGAGTTTTGAGAAAGTCACCCATTTAGAAATCACGCTGTCCCCGAGACGGAGGGCGTTCATCCGGCATGCCAAACAGTGTCTCTCTGTCTCTGGGTCTCTGTCTGGCAGTATGTGTCTCTCTCCTTGCCCCCACCCCTCTCTTCTTCTTTAATGTGGCTGCTCTCTCTCCTCCCTGCTTCCCTCTGCTCCTGTGGCCAGCGTCCACAGTGAGGGGACTGTTCCTCCTAGCCCCTCCCTCTAAAATATGAAACGAAAACTGTAACCGTGTCAGCGGGTGCGGGTGGCTCCTCCGGCAAGCCGCTACTGCTTGTGCCCCACCGAGGCCCTCCGGGAGAGAGCAGACAGACGCAGACAGACGGACGGACGGACGGACGAACCCCACTCTTAGAGCCTGTTTTATCTGTTTCCTTAAGCTTATCCCAATTTTAAGAAAAATTTTCAGAAACCCCTTTGACCTCCCTCCAAGGTTTGCTGGCACGCCTTAGGTGTTGGGAAAGCTCAGAGCTAAGAAGTTATAAATTTTGTGTCACGCCCCCCCCAACTCCTGTCACTTCTTATTCCCCTGAGTCTCTGTGGGGTGGAATGGGGAGAGGGGACTAAAAGATCTGGGAGCCACAACCACCACAGGCAAGGCGAGAGCCATCAGGAACCCTCAGATGAGATTGCTTTCCGGAACCTTCTGGAATCTTAGGCCATGAGAACCGGTTTAAGATGTGAGCCACTAGGACCTGTTGTAAATGGAGGGAGTGTGAGTTTGGGAAGGTGAGGTGAGGTGTGTGCACTACCGGGGGTGTGTGTGTGTGAGCATGCATGTGTGTGACTCTCTGTGTGAGCACATGTGCGTGGTACTCTGGGGACTGGGGGTGGGGTGGGGGTGGGAGGAGGAAGTGGGCGAAAGTGTGCGTTTTGTTTTAGTTGGAAGAGAGGGACAGAATGGCTTGATCCAGAGCCTCGGACTGAGGGTGGGGGAGGGGAGCACGCGCGCGGGGGTGGGGGGTGTGTTTCACATCCTCTGGAGAAGATGGAGGTGGAGGAGTTCACTGCCAGAACCCACCCTGGTCTCTGCCACCCCGGCCTGCTTCGGTGTGCGGGTGTGGGCACATGACCACTCAGTAAGAAAGAGTTCCTGTCAGGGCTGGAAACCGTGGAGCCCGCTCTGAGGCAGGCTGGCAGTGCTTACGGGAGGCCCAGACCTGGGGAGACAGGAGTCTGGGAAGGAGTGGATTTGCTGGAGCTCCGGGGAGAGGTGGGAACAGTGAGCCCTGAGGATGTTTGCAGGGGGATGAAAGGGCTACTCGCCTGGGCAGGGATGGACCACTGCCTTTCTGTCTGCACACTGGCCACACTCTCTTCCCCGACAGCCTGCCCTCTGGCCTGACTCAGGAGGCACTAGGTAGGCGGGCAGAAGATAAAGGGTGAGTTTTGACAAAGGCTGAGCAACCTAATGGCCGGCAGCTTGGGTTCGGCCAGTTTTACTGAACTCATTCCTATTGGTAAGCGTTAGCCCTGAGGCCTGGTTTTTCACCTACAGGCCAGGCCCTCTCCACCTGGCCCTCTCCTCTGCCTGCTGGAGGCCTGGTCACTTGATACTTCCCACTCCCCAACCCCGACCCCCCCAGCTCAGTTTCCCCAGCATCTGACAGTCCTGTGTCCGGTGAGCAGGTAGTACCCTAGAAGTGCAAGGGTGTGTTCCTGTCCCACCCTGTGGTGGCCACAAATGCTCTCTGTCTCCTCCCACCTCCTCCCCCCCCTCCTCAGATCAAGGGCTTGCTCTGGAGTTGGAGCTGGATCCACAGCTGGCTTTCAGAAGTGGGTCGATGACCCCCTGCCCCGGGTCAGGGGCACGAGAGGCCTTGGTTTGCCAATGGGTTTCCCCCTGTGATGAACCAGAGCCCCAGAGAGCTGCAGGCTCTGAATTTCAGAGCTTTGTGCCCAGGCTCTCTGTGGTTACTGACAGGAGCAGAAGGAGCAAACTGGGTTGTTGGCTCCCTGGGTGACGTACAACTGCAGGCTATGTGGGCTCTGGGGGTGGGGGCTGGGGTTGCGGAAGGATGGGATGCTCAAAGGGTAGATCCTGGGGTTGGGGGCAGGTTTACAGAGAGGACTTTTTTTTTTTTTTTTACAAGTTTCTAATTATATTTATTTGGAGTTTTCCTCTGGCGGTTTGAAGCTGTTAACAGCAGGAACCTGTAGCCCCTGATGTTTGTTTTTGTTTCTGACCAGCTGCTTGGCCCCAGAGTAGTGAATCCCAAGGCTGGCGACACCTGCCTACCACTGCGCCTGCCCACCCTCTCCTCCTGGCCTGTGTGTCTGCCTGCTCCCTGTCTACCCTGGTTCCCTCTGAGCTTCCCAGCATCTGTACGCTGGTTTTTTTTTTTTTTTTTTTTTGAGACAGGGTTTCTCTGGATAGCCTGGCTGTCCTGGAACTCACTCTGTAGACCAGGCTGGCCTCAAACTCAGAAATCCGCCTGCCTCTGCCTCCCAAGTGCTGGGATTAAAGGCGTGCGCCACCACTGCCCGGCTGTACACTGGCTTTTTAACCAGCAGCTAGATTCAGCTCCAGTCAGTCTCTGTGCTCTGCAGCGGTTGCTTCCTTCAAGCTGTACAAAGTATTGAGCTGAGGACATGGGGAGACAAGAGATCTCCCTCTGTCTCTCGTGTACTTTTAGAAGACTTTCACAGGGTAGGTTTGGGTCCTGTCTTTCCACTGGCTATTGGTTCTTTTCCAGGATAACCTCGCTAGGTGCTCCTCCATTCATTTAATAAACCATGCCTGCCGCTGCCCAAGAGAGTAACAAAGCAGCCCATGATGGTACCATCCACCGTCTGCAGTCTCTTCCGCCCTGGATTCATCAGGCCCCAGGGCTCTGTCTTTGTGCTCTCTTAAATCTGTGTGTACGTGCAGACACACTGCTGCAACACACACGTGGGGGTCAGAGGTCAGCCTCAGGAGTCAGCTCTCACCTTCCACCTTGTTTGGGACAGTATCTGCCGTTGTTACCACTCCAAGCTAGGCAAGCAGGCTTGCAATCTGGGGACTCTCCTGTCTCTGCCTCCGGTTTTGCTGTAGGAACGCTCGGAGTCTAGATGCCCGGTCCTGAATCTTTACATGAGTTCTGGGGATCCTAGCTTGGGTCCTCGTAGGTCACATGGTGCTTTCCCTAGTGAGCTCTACTCCTCACAATCGACTCCCTAGGACGCCAAATGGTCAAAGGAGAGTAAAGAGGCAGGCTTCTTCCCCAGGGTATACAGCAGATAACTGTCTCGGCCAGCTGCTATCTGTTTAACAGATGCCCACAGAGCGCCTTCACTACACGGTTATTCTGTCCCAGTCACGGCCAAGCCCGCAGTCCCCAGCACAGTGCTCGCCCTTGCCCTTGTGCAGGTCCCTAGTAGCCGTTTGCTGAGCGCTCAGGTGCCCGCGGCTCTGCCAGCTGCTGAGTTATCGTGAGTTCAAAGACCCAGAAGCCATGTGTGGCCTTCAGGAATTCCTGGCACTGAGTGGACATGACACAAGAGTATGCTAGGGAGGATGAGAGACGGCAGCAAGCTTGTATTGAGCACTCCCTGTGGCACCCGGTGCTTGGTGGACATTAACTCACTCGATGCTGGCAGTTCCCAGGATGGTGCTATGGTGGGTTTTCAGGGGATGGGATGGGTGTGTCCAGAGGTGGGCCCAAGAACATGGCACTAAGCCTGCCCTGGGACCGGTGTAGTGGCCATCAGTTGAGAACCTTGTCTCTTAGTGTGTCATGTTGCACCTCCAGAGTGTCTCCCAGCTTAGGCAAATAGCTTATGTACACAAGTTGGAAAAGAGAGAGATTCCCCAGGCTTGCCCTGGAGGTTTAGACACCCATGGGTCTTCAGAGGTCCCTGGATTCCAGTGCGAAGCACAGCCTGAGCCGACGACCACCAGCCCAAACACGTCGCTTGGCTTGCAGCTGGCAAACAGCCTCTAAGAGGATGGATGAGCTGAGGTTGCCCGTGTGTGCCACAGAGGTTCCCTTTGAGGACTCACTCTGGGCTGGCAGGTGTGCTGAAAAGGAGCTTTGAAGACCTGGCAGGGGTGGAGGTGCTGGGTACTATGTAGGGCCCTGCCTCGGGCCAGAAAACTTCAGCCACCCCATTGGAAGGTCCTCTCTGCAGGGGTCGTCAGCCATGGGAGAAGCTGGAACTGTGTTACATGAGACAGCGTCGGTCGGAGTGTTAGTGATGTGGCTCAGCAGGGACCACAAAGGGGGGGCATGCTGAGTCCCCCTGGGCTGGGAGCTTACTGGGGACAGTAAGGGCAGACAATTTTGAGCCAGTCTTGGATAATAGAAGTGGGTGGGCTTGCAGCATAAATGGGAAGGAGGTGGTATGTGGGATGCAGTGGACTGGTTAGCTGGTGCTGAGGGAGTATCTGGTGCCCAGGGAGTATCTGGTGCCCAGGGAGTATCTGGTGCCGAGGGAGTAGCTGGTGCTGAGGGAGTTGGGTGGGACACCTCCTAGAACTCCCAGAGCAGAAAACATTTGAGAGCAAGGAGATGGCTGAGGCTAGGAAGAGCCTGAGGCAGCCAGCAGGCTGTGGTCGGCCTCATCGCTGCTCTGGTCCTGGGGGCCACTTGAGGGGAGACAAAGGGAAGAGCCTGGTGCAGCAGGAGCCAAGCCCCAGCACATGGAGACAGGCGCCCGCCGCTGAGATGCTTGCAGAGACTGACTTCTGGAGGAGGCTCTATAATTCTGGGCCAGACCCAGAAGTGTTCCTTATTCAGAACCCCCAGAGCGAGCAAGCTCTTCTGATCTGTGAAGTCTGTGCCATTGGGACATTTCCTATTGCGCAGCCCACCACGAATATTTGGCCTAAGGCTAGTGGGACTGAAGAGCTGTCTTTGTGATGGAAAGGGTCACATGTGGCTCATGGCTACCACCCCAGTGGACAGAAGGGACCTA
Source organism: Mastomys coucha (assembly GCF_008632895.1). Lineage (NCBI taxonomy): Eukaryota > Metazoa > Chordata > Mammalia > Rodentia > Muridae > Mastomys > Mastomys coucha. The sequence continues at coordinate 47,326,414 of NW_022196909.1, read as the reverse complement.
GATCCCCCAGCGCTCAGGCCTCAGCCTCATCCACTCAAGCTGGTACCCATGTACTTTCTCAGGCAGGTCACACAGATTAACAAGCGAACGGCCTCTGCTGGGGAGGAGCCACCATCCCACCTTGTGGGGGGGGGGGCGGGGAATCTAAGGATGGAAAATGAGGAAGGAGCCAGGAGGCAGGTGGCAGCACCCACCTGCCACCCCAACACTAGGGAGGCTGGAGCAGGGGGTTCATGAGTTCAAGGTCAGCCTGTGCTGCATAGTAAACCTTTCTTAAAAAGAAAACTTTTAAAAAGTTCCCCAGTAAAATGATAGAGCTGGATCTTAACCTGGGGCTGCCTCCATGGGTGACCTTACTGAGACGGGACATTTCTCGCTTCTGTATCTATTCCACCAGTTGGTCAAACACTGCCCAACGGCCATCCACAAGGTTTCTCTTACTTGGCTTAGGAACTTGACTACCGGGCCTCTCTCCTCTCCATCCTCTTTCTTCCTTGGTGACCGCCTGGCAGGCACGCGACTGCCGAGCTTGGCTGAGGTGAGCTGTAAGTGCAGACAATCTCCTAATACTCAGACCTACAAAGGGCAGAAACTGCCAGTGTGTGGCGCCGTTCTCGGCTCAGTCACGGGGTGGGGTGGGGGGGATCTTAAGGAGCCAGAATCACTGGGTCAGCGGCCGGGACTGAGAACCTGCACTGTGACGAACCCCGAACCCCGCTTTGCAGCTCAGGAGTCAGGCCAGCCTCGATCCCAGGCTTCCTTTACAGGAGGACTCTGGCCCATACACTCTGTTTTCCAGTTCCTGGGGAGACATGGGCTCTCCCTCCTCTGACTGGGACGAGGTTCTCGACCACAGCTGCTCATTAGAATCAGATGTGTCGAGTCCAGTCTTTGGGGCCTTGGGCATGTTTAGGGGAGTCGGCTCCACAGTGCAGCTCATCCCTAATGCCTCTTGGCACCTGCCAGTTTCAGCTTTCTGTCACTTATCATCTGTGTGGTTCTGAATGTAACGATTGCCGATTGCCGCACAGGACCTCTTTTCTGCTGAGCGAGACCTTCTCTTTGTCACTTCTTAATGGGTGCCATGATGTTGTCCTCAACTGCTTGAGGCCTTTTCTTTTTTACTCTTTTTTCTCTCTTCTCTCCCTCTCTCCCTCTCTCTCTCTCTCTCTCTTTCCGAGACAGGGTTTCTCTGTGTAGCCCTGGCTGTCCTGGAACTCACTCTGTAGACCAGGCTGGCCTCGAACTCAGAAATCCACCTGCCTTTGCCTCCCAAGTGCTGGGATTAAAGGCATGCGCCACCACTGACCGGCTTTTTTTTCTCTCTTCTGAGACAGGGTTTCTTAGTGTAGTCCTGAAACTCCCTCTACAGGCCAGGCTGGCTTGGAAGTCAGAGAGCCTCCTGCCTCTGTCTCCCAAGTGGTAGGACACACACCTGGACCACTCCCCTCCACAATCCCCACCGGCACCCCCCTGAGGTGCCTCTCCCTTTAGTGTGGCTCAGTCTGTCACACCTACTAGAGGGAGCACTTAGTGTTGGCGCAGAAGGAGAGGGCATAGAGGAGGAGAGGGGCAGGGCTCTGCCTGGTCAGAGAGGTGGCTCAGAGAACTGCACCTGCCGGGCCAAGGCCTGCTGGCTCCTGGTCAGGGCCAAGAGAACTCTTCCCAAGTGGAGCTCTGTTCCTCCCAAGCTCCTTGGTGCCATGGTGAACAGTCAGGCACTGGCTTCATTTACTTCTGGGCTTTGGGGACAGGATCTCCCTAACTGTCTTAATCAGGGTTTCTATTCCTGCACAAACATCATGACCAAGAAGCAAGTTGGGGAGGAAAGGGTTTATTCAGCTTACACTTCCACATTGCTGTTGATCACCAGAGGAAGTCAGGACTGAAACTCAAGCAGGTCAGGAGGCAGGAGCTGATGCAGAGGCCATGGAGGGATGTTCCTTACTGGCTTGCTTCTCCTGGCTTGCTCAGCCTGCTCTCTTATAGAACCCAAGACTTCCAGCCCAGGGATGGCACCATCCACAAGGGGCCTACCCCCTTGGTCACTAATTGAGAAAATGCCCCACAGCTGGGTCTCGCGGAGGCACTTCCCCAACTGAAACTCCGTTCTCTGTGATAACTCCAGCCTGTGTCAAGTTGACACACAAAACCAGCCAGTACACTAACCTAGAACTCCCGATCCTTCGGCCTTGGTTTCCGGGTTCATTTGAATCGTTCCAGCGTTCAGAGGAAGTCGAGGGGACCGCAGGTGTGCACGAGTATATGGGGACACTGCCTTTGGGGAACACACCTTCAGAATTCACATGACGCCAGTTCTGTTTGTACGAGTGCTCTTATGTACACTATTGTACCCGAGTGCTGGGATCACAACTGTGCAGAGCTGTGCCGGGCAGGACTAGTGTGTTCGACCTAGTGCATCTGCAGTCGACCGTGAGGCAGATGAGGATCCCAGACAGGCCCCATCTCCCTTTCTTCCTTAATTACTAGAGAGCAGCTGGGCAGGGTGGGGCATGCCCGTAATCCCAGTATTTGGGAGATGGAGACAGGGGGAGCAGGCATTGAGGCCCGCCCTCAGCTGTGGAATGAGTTCTAGGCCAACTTGGATTATGTGTGTCCTGGTCTAGAAAAACATCAGTGGTCATTGGGTCACTACCAGTGACTGTGTGCCTGCCTTTTTCCCTCCAAGTCTGCTGCTAAGAAACATTGAACTAGTCCACACTGGGCTATGTCTGACACATCCTGTGTGTGCGATTCAGACTGAAGAGGGGCGTTTCAGAGAGCGGTGGGGCTGTCACCGTGGTTTGAGTATTTCTGAGGCAGTAAGGTTTTGTTTGAATTCCTGAAGCGTGAGAGGACTGTGAGGGGACCTCAGGTGTGCACTGGCATACGGGGACTCTGCCTCTGGGGAACATACCTTCAAAAACTCACCTGAGAGACACCAGTTCTGTTCTTACGTGTCCTCCTCTGCCCTGGCAGATGTAGATGAGTGTGTGGAAGGCACGGACCATTGCCACATCGATGCCATCTGCCAGAACACCCCACGGTCATACAAGTGCATCTGCAAGTCTGGCTACACGGGGGACGGCAAGCACTGCAAAGGTCAGGCTGGGAGGGGCCCCGAGAAGAGCCTGCAGGAAAGTGGGGACTAACTGTGCTGCCTCGGGGCCTACACCACAGTTTCCCGGGGCCTGCAGCCTCTACAGGCCAAGGAGGATGGCCGAATCGTCCCAGAGAGGGCACAGTGCTGGGGTGGGCACCAAAGCATTGCGCAGTCGAGGGGACACATCGTAGCCTTGTAGCTATGTAGCTGTCTGGGGCTGGTGCACCTCATTTACAGAGCTAAGGCCCGAAGATCCCTGAGACAGGAGCCTCTATTGGCACCCATCATATCATGGGCAAAGGGCGGGACCAGTGAGCCCCAGTGGGAACTCACCTACAAGCAGGCACATCTTTTGCTATAAAAACACTGCAGAGTGGCCTAGGAGTAGCATTCTCAGGGACAAAGTACACGTTACTTTCTGTTGACATAATACACTGAGAACTACAGTGGCCTCCTGGGACCTGTGGGGGGTGGGGGTGGGGCGTGTTGGTTCAAGGATGACACACCTTCCCAGCAATTCCACAATTAAAGAACGTTTGAGAACTTTATATGAATGGCGTAATCAAAACCATGAAAGTAAAAAATGGCATAGCTGTTTGCATGGGCCCTTCACCATCCTCCGGTGTGCCCTCTCTGCGCAGACGTGGATGAATGTGAACGGGAGGACAACGCAGGCTGCGTGCACGACTGTGTCAACATCCCTGGCAATTACCGGTGTACCTGCTATGACGGATTCCACCTGGCACACGACGGACACAACTGTCTGGGTGAGCGAGTGAGGGCTGGCCGGGGGAAGGAGCTGTACTCAGCCTGTCTCCTCCAAGTGGGAAGAAAGTGGTCAAAAAGAGAGCAAGGACAGGTTCCCCTCTGAGGCTGGCCAGGGAGGGTGACACAGTCTGGCTGCTGGCTGAAGAGCATGGGAGTGGGGTGGGATACTGCTAGAAGTGTGTGTGTACACACGTGTGCATGCGTGTACATGTGTGTGCATGCGTGTGTGCGTGCGTTATGTGTGTGTGTGTGTGTGTGTGTGTGTGTGGCTGCTGGCTGAAGAGCATGGGAGTGGGGTGGGGCACTGCTAGAAGTGTGTGTGTGCGTGCGTGTGTTTGTGTGTGTTTAGCATTGTGCATGGGGATGATGACTTAGCATCAGACATGGGGTTCTGCTCCTTAGAACCTGTGGGCCCTTGAGCCAGTGACCCATTCCTAAACTGCACAGGGCGGGGGGCGGGGAAGGTTAGAACCCTTCAAAAGTCCCAAAGTGTGTGGGCTTTTCAGGAGCACCTATGTAGAAAGCCCTGCGCAGCTTTACCACTGAGCAGGTGCTGAGGCAGGAGCACTGCTGCTAATGCAGCTGGCGATGCTCTCTGAGCCTTGGATGCCTCTGTCTCTTGCCTCCCTTCCTGGCTCCAGTCTCATCCTCTCCAGTTCAGAGCCTCAGTCTGGCTCGGTATCACCTGTCCCCAGAGCTCTATCTGGGATAGAACCCGTGGGCTGCCGAACTCAGCTTTAGCCAGTCATCTTTGAGAGTTACTCTGGCCACGTCAGAGTTCCCCCTAGGTAGAAAATCTGAAGCTTCTAGCGGGATTTGAGACGTCTGGTAGATGGAGTCAGCAAAGGAAAGAGTGGTGATGGTCAGAATGTGATTGGTTGAATGCTGCGTGGCCTAGGAACCCCCTTACTGCAGTGCTACATGTGGTCACCACAGCCACCTCCCACCCCCGTCCCTGACAGGCCCTTCCCTGGGGCTGCCTCCCCTCGCCCCTCTGCTACTGTGGAAGAGCTGTCTCTCCCCTGTCACCCACGGGACTACTTAGGGACAAGATCTGAAGTACTCGGTATGGGTGTGCCCACTGGACCACGAATACCATCTCTACTTCTTTGACCTCCATTGGGTCCTAACACCAACTATCACCAAGCACCAACCACAGAGACGAGAGAAAGAGCAGGCCCTGGGAGGGTCGGAGTTAAAGGTCTGCTTAAAATGAGGGATCATAGCCTCAGCCGTGCCTCTAACCACTGAGAAAACTCCAAGAGAAGTATGGACCTCAGTTTGCCCAGGGAGAAGTAGAGGCCGGGAGGGGAGCGGCCAGGACAAAGATGGGGTCCAGATGTACAAGGGAGAGACTCCTGGGGTGAGTTTGGCTCAAGCGGTGGTGACTTCGGGGCACCCCATTGTTCCCCTCCACTATCCAGGGTGTGGCCCGGCCACCTTTCCCACCCTTCCATGCACGCCACATTGCCAGGCTTTGTTTTCTTAAACCAAAATAGGAGAGAAGCTAGGGAAGATGGCAGTGAGCCCAGGCCCGAGGGGAAGGGAGGAAGACTGGGGTTGTGGCCAGTCCACAGAAACAGTCGTTGCCCCATGAGGATCTGTGGCTCAGTGGCCATTCACTTCCACCTTTGGCACCTCAGCCATACCGCTAATCTGAGGAGAGAGCCATTTCCAGCTTCCCTGATTCCCGCCCGGCTGCTCATCAGAGCTAGCCACCAGCCAGCCCTAGTGCCGCTCAGTGGGACAAGTACCCACCCTTCACAGCTATTCCTCTTGCTATGGCTTCTCTCCTGATCTCTGTGCTCGGGCCCTGGGTTTGTGTATATAGGCGTTTGTACGCATGCGCCACACATGAGGCCGGAGGGACGACACCTAGCTCCTTGGAACTGGAGTTTCAGGCAGTTAGGTGCCGTATGGGGCCTGGGAATAGAAGGTCAGACCCGAGAGGTCAGACCCAGCCTCGACAGCGTGGGAGAGGAGGTCCAGTCCTCACCAGGTCTGGATGCCACCCGTCCTATCTGAGCTTGGGACAGAGGTACCTCTTCACACTCAGGGAAGGTTTAGAGGACAAGGGATATGGAGTGCATTCTTCAGTCTGCCCTCAGTCTATGCTGCTGCTACGACAGTCCCACCAACCCCCTGTCTTCACAGACGTAGATGAGTGTGCAGAGGGCAACGGTGGCTGCCAGCAGAGTTGTGTCAACATGATGGGCAGCTACGAGTGCCACTGCCGAGAAGGCTTTTTCCTCAGCGACAACCAGCACACCTGTATCCAGCGGCCAGAAGGTCAGCCCGCCGCGGCCTTGGAAGGCCCCAGGCTTCTCTTCCCAGCTTTCCCTCCGAACTCTAGATTCCTCTCTAGCCTTCATCTTACTCATAGCCCAAGGGCTTCATGTAGTTAAGACCGACCTAGGGACCTGCCCAGTGTAGAACGAAGCTACTTTGGGGCATTCTCTGGTCCAGTGGTAAGATGATGTGAATTCCTGCTCGTGAGCATTTGTTCTGTAAGCTGCTCCCTCTCTGGGACAGCCTCACCTGCGTCCCCTTCCATAGCCTGGATCAATGGCTCATTCCCTCATTGGACCATGTTAGTCTGAGAGCAGCAGGGAGGTCCAATTTGCCTTTTTTGTGTCCCTGTCACCGAGCGTGCTGCCCTGCCTGTGGTAGGAGCTTTAAAAAACTTGTGGCCTAACCAGGTGTGGTGACGCACACCTTTGATCCCAGCACTGGGGAACTGGATATGGAGAGGCAGGTAGATTTCTGAGTTCAAGGCCAGCCTGGTCTACAGAGTGAGTTCCAGGACAGCCTGGGCTACACAGAGAAACCCTGTCTGGGTCTGGAGGCTGTTTCTCTTCTTCAGGTTCCTAGTCCCAGCGTAGGCTCTCTGAGGAAAGAGATCCTGTTTTAGTTTCTCTGGGCCCCTCCTAGATCTCGAGAACCTTCGAGTAGCAGGCTCAGCTGGTCCCTACAGTGTCCTCGGCCACCACAGCTCAGCTGGTCCCTACAGTGTCCTCGGCCACCACAGCTCAGCTGGTCCCTACAGTGTCCTTGGCCACCACAGCTCAGCTGGTCCCTACAGTGTCCTTGGCCACCACAGCTCAGCTGGTCCCTACAGTGTCCTTGGCCACCACAGCTCAGCTGGTCCCTACAGTGTCCTTAGCCACCACTGGTCCCACCCCATTGAGGCTTCCAGTGCGGATGGAGCGTCAGCCTCCCCTCCTCCCTCTTTAGAAGGAATGAATTGCATGAACAAAAACCATGGCTGTGCCCACATTTGCCGGGAGACACCGAAGGGGGGCATCGCCTGTGAGTGCCGCCCTGGCTTCGAGCTCACCAAGAACCAACGGGACTGTAAATGTGAGATGCGTGGGGGCAGGGATGGCAGGAGAG